>NC_137356.1:6296154-6813654 GCF_965287045.1 Carcharhinus amblyrhynchos
ATCAGCAAATAGCTGTTAAAGTTTATTTACTGGTCACAAGTAAGGCTTACATTAACACTGCAATGAAGTTACTACACTCCAGTGCCTGTTTGGGCCAATGCACCCGAACCAGCACATCTTTCAGACTGTGGGAGGAAACCCATGCAGACATGGGGAGAATGTGCAAACTCCACACAGACAGAGACCCAAGGCTGGGAACCGAACCCGGGTCCCTGGTGCTGTGAAGCAGCAGTGCTAACCACTGCGCCACCATGTCGTGTTTGTGGCATGATGCTCCCAACTTCTCCAACATAGTGTTTCCTAACTTCACTCCTCCTCAGCCCACTTCATGTTTCCTCAGTCATGATTCTGTAACCGCAGTGGAAATAGTGCCCCTCTCTGTCCACCTTATCAGTTCCACTTATTTAATATCTTTTAAAGTGAGTGTGTTGTGAGGGTTCAGCTGTGATATCCTACACTCATGTATTGTGTTCCAACCACTCACTGTTTAAAAGTATCTTAAAGTTTATTTATTAGTGTCACAAGTAGGCTCGGATTGACAATGCAATGAAGTGACTGTGAAAATCCCCCAGTCCCCACACTCCGGTGCCTGTTCAGGTGCACTGAGGGAGAATTTAGCACGGCCAATGCACCCTAACCAGCACGTCTTTCAGACTGTGGGAGGAAACGCACGCAGACATGGGGAGAATGTGCAAACTCCACACAGACAGTGACCTGAGGCAGGAATTGAACCCGGGTCCCTAGCGCTGCTGCCTCACAGCGCCAACTATTGTGCTACTGTATGTGGGCAATGCCAACTTCAGCACGGAAGACATTTCACTTCCTTTTTTTGCCTTTGGTACTGCATTGATAACATGTTGTTACACACGTTCCTCTGCATCAGTTTGCATCCCCTTCTGTACACACCAAAAATAAGAACCTAATGATTCTTTAACAGGTCCATAAACAAAACATGGTTCGTTTGCTGGTCAAACACCTCACTTCACAACAGAGTAATCTTGAATACTATCCTGCCTTGGAAACAAGTAAAATGACTGAGTGCCAACTGCACTAAATATCGAAACACAGAAATTAGAAACAGGAGGAGGCCATTCAGCCCTTTGAGCCTGTTCTACCATTCATTATGATCATGGCTGATCATCAAATTCAATATCCTGATCCTCCTCCCATCCCCCATATCCCTCAATCCCTTTAGCCCCAAGAGCTATATCTAATTTCTTCTTGAAATCAGATAACGTTTTGGCCTCAACTACTTTCTGTGGGAGTGAATTCCACACATTCACCACCTTCTGGGTGAAGAAATTTCTCCTCACCTCAGTTCGAAAAGGTTCACCCCTTATCCTCAAACTATGACCCCCCCTAGTTCTGGACTCCCCCCACCATCTGGAACATTCTTTCTGTATCCAACCTGTACGTAGAATTAGCGGGCGGGACTTTACAGCCTCACTCATCCTGAAACGGCACAGTGGTTAGCATTGCTGCCTCACAGCACCAGGGTCCTGGGTTCAATTCCGGGTTCAGTCACTGTGTGTGGAGTTTGTTCGTTCTCCCTGTGTCTGCGTGGGTTTCCTTCGGGTGCTCTAGTTTCCTCCCACAGTCCAAAAATGTGTGAGTTAGGTGGATTGGCCATGCTAAATTGACCCTAACGTCAGGGGGATTAGCAGGGTAAATGTTTGGGGTTATGGGAATATGGCTTGGATGGGATTGTGGTTGCTGCAGACTCGATGGCTGAATGGCCTCCTTCTGTACTGTGGGGGTTCTATGATTCACTAGGTTGATTCCGGAGCTGAGAGGGTTGGCTTATGAGGCAAGACTGAGTAGACTGGGGCTACACTCATTGGAATTTTGGAGAATGAGGAGAGATCTTATAGAAACATATAAGATTATGAAGGGAATAGATAAGATAGAAGCAGGGAATTTGTTTCCATTGGTGGGTGAAACTAGATCTACGGGGCATAAAACAGAGGGGAACAGATTTAGGACTGAGTTGAGGAGGAACTTCTTCACACAAAGGGTTGTGAATCTGTGGAATTCTGCACCCAGTGAAGCAGTTGTGGCTACCTTGTTGAAGGTTTTTAGGACAAGGATGGATAAATCGTTGAACAGTAAAGGAATTAAGAGTTATGGTGAGCGGGTGGGTAAGTGGAGCTGAGTCCATGAAAAGATCAGCCATGATCTTATTGAATGGCGGAGCAGGCTCGAGGGGCCAGATGGCCAACTCCTGTTCCTCGTTCTTATGTCCCTATGAACCATAAAATCCCGCCTATGGTCAACAGACCTTCCAATTATCTGCTCCTCTCCCGCTCAGATGGGGTGCTAAAATTCCAGCCATAATGTGTATAAATTGATGAGTCATTCCTGCTGTAACTGCGAATGTGTTTCCACCACAGTGCTGTTCTTTAAGCTTGGAAAAGGTGAATTGATTTTGCATCATGAGAATTCGTGACCAATTAATGCTTCAGAAATGGTGGAAGCTTCTAACCTCATACTTGTCCCACTGAGAAGAGAGAGCAATGAGAGAATGCTCTTGTCAAAAAAACAAAGCAGTTTGTACACAGGATGAGTTAACATCCTATTTATATTCAACTTTTTGTTTGCAAATTAATTTGTACTATAATTCTGTAGCATCTTAATCGCCTGCTACTGTTCTGTTTTTTACATTTTTATCTGATGGCATGTTTTTAATTGTGGATAACCCTTTTCACAGTGATCCCAATATACACTCTCTCTTTATTAAGCGGGAGCTGGACAACAAGTGACCAAGGATTCAACTTTTTTGCTTGCAGATGTGGCCGATGTGATTTGATTTGATTTGATTTATTATTATCACATAGTGAGAAGTATTGTTTTTTGCGTGCTATACAGACAAAGCATACCGTTCATGGAGAAGGAAAGGAGAGAGTGCAGAATGTAGTCTTACAGTCAAAACTAGGATGTAGAGAAAGATCAAATTAATGTGAGGTAGGTCCGTTCAAAAGTCTGATGGCAGCAGGGAAGCAGCTGTTCTTGCGTCGGTTGATAAGTGACCTCAGACTTTTGTATCTTTTTCCCGACAGAAGGTGGAAGAGAGGATGTCCGGGGTGCGTGGGGTCCTTAATTATGCTGGCTGCTTTTCCGAGGCAGCAGGAAGTGTAGACAGAGTCACTGGATGGGAGGCTGGTTTGCGTGATGGATTGGGCTACATTCAGGACCTTTTGTAGTTCCTTGCGGTCTTGGGCAGAGCAGGAGCCCATACCAAGCTGTGTTACAACCAGAAAGAATGCTTTCGATGGTGCGTCTGTAAAAGTCGGTGAGAGTCGTAGCTGACATGGCAAATTTCCTTAGATTTCTGAGAAAGTAGAGGCATTGGTGGGCTTCTTAACTGTAGTGTCGGCATGGGGGGGACCAGGACAGGTTGTTGGTGATCCAGGAGGAGAGGGGTTGGAGGGGTTTGGAGGGAACTCGAAGTAGGAGTAGGCCATTTGGCCCTTCGAGCCTTCTCCGCCATTCATTTTAATCATGGCCGATCATCAAATTCAATATCCTGATCCCACACTTCCACCCATATCCCTCAATCCTTTAGCATCAAGAGCTATATCTAATTTCTTCTTGAAATCACACAATGTTTTGGCCTCAACTACTTTCTGTGGGAGTGAATTCCACACATTCACCACCCTCTGGGTGAAGAAATTTCTCCTCACCTCAGTTCGAAAAGGTTTACCCCCTTATCCTCAAACTATGACCCCCCCTAGTTCTGGACTCCCCCACCATCGGGAACATTCTTTCCAAATCTACCCTGAGAGACCCTGTTAGAATTTTATAAGCTTCTATGAGATCCCTTTCACTCTTCTAAACTCCAGTAAATATAATCCTAATCTACAACTTTAGTTAGTTAGCCACACTACCAGAGGGATATGGAGGCTTTGGAGAGGGTACAGGAAAGATTTGCCAGGATGTTGCCTGGCATGGAGTGCATTAACTACGAGGAGAGGTTGGAGAAACTTGGTTTGTTCTCACTGGAACAACGGAGGTTGAGGGGCGACCTGATAGAAGTCTATAAGATTATGAGGGGCATAGACAGAATGGATAGTCAGAAGCTTTTTTTCCCAGGGTGGAAGAATCAATTACTCAGGTGCATAAGTTTAAGGTGCGAAGGTCACGGTTTAAAGGAGATGTACAAGGCAAGTTTTTTTTACACAGAGGGTGGTGGGTGCCTGGAACTCGCTGCCGGGGGAAGGCAGTGGAAGAGGATACAATAGTGAGTTTTAAGGGGCATCAGGACAAAATACATGAATAAAGTTAAAGTTTCCCTAACCTTGGATGAATGTTGTTCGTCACTCATAGGATGTTGATTTAAGACCAGTGTTTGTTGTCCATCGCTGATTGTCCCTGGGAAAATGGAGGTTAGCCACCTCCTGTCAGTACAATGGAGGGGCTTACTGGACTAACTCAGCAGAGAGTGAAGAGTCAGTGTGGGTCTGAGGTCCCTGTCAGATAGAGAGGATTGATTGAGCTCAATTCCTTGGTGGGGGAGTGACATTAATTACAGTTTTGAGCCTCTTACATTAGTAACGTACAACTGTCAAAATATCTTCCAATGAAGATGTTATTAGTTACAATGTGAATGGACATTCGCCAATTCCCAGATGGATAAATAACAATGGAATTCCTTGTAATGGGATTACGACCCCCCATGAAGCAGCAAGATGGTTCACTTCACAATTTGAAACCGAGTTCAGCCTATACTCCGCTTGGTGCGATCTGTGTGTGTGTGTGTGTGTGTGTGTGTGTGTGTGTGTGTGTGTGTGTGTGTGTGTGTGTGTGTGTGTGTGTGTGTGTGTGTGGCGGGGGGGTGGAGACGTGGGATTAAAGTTCAAAATATTCTCTCGATGCCCCAGGGTGATGGGTTGGATGCTCCTCTGGTCCCCATGTTGTTAGTGTTGGCTACTTTTAATGCATAACGTTTTGCAAAAATAAACTAATACCTGAAACTTCAGGTATTTTTGGTGACTATCACATTTTAGTGTTATTTTTCTTGCCACTTGTGTTTGGCATGTTAACAAACCCAGCCCCGACCCGCAGCCAGACATCTGATGTTTCTCTCTGAGCAGATGCTGAAAGGAATGTACGATGTGAGTCAGTGCGGCAGAGATTAGGTCTCAACTTGCAGGAATTCCTGAGCTCCACCTGACCCCTGTGATTGGTGCACCAATGTCCAACGCTACTGCATTATTCCCATGAAGTGTATCTATCTTAAAGTAAACTTTAGATCAGTAACATTTAGGGACCCTTCCACCAGCCCCACCACCTCTCTCTTCCCCGTTCCCCCTTTCCCCCTCTCCTCTGTCTCTCTTCCCCCCCTCTCCTCTGTCTCTCTTCCCCCCTTCCCCCCTCTCTCTCTTCCCCCTCTCTTTCTCTTCCCCCTCTCCTCTGTCTCTCTTCCCCCCCCCTCTCTTCCCCCTCTCTCTCTCTCTCTTCCCCCTCTCTCTCTCTCTCTTCCCCCTCTCTCTCTCTCTCTTCCCCCTCTCTCTCTCTTCCCCCTCTCTCTCTCTCTCCCCTCTCTCTCTCTCTCTCTCTCTCTTCCCTCTCTCTCTCTCTCTCTCTCTCTTCCCCCTTTCTCTCTCTCTCTCTTCCCCCTTTCTCTCTCTCTCTCTTCCCCCTCTCTCTCTCTCTCTTCCCTCTCTCTCTCTCTTCCCTCTCTCTCTCTCTTCCCTCTCTCTCTCTCTTCCCTCTCTCTCTCTCTTCCCTCTCTCTCTCTCTCTCTTCCCCCTCTCTCTCTCTTCCCCTTCTCTCTCTCTCTCTCTCTCTCTTCCCCTTCTCTCGCTCTCTCTCTTCCCCCTCTCCTCTCTCCCTCTTCCCCCCTCTCTCTCTCTTCGCCCCCTCTCTGTCTCTCTATTCCCCCCCCCTCTCTCTCTCTCTCTTCCCCCCCTCTCTCTCTTCCCCCCCCCTCTCTCTCTTCCCCCCCCCTCTCTCTCTTCCCCCCCCTCTCTCTCTTCCCCCCCCTCTCTCTCTTCCCCCCCCCTCTCTCTCTTCCCCCCCCCTCTCTCTCTTCCCCCCCCCTCTCTCTCTTTCCCCCCCTCTCTCTCTTCCCCCCCTCTCTCTCTCTTCCCCCCCCTCTCTCTCTTCCCCCCCTCTCTCTCTCTTCCCCCCCTCTCTCTCTCTTCCCCCCCCTCTCTCTCTTCCCCCCCTCTCTCTCTCTTCCCCCCCCTCTCTCTCTTCCCCCCCCTCTCTCTCTTCCCCCCCTCTCTCTCTCTTCCCCCCCTCTCTCTCTCTTCCCCCCTCTCTCTCTCTTCCCCCCCTCTCTCTCTCTTCCCCCCCTCTCTCTCTCTTCCCCCCCCTCTCTCTCTTCCCCCCCTTCTCTCTATTCCCCCTTTCTCTTCTCTCTATTCCCCCTTTCTCTTCTCTCCATTCCCCCTTTCTCTCCTCTCCATTCCCCCTTTCTCTCCTCTCCATTCCCCCTTTCTCTCCTCTCCATTCCCCCTTTCTCTCCTCTCCATTCCCCCTTTCTCTCCTCTCCATTCCCCCTTTCTCCTTTCTCTCCTCTCCATTCCCCTTTCTCTCCTCTCCATTCCCCTTTCTCTGTCTCTTCCACCCGTCCCCCCATCCCTCTCTCCAGAGTCGGAATAGAGAGAGGGAGGGGGAGAATAGAGAGAGAGAGGGGGGGAATATCTTTCCCGACACTCTCTATCTGTCAAGCAATCAAGAGCCAGCATCCTGGGTGACCTTCCCGCCTCCTGCCCCGATCATAACATGGAAATCCGTTTGTCGCAATCCCATTCCAATCTGGGCAAAAGTCCGCACAGATCTGGAATCAATCTTGGGGACATTTTTACTGGTAGGGATCAGATAGTTTAGTGCCTTGCCTCGGGTCACTGGGGGAATGTGAAGTCTACTTTTGAATTAGAGCTGTATCCCTGGATCCTGAATGGGATTAACAAGTCTTGGACTGGATTGGGAAGCAGGGCTTCAACTCCTATCAGTATTCCGCCTACTGAGGGGAAATGACCTGCCAAAGTCCCTACTCCTAATTACCACTTCATGACCATCGTTGAATGTGGACTTTGGATGAGAATTGGGTCCGGCTTGCTTGTTCCATACCCGCTGACACTGGTTACCTCCGCTCTCATGTAGGAAGTCGGACAAGGCCAATGAGCTTTTGTTGGTACAAGTTGGTATCTCTAACTTAGTAACAGGCAGACAACAGGGGAATTTAAACCTTAGCTGGTTTAGGAAATTGAGCTTCCCTTTCATGACTCAGAAGGTTGATGTACTGTGGTTGTGACACTAAAGTCAGGCCCTAAATTCGGTTGTTGAACCAAGATATAGATGGAATAGTCAAATGGGTGGATAAGTGACAGATAGAATTTAACCCTGAAAAGTGTGATGTGATACACTTTGGAAGGAGTAATTTGACCAGGAAGTTTACTATGAAAGGTCTGACACTGGAAGTTTTGAAGAACAAAGGGACCTTGGCGTGTTTGTCCATAGATCTCTGAAGGCGGAAAGGCAGGTTAATAGGGTGGTGAGAAAGGCATCTGGCACATTGCCTTTATCAATCGGGGTATACCTGACAAAAACAGAGAGGTCATGATAGAGTTGGATAGAACTTAAATGTTCCACCCCATGGGATGACATGGTGGTTAGCACTGCTGTCTCACAGTGCCAGGGACAAATTCCTGATGTGGGTCACCATCTGTGCAGAGTTTGTACATTCTCCCTGTGTCTGCGTGGACTTCCTCCAAGTGCTCCAGTTTCCTCCCACACGTCCAAAGGTGTGCTGGTTAGGTTGACTGCCATGTTAAATGACTCTAGCATCGGGGAGATTAGCAGGGTAAATATGTGGGATTACAGGGATAGGGCCTGGTGGGATTGTGGTCGGTCTAGACTCAATGGGCCAAATGGCCTCCTTCTGCACTGTAGGGGTTCTAGGATATCAGAACTTTGGTGAGGCCACAGGTGGAGTAATGTGTGCAATTCTGGTTGCCACATCATAAAGAAGGACATGAACTCACTGAGGGGTGCAGAGGAGTTCACCAGGATGCTGCCTGGGATGGAACATTTAAGTTATGAAGAGAGGTTGGATAGGATTGGGTTGTTTTCTCTGGAGCAGAGAGGACTGAGGGGATGACCTGATTGAGGTGTTCAAGATTATGAGGGACAGGGACAGAGTGGATAGGGAGCAGCTGTTCCCCTTAGTCGAAGGGTCAGTTACAAGGGGGACACAAGTTAAAAGTGAGAGGTGGGAGGTTGAGGAAGAACCCCCCTTGAGGAGAATTGAGGAAAAACCTTTGACTCAAGGGGGAATGCGCTGCCTGGGAGGGTGGTGGAGGTGGGATGCCTCACATCTTTAAAAAAGTACGTGGATGAGCACTTGGCACATCAGAACATTCAAGGCTATGGGCCGAGCACTGGCAAGTGAGATTAGGTGGGCAGGTCAGGACCTTTCATGCGACAGTGTAGACTCGATGGGCTGAAGAGCCTCTTCTGTGCTGTAGGGTTCAGTGATTCTATAGAGTTTCTGGCTAGTATCAGCTTTGAGCAGTTTTCTGGCAAATGGTGGAGATGGCTATAAATAACCTTAAGGAAAGGCAAATGGTGAAAGTCTCATTATTTTAACTGTATTAACACATTGTACAGTGCAGAAATGGGCAGCTTTGGGTTCCTTGATGGTATGTTCCTCCCCCCAGCTCTTCATGGACTCATCCTGGCAGCTCACCCTTCCTTTTATTCCTCAGGGACTAGCTGAGTTGTGCTTGCAGAGAGATGTATTATAATTCAGGTCAGAAACTCCAAAGTATTTTATGAAGGCCGCCTGGATCATACGTTTGGCAATTTGAATTTGGCTGGGATAAGGATGATATGTTTCACTTCAGGTACGATTTAAATGACCCATGGGGGAGCTTTTATCAAATAAAGTTTAGGCAAGAATATACTTAAACGTGTATAGAAAGAAAATTAGCAAATAGCTTTTACCAACTACAAACAAGAGAGAAAAACAACCATGAAAATATAACCCTTAATGAATGGATGAAATGTTCCAATTAAACAAACTTCCTTAACAAAACCCTTGTCACAGATTTAGCAAAGAAAATACAAATGCTCACATGATGCTGGAAATTTAGTTTATTTGTTAGTGTCACAAGTAGACTTACATTAACACTGCAATGAAGTTACTGTGAAAATCCCCTCGTCACCACACTCCAGCGCCTGTTCAGTACACTGAGGGAGAATTTAACGCATCCTAACCAACACCTGCGTGGCTTCCTCCAGATGCTCCAGTTTCCTCTCCCAGTCTGAAAGACGCGCTGGTTAGGGTGCTTTGGCCGTGCTAAATTCTCCCTCTGTACCTGAACAGGCGCCGGAGTGTGGCGACTAGGGGATTTTGGCAGTAACCTCATGCTGTTTTAACGTAAGCCTACTTATGACAATAATAAACTTAACTTACCTAACTTGCCCTCAAAAGCATCTACACTGTTCATCCCCAGCTCTCCTTGTTTGTAAGTGCCACATCCAAACCAGTGTCTGGGTAAAGAAGATTCTCCTGAACTTCTCACTGAATTCATCAAAGACAATCTCACGTATATGATCTCTACTTTCAGACTCCCCCCAACCCCACAAGCAGAGACATTTTTCTGTGTCTCCCCGACAGAACCCTTTAATGATTTTGACAATGTGTAACCCTCCCCCCCACCTCCCAGTCTTTTACTAGAGAAAGTTGCCCCAGCCTGTTGAGTTTATTCTGTGGCGATTGTTAATCACACTCAGTTAGTACTGGCATTCCTCTCTCTGGGCAAGGTGGTGGACATTCAGCAATTCAAATCCATTGAGGACAGAGTAGCTTAATGTGGGGCATGCTTGCTGTTGGCCAAAGTACCCAAGGTGTGACGCGAGTGCCCACGGTGAGATGGTTACCAGGTGTCATTGAGGGCTTGTGGTTTGCCGTGTTGGCGCCCGTTACCAAGCCATCGTAACGGCCAATTGCCATTGCGATGAGCAAGGCTGCACAAGGCGGAGTTGTCGCCGTTTTCCTGTGTTTCCTCCTGGCTGTGAGAAGCTGTAGCTAGGACTTTTCATGTCTCGCTTGTAAGTATGATGTGGAGATGCTGGCATTGGACTGGAGTAAACACAGTAAGAAGTCTGACAACATCAGGTTAAAGCCCAACAGGTTTATTTGGTAGCACAAACTACTAGCTTTCGGGGCGCTCCTCCTTCATCAGGTAAGTGGGAGTTCTGTTCATGAACAGGGCATATAAAGACACAAACTCAATTTACAGAATGATTTACAGATTCTGTAAATTGAGTTTGTGTCTTTCTACGCCCTGTTCATGAACAGAACTCCCACTTACCTGATGAAGGAGCAGCGCTCCAAGAGCTAGTAGTTTGTGCTACCAAATAAACCTGTTGGGCTTTAACCTGGTGTTGTGAGACTTCTCACGTCGCTTGCAAGTAGCCTTTGGACGTCCTGCTTGTTGTCTTTGGCTACCTCGCAGCATACAGAAAATCCTTAGGTATGCAACTGTCTCCATTCTGCAAACACGTCCAAGCCTGTGAGGATGTCTTTGCCTGACAAGAGCCAACGTATTCGAGGTTAGTAGTGGAGGCAAGTGAGCATCTGAGCAACAGGAACCCGATACAATTCCCAGCCTTCAGCTGCTAAAGCTCCAGAATTCTCTTCCTAAGTCTTTTCATCTCTCTCTCTCCTCTACGACAGTTCTAAAACAAAAACTTTTGATTTATTATTGTCACGTGTATTGGGATACAGTGAAAAGTATTGTTTCTTTGCGCTATACAGACAAAGCATACCGTTCATAGAGAAGGAGAGGAGAGGGTGCAGAATGTAGTGTTACAGTCACATTTAGGGGTGTAGAGAAAGATCAACTTGATGCGAGGTAGGTCCATTCAAAAGTCTGACAGCAGCAGGGAAGAAGCTGTTCTTGAGTCATTTGGTACATGACCTCAGACTTTTGTATCCTTTTCCGACAGAAGAAGGTGGAAGAGAATACATTTTGATTTGATTTTATTATTATCACGTGTATTCACATACAGTTGGGTGCAACACTGTGTCACGGTGGCGAGCACTCCTGTCTCTCAGCGCTAGGGACCCAGGTTCAATTCCCAGCTCGGGTCACTGTCTGTGCAGAGTCTGCACGTTCTCTCCGTGTCTGCATGGGTTTCCTCCAAGTGCTGCGGTTTCCTCCCACACTCCAAAGGTGTGAGGGTTAGGTGGATTGGCCATACTAAATTGTCCCTTAGTGTCCAAAGATGTGTAGGTTAGGTGGATGGGCTGTGGTAAATTGCCCCTTTGTGTCCCAATGTGTGTAGGTTAGGGGGTTTGTGGGTAAATACTTGGGGTTATGCGGAACAGATCTGGGTGCGATTGCTTCTTGGTGTCAGGGGGATTAGATGGGGTTGCAAGGATAAAGCTGAGGTGGAATTGGTGTCAGTGCAGACCAGATGGGCCAAATGGCCTCCCTCAGGGATTCTTTTCTAAATTCCAAATTTTTTAAATTGAATTCAAATTCCAGCATTTGCTGTGATAGGATTTGAACCCAGGTCCCTGGAACGTTATTTGAGTTTCTGGATTAATAGTTTATCAATAATACCTCTAGGCCATCGCCACCCAGATGATGGTCTTGTGAAATGCCTTGATTTACTCCATGGTGCTATATTAATGTAGGTTGTTGTTTATTTTCCAGTTGCAGCATGAACCTGACCTCTGTTTAAAGGTTGCAACCTTTAATCATTTGTTCCCAGATCTATCTTGTTGAGAAAATCAGTGTGCGGCATTGTCTCTATTCCTCACGGGAAAGTGAAGTATTCCCAGTTTTCCTGCTGACATCATTGTGGAGCGGTTCCCAGTACAACTGCTCCCTGGCGAGGACATGTTACTGGAAGTAGTTGACTCCAACCTTCTGTTTAGAATGATTGATCCCACCTGGGCTATTAGAGCTGGGAACAATGTGCTTCCTTATCTAACACAACTGGACGTGTTCCCCTCTGAGAAACCCCTCAGAGAAATTTCTAGAATGTCTGTTCCAAAGTAAAAACAGAAACCCGTTTACAATTTATCACTCGGTTCCCAGGAATACATGAACCTACAAATGTCCTTACAACTTTTACTCCTAACCATACTTCTTCAGCAGCACAGTGAGTTAGCACTGCTACCTCACAGCAGCAGGGACCTGGGTTCAATTCCCGGCTTGGATCACTGTCTGTGCAGAGTCTGCATATCCTCCCCACGTCTGCATGGGTTTCTTCCGGGTGCTCCGGTTTCCTCCCACACTCCAAAGATATGCGAGTTAGGTTGATTGGCCATGCTAAATTGACCCGAGTGTCAGGGGATTAGCAGGGTAAATGGGCTAGGCTTATGGGAATAGAGCTTGGATGAGATTGTGGTCAGTGCACACTCAATGGGGCTGAATGGTCTCCTGTAGGGATTCTATGATTGGCCATGCTAAATTGACCCTTAGTGTCAGGGAACCAGCAGGGTAAATATGTGGGGTTACAAGGATCAGGCTCTGGATGAGATTATTGTCGGTGCAGACTTGATGGGCCAAATGGCCTCTTCTGCACTCTAGGGATTCCATGATTCTTGTGAAGGGATCAATTGATTGTTGGATACGGTTCCATGAGGAATTATCGCCCAACAGTAATGAGGTTCCTGTGGCTAGTCCTTATGGTCCAGATATTGGGGTATCATTCTATATTCAGATAACCATGGTGGCACAGTAGTTAGTGCTGTTGCCTCCCAGCACCAGGATCCTGGATTCGATTCCCAGGTTAGTTGCATTGGCTAAAGAGTTATGGGGACAGTGGCTGTAAAAGTTACTGAAGTGTCTGACCAGCCGTGATTGTATTAAATGGTCGAGCAGGCTCGAAGGGCTGAATGGTCTACTCCCATTCCTATAAATGTCATAAGGATGTGGTAATGACACCATGACCATTTTCTCCACTGTTGAGGTGTAGAATTCTTGTGTAGACGTTTCATCTTTGTGTCTTTCACAACATAAGGGGGAGGCTATAGCCTAGTAGTATTATCACTAAACTGTTAATCTAGAAACTCAGCTAATGTCCAGGGGACCCAGGTTCGAATCCCGCCACGGCAGATGGTGGAATTTGAACTCCATTAAAAAGAAATCTGGAATTAAAATCTACTGATGACCGCAAAACCATTGTCGATTGTCAGAAAAATCCATCTGGTCCACTAGTAACCTTTAGGGAAGGAAATCTGCCATCCTTACCTGGTCTGATCTACATGTGATTCCAGAGCCACAGCAATGTGGTTGATTCTCGAATGCTTTCTGAACAAGAGCAACTAGAGATGGGCAATAAATACTGGCCAGCCAGCGACGCCCATGTTCCACGAATGAATAAAGGAAAACAGTGGCTTCACTTCACTAGCAGTAAAGCATTTTTGGACAATCTGAGATTAGGAAAGGTGCTTTCTAAATGCAAGTTATTTTAAAGGAGCGTTTGAGCATTGGAACTACAAAAGGTTGTGAATATAGCCCAATCCATTGACTCTGTCTACACTTACCGCTGCCTCAGCAAAGCAGCCAGCATAATTAAGGACCCCACGCACCCTGGACATTTTCTCTTCCACCTTCTTCCTTCGGGATAAAGATACAAAAGTCTGATGTCACATACTAACCGGCTCAAGAACAGCTACTTCCCTGCTGCTGTCAGTCTTTTGAGTGGATTTACCTTGCATTAAGTTGATCCTTCTTGACACCCTAGCTATGATTGAAACACTACATTCTGCACTTTCTTGTCTCCTTCTCTATGAATGGTATAGCGCACAAGAAACAATACTTTTCACTGCATGTTAATACATGTGACAATAATAAATCAAATCAAATCATGAGTCAAATGCAAGCATACAGAAAATTCTTCAGGCATAACTTCTTTGTACATGAAACCCCTGAAATAAAAAGTGAAGCTTTAACTATTTCCCTATTCTCTTCCCTTGTGATGCTTACATACTTTCCATCTGGTGCCTTGTAGAAATGAATTCTTTGCGTTCTTTAATAACATATGCTTTATTCTTGTCCACATATGTTATAGATTCTAAAGTCAATTTAACTGAATTTGGAATTAATATAACACACCTGACATTTCCAGAGACTGGAAATATTTGAAAACAACTTATTCCTCAAAGGACAGTTCCAATCGTTGCTCCATCTGCATCTTCCATACCCGATTGCTTCTTTTGTTATACCCTTGTTGCTTAGTCCACTGATCCGGTGGCCTTCCTGCATTTTATTCAACATCATTTTAATTCTTTAAGACTGAATTTGTTTAAAATCCATTGGCAATAAAAAAATTGTGTGGGGAAATGTGACTTGTCTTTGTGGAGTTTGCATGTTCACCCTGTGTCTGCGTTGGTTTCCTCCGGGTTCTCCTGTTTCCTCCCACAGTCCAAAGATGTGCAATTTATGTGGATTAGCCATGGTAACTTGCCCCTTAGTGTCCAAAGATGTGTATGTTAGGTGGATTAATGATGCTAAATTGCCCCTTAGTGTGCAAAAATGTGTGGATTAGATTGATTGGCCATGCTAAATTGTCCCTTAGTGGCCAAAGATGTGCAGGTTAGGTGGATTGGCCATGCTGAATTACCCCTTAGTGTCAGAGGGACTAGCTAGGGTAAGTGAATGAGGTTATGGGGATAAGGCCTCAGTTAGATTGTTAGTGCAGGCTTCCTTAGTGCCCAAAGATATATAGGTGGGGTAAATGCATGGGGTTATGGGAATAGGGTGTAGAGTGGGCCTAGGTAAAATATTGGAGATGGGCACTTTCTGCACTCTAGGAATACTATGATTCTATAAATACAGACAAACATAAGAAATAGGATCAGGAGTAAGCCACCTGGCCTCTCCAGCCTGCTCCTCCATTCAATAAGATCATGGCTGATCTGATTGTAACCTCAACCCCTCATTCCAGCTGACCCCCCCCACCCCCGATAATCTTTTACCCCCCCGCTAATCAAAAATCTATCCAGTTCTGCCTCAAAAATATTCAAAGACTCTGCTTCCATCGCCTTTTGAGGGAGAGAGTTCCAGAGACCTACCACCCTCTGAGTGAAAAAAATTCCTCCTCATCTCGAACTGACGTGGATGGCCCCTCATTTTTAAACAGTGACCCCATTCGCTCAGTGAGATCTTCGTCTTGGCACGTTCAACCTGAAAAGGCAGGGAAACTGATTTCATGAACAATTTTAAAAAGGATTCGGACAGGAGAATGAGGAACTTAGAGGGTTACAGACGAAATGCAGAGAAGTGGGATTCCACACAACCGCTGTTTTGAACAGGGACAATGGAACAATCGCCTCCTTCTGTGCTGCAGGTTTTCTGTGATTCAATTAATTCTCTGAGTCATGGTCCTCACAAGTACTGGCTTCTTTGTATTAAAATAATAATTACTGACCTTTCTTTAGCCTCTGGCTCCAGCACGTTGCGGAGGGGGTTGATGGGGCTGATTTTCACATGATGTGTTAGAATCATAGAAATCGCCAAATCCCTATGTGCAGGAGGAGGTCTTCAACCCGTCGGGTCTGCTCCGACAACTGTCCCACCTAGGCCCTATCCCCACAACCCCAGATAGTTACCCCACTAATCCCTCTAACCCACACATCTCAGCATACAAAGGGGCATTTTAGCATAGCCAACCCATCTAATCTGCACATCATTTGAAGTGTGGGAGGAAACTGGAGCACCCGGAGGAAACCCAAGCAGACACGGGGAGAACATGCAAACTCCACACAGACAGTAACCCAAACCGGGAATCAAATCCGGGTCCCTGGCGCTGTGAGGCAGCAGTGCTAACCACTGTGCCGCCGTGCCAACCTGGGTTAAACTCAGGCCTTCTCTGCCTATCTGATTCAGGTGGATGACGGAATTCATGGACAAGGTGGGTATTGCTTGGGAGAGGTGTTGATATTCTGATGATAATGTGAAGGGTATAACAAAAAAAACATAGCATCCCTACAGTGCAAGTGGAGATCACTCAGCCCATCTAGCCTGCACTGACAATCCCACCCAGGTCCTATCCCTTTACCCCCATGTGTTTACCCTGCTAATCCCCTGACACTAATCCACGATAAAAAGTCTGACAACACCAGGTTTCAGTCCAACCGATTTATTTGATAGTAAATTCACTAGCTTTTGGGTTAGCCCCTTCGTCACTTGGACTGAAACCTGGTGTTGTCAGATTTTTTACTGTGTTCACCCCAGTCCAACGCCAGCATATCCACATCATGACTAATCCACAATGGCACCTGAGTAAGGCCTGTGCCCAGCATACTCTTTAATTTTATCTTTTACTCTTGTTCTATGTTTATAAAACTCTAACTCTTTTAAACTCTCCAACAATGTTCTATTATCTTTCTCTACACCCTAGCTATGACTGTAACACTGCATTCTACACTGTCTCCTTCTCTACGTACAGTATGCTTTGTCTGCATAATATGCAAGAAACTATATTTTTCGCTGTATACTAATGCATTTCTTTTATTCATTCGTGGGACATGGGCATCGCTGGCTGGCCAGCATTTATTGCCCATCCCTAGTTGCCCTTGGAGAGCAGTTGAGAGTCAACCATATTGCTCTGGAGTTGCATGCAGGCCAGACTGGGTAAGGACGGCAGATTTTCTTCCCTGAAGGGCATTAGTGAACCAGATAGGTTTTTTCTAACTATCAACTGTGGTTTCATGGTCATCAGTAGATTCTTAATTCCAAATTTTTTTTATTGAATTCAAATTCTACCATCTGCCATGGCAGGATTCAAACCCAGGTCCCCAGAACATGAGTTTCTGGATTAATAGTTTAGCGATAATGCTACCGGGCCATTGGCTCATGTGACAATAATAAGTCAAAGGGTGCAATTCAGCATGGCCAATCAATGTACCCTGCGCATATTTGAAGTGTGGGAGGAAACCCAGGCAGACACAGGGAGAAAATGCAAACTCCACACAGACAGTGACCCAAGCTGAGAATCGAGCTCAGGTCCTTGGAGGTGTGAAGCAACAGTGCCAACCACTGTGCCACCATGCCACCTATGGGGCACCCCATTTAAGACGGACTTGAGGAGAAATATTGAGGGTGAGTCGTTGGAACTCTCTTCTTTAGAGAGTGGTGGAGGCAGGGTCGTTGAATATTTTTAAGGCAGCGACAGATCATTGACCTATGAGGGGGCAAAAAGTACTGAGGGATAGGTGGGAAAGTGGAGTTGAGGCCCCAATCAGGTCAGCCATCTAAATGATTGGAGCAGGCTTGATGGGCAGAATGGCCTATTCCTGCTCCTAATTAGTATGTTCATACATAGTCTGTGTGGAGTCTGCACATTCTCCTTGAATCTGCGTGGGTTTCCTCCAGGTGCTCCGGTTTCCTCCCACATTCCAAAAATACGTGCTGGTTAGGGTGTATTGGCCATGCTAAGTTTTCCCTCAGTGTACCCAAACAGGTGCTGGAATGTGGCAACAAGGGACTTTCACTGTAATTTCATTGCGCTGTTAATGTAAGCCTACTTAGGATGGCATGGCTGGCACAGTGGTTAGCACTGCTGCCTCACAGCACCAGAGACCTGGGTTTGAGTCCCAGCTTGGGTAAGCGTGGGTAAATGTTGGGTAAGACTGTGCCATTGAATCACTCCAATGGTTTGATTAATGTAATATCGAACTGCAATTTCGAATGAAACTCTGTATTCTGTCTACAAAACCTCTCACCACAGGAAAAGGAATATTCTTGTCTAGTCACTAAGCGAGAGAACCATTGGCAGTGCAATGATGGTAGAGACATGTACTGGGTGAGCTAAACCATGCCATATGGGCGATGACTCCCATGATTAAATCACTTCTCACAATTCGGCAGGGGGGTGGGAAGAACATCACAGTCAGAGAAAATTACTTCAGAGTACATCACTCAATAGCTGAAATCACAGGAACTTGTGCAATAGTCTTCCATTCTGTACAGTTGATTCACTCTTTTGCCAAAATAAACCAGAATTCATGGCACAGCCCAGACTAGCATTGTTGGCCAAATCCTAGGATCAAAGCTGGGATCCCCCCAACTATTCCCCGGATAATATGATTGCGAGATTGGGAGGAGGGAAAGTTTATTTATTAGTCACAAGTTGGCTTACATTAACACTGCAATGAAGTTACTGTGAAAATCCCCTAGTTGCCACACTTGGGCACCTCTTTGGGTACACTGAGGAAGAATTTAGCACGGCCAATGCACCCTAACCAGCACACCTTCTGGACTGCGGGAGGAAACTGGAGCACCTGGAGGAAACTCACGCAGACACGGAGAGAACATGCAGACTCCACACAGTGACCCAAGCCAGGAATCGGACCCAGGTCCCTGGCACTGTGAGGCAGCAGTGCTAACCACTGTGCCACCGTGACGCTCCACAAAGTGTTCAGCTATGATAATCCAACCATCACGAGTGTGCGGCGGGCTTGATGGACCAGTCTGTTTTTTCCTACCTGCTGATTTTATATGCTTGTTTAACCACATTTAATCCCCGCTGCTGCTGCCCCTCCCTCATCTTCTCGCCAACCCCCACTCCACCCCACCCCACCCCACCCTCTGAATGCCTTTGGGAAGCTGTGGGTGCATTTTGGTTAGGTTCCCAGAAGCCACAAGAGCACAATAGTTCTTTGAACCAGTATTTATACCGTGATCTATTAATCAATTCCAGCTAAGGAGAGTGAGGAGAATGGTTTGAAATGTGTCAACTTATTTTGGTTTCATTGAGAACTTCGATCTTGAGAGTTAAGACAGCAAAAAAGGTTTTTGGTACAACACACTCACATCGATAATCGTGTTATGGGCTCAAGGGAGTGACAGATCCCTGGAGAAGCTGACTGAAAATGGATGAAATCAAATTTGGTTTAATGCCCAAAACTTGCCTTATTAATTCCAAAGCTGATGACAACTGATAATGGCACCTGACAGGAATACTGGTATTGACTTATAAAAATGATTTTAAGCAAAAACAAGTAAAGGCAGTTCAACACACACTGGATCTGTAAATATATTTCATGAGAAGATGACATCTGGTTATGACAGAGACAAATTGTCCTACTGGTTTGTTGATCTCCCCAAGGCATCTGAAATGGACAACCAGTCAACATAGTAAATAATATGTTATCATTCTTCAAGCATATTTGTTGGTTTTCGCAACGCTTTTTCAGTGAGGCATCACACTGGAGAATATGGAAAGTGTTAAGTGGATTTCTTTTATACATCCATGGGTGTCGCTGGCTGGCCAGCAAATATCACCCATCTCTAAGTTGCCTTTGGGCAGATCAGAGTCAATCACATTGCTATGGTTCTGGAGTCACCCTTAGATCACACTGGGTAAGGGCAGCAGAATTCCCTCCCTAAAAAACATTGGTGAACCAGATGGGTTTGTCCAACAATCGACAATAGTTTCATGGTCATCAGTAGATTCTTAATTCCAGATTTTTTTTATTGCATTCAAATTCCACCATCTGTCGTGGCAGTATTCGAACCTAGGTCCACAGAATATCAGCTGCTTTTCTGGATTAATAGTCTACTGATAATACCACTAAGCCATCACCTCCCCATGATGGTGGGCATGGTTCTATTGTTTTCCATGTTGATCTGGGTGCTAACTGCATTGTGTGTGTGTGTGTGTGTGTGTGTCTATCTGTGCCTGCGAGTGTGTTGAGTAGATGCAACAGACCTCTTCTTATGCTGAGGGTTCCTACAATTCTGAGATTACAAAATCAGATTTCTTGTTTTGTATTTAAGGCTTTGGTAAAATTATTGAGTGGACTTTCTCCCCCTTAGAGCGGAATGGGCAGGTTGTTATGGCCTTGCTTGCCCTGAACTGTAAAGTCCCACCTGAAGTCAATGGACCTTTCCATGGTCCACCACCTCACCTGCTCCAATTCCTGTGGTGGGCAGGACAGTAAAATTCTGGCTAATGTCTTCATAGCACCAACAATCATACCACACAAAGTGCTGGAGACGGGAGAGTGAATTAACTTTAAAAGGTTCTGGGAGTGTGAGCATCGCTGGACAAATGGGGTATTTATTGTTCATCCCTAGTTGTCCATGAGAGGGTGATGATGTACATCATCTTGAACCGCTGCAATCCAAGTGGTGACTATATTTCCGCAGTGCTGTTCGGTATGGAGTTCCAAGGTTTTGACCCAGCAATGATGATGGGGCAGCCATATATATAGCCAAGTTGAGTTACGACCTGGAAGGGAACTTTGACTCAGTCCCATGTGCTCCAAGTCTTTCTAGGTAATGGAGATGAGAGAATTAGCAGATGCAATGAAAAAGGCAAGGTTTCCATGGTCACAAAGTAAGATTGTTGCACAATAGTAAAAGGAGATGAATGCACTGTGAGGATGAAAATATTTCCTATGTGACCCTGGTGAGGTTGTGTAGTACTTGCTGTGCCCACATTTCTGTCAAGTCATGAAGACTATTCGCAGTTCTTCATTTACATTCTGGGCCCAAGTCACTTTACAAGGGTCCGGTCTTGCTGGCCTAGATTTCCGATGGCCCCAGAGGTTCCAGCTTCCGTGACAAGGCACTCAGGATTTTATCAAATTTCTCGTATCTCTCATTCTGACTAAGTTCAGTTACGTTGGCACCCCAGAACAATCTTAAAGCAAATTCGGTCTTGAAAGCCTCTAATAGTTCATCGTTCGGGTGAAAATCTGGAAAAGGAAGATTAACATTAACCCCTTTGAACATTTAAATGAAGTATTATTGCAATTGGGGAAATATACACACTCAATCGAACCAGTAGATTAAATCACTTCTCTGTCTCCTCTTCTATGCCTACAACCCTGCACTCATCCAATTCTGGCTTCTATCTGCCAGTTTCATTGCTGTACCATTGGCAGCCATGCCTTATCAAAACCCTAAGCTCTGGAATTTGGTCCTTAAACTTCTGTGCCTCCTTTCACTTAACATCTTCCTTCAATCCTATTGCTTTAACCGAGCATTTGGTCATCTGTCTATCATCTTGATGCCAAATTTTGCTTCTTTGTACTTCTGCGAAGCAACTTGGGATGTATTGGTAGGCGCTATATAAATGCAAGTTGTAATCACTGTTTATAGAGCACCTTTTATGCTGATGATAAAACCTCATAGAAGGGTCTGCGGACTTGGCTAAAGGTAAAGTTAAAGTTTATTTATTAGTGTCACAAGTAGGTTTACATTAACACCACAATGATGTTACAGTGAACATCCCCTAGTCGCCACACTCCAGCACCTGTTTGGATACACTGAGGGAGAATTTAGCGCGGCCAATTCACCTAACCAGTACGTCTTTAGGACTGCAGGAGGAAACCGAAGCAAACCCATGCAGACACAGGGAGAATGTGCAGAATCCACACAGACAGTCACCCAAACTGGGAATGAAGCTAGATTGCAC
Organism: Carcharhinus amblyrhynchos; assembly: GCF_965287045.1. Taxonomy (NCBI): domain Eukaryota; kingdom Metazoa; phylum Chordata; class Chondrichthyes; order Carcharhiniformes; family Carcharhinidae; genus Carcharhinus; species Carcharhinus amblyrhynchos. The sequence continues at coordinate 6,317,554 of NC_137356.1, forward strand.
AAAATGGCTGTCACCTTCCTGGACTATAGAAGGTTAAGGGTTTAAGTTTAAACTTATTTATTAGTATCACATTAGATTGGTGTCCCAAGTAGATTACATTAACCCTGCAATGAAGTTACTGTGAAAACCCCTTAGTCGCCACACTCCGGCACCTGTTCAGGTACACTGCTGGAGAATTTAGCGTGGCCAATTCCCCTAACCAGCATGTCTTTGGACTGTAGAAGGAAACCGGAGCACCCAGAGAAAACCCATGCAAACATGGGGAGAATGTATAAACTCACACAGTAACCTGAGCCGGGAATCGAATCCAAGTCCCTGGTGCTGTAAGGCTGTAGTGCTAACCACTGTGTAATGGGCCATCTTAAGAATCAATAGGGGATATTTTGAAGCTATGAGAAGGGTGACAACATAGCAGGATTCAGAATGAGTGAGCTAGAAAGTTAGTGGAAGGTTTTGTCACCAATGTGAGGAGAGAGGAGGAAGGAGCCAGCGGTTTCTGCTCTTCTCCACCTCTCAGTGACTCCAGCCAGAAATGCATTCATACGAAATGACATAAAAACAGGTCTGCATTTGTTAATTTCAGCATCCGCAGTATTTTGCTTTAGTTATAAAGCGTGATGTATCTTATCAAATAACCTCATTAGTGAGGTGTTGTATGGATAATGGAAGAAGTGATTAAATCATATCTTAGCTATTTAAGGTTTATTTATTAGTGTCACAAGTTGGCTTACATTAACACTGCAATGAAGTTACTGTGAAAATCCAAAAGTCGCAACACTCCGACGCCTGATGAGACACATTGAGGGAGAATTTAAGCATGGCAATGCACCTAATCAGCACCTCTTTTGGACTGTGGAAGGAAACCAGAGCACCTGGAGAACACCACACAGACAGGGGGAGAACATGCAGGCTCCACACAGAGAGTGAACCAGGAATCGAACCTGGGTCCCTGGCACAGTGCTAACCACTGTGCCACCCACAGTCTAAGTTAATTATTAGTCAAGTCACAGGACACAGGTGAGAACAATAATTTGATTTATTATTGTTACATGTATTGGAATAGTTGGAAGTATTGTTTCTTGTGTGTTATACAGACCAAGACTACTGTTCATAGAGAAGGAAAGGAGTGCAGAATGTAGTATTACAGTCATAACTAGGATGGAGAGAATATACGGTAGGTCCATTCAAAAGTCTGATGGCAGCAGGGAAGAAGCTGTTTTTGAGTCAGCTGGTACATGACCTTAGACTTTTGTATCTTTTTCCAGACAGAGGATTTTTCCTCTGATCTTATAACAAGGATTTTTCTAAAAACAGGGGCCCATTAACTTGGTCAGCACAAGCTGATCACTGCTAGATTTTTTTCTATACATTGTGCATCAGAAATGGATAATTTTCAAGTGTATGTTTCATTTTTAAAAAAAAAATCAGATTTAGTTTTGTCACTTTACACTCAGCGAACGGAATGAGCTCTCAAAGCGAGGCCCAAAGAATTGGAATGTCACCACAGCTCCCGCTCTAGGCCCCAAACAATTCCCCTCAATCCCAGCCTCTTAGGAATGCAACCTACTGACCCAATATGCCACTTCCACTTCCTTTACTGTATCCTTAAGGCTTTGAGTGATTACTGGAGACTGGCTTGACAAGAAGACTGAAAAGAGTTGTGGGGCATGATGGACAGAGGAAGCATTGTAATGTCTGGCTCCCAGCAAACAAGACACAACCCTGATTTATCAGGAGAAAGGGGGCATCATTGTGGTTAGTGTTACAATGAAGGGCTATTGTCGAACACGCCCACTCCTTTTACTTTCAAGTATTTTCTCACCATTGTGAAATCTATGAATTCTGTAACCACCTCCAGCCTTTCTCTGTGCTCCTCTAATTATGGTTTCCTTGCACATCCAGGACATTTAATCACTCTACCTTTGGAAGTGGTGTCTTCAGCTCCCAAGGCCCTATTCTGTGGAAATCACTCCCTAAACCTCTCTGCCTGTTCCTTAAAATCTACCTGTTAGACCAAGACTTTGGTTCCATTATCCCCTTGCATGGCTCCTTGTTAGATTTTGTTTGATAAATCCTCTGTGAAGCATCTTGAGATGTCTTGCACTATTTGAAGTGCTACTTAGATACACGCTGATCTAGTTTCTAGAAGCAGGAGTAGGCCATTCGGCCCTTCAAGCCTGCTTTGCTATTCATTTTGATCATGGCTGATTATCAAATCCAACATCCCATTCCCACCTTCAGCCCCATATCCCTTGATCTTTTTAGCCCCAAGAACTATATCAATTTCTTCTTGAAATCAGACAAAGTTTTGGCCTCCTGTGGTAGTGGACTCCAACATTCACCACCCTCTAGGTGAAGAAATTTCTCCTCACCTCAGTTCTAAAAGGTTTACCCCTTATCCTCAAACTATGACCCTCTAGTTCTGGACTCCCCCACTATTGGGAACATGCTTTCTGAATCGACTCTGTCTAACCCTGATGTTGTTGTAAAACAAGTTTCAAATCTGTCCAACCAGAGAATGAAATATCAAGTGATCTTTAATCCACCCCTGAATTTTAGTTTATTCATTAGTGTCACAAGTCAGCTTACATTAACACTGTAATAAAGTTACTGTGAAAATCCCCTAGTCGCCACGCTCTGGCACCAGTTCAGGTACACTGAGGGAGAATTTAGCATGGCCAATGCACCTAACCAGCACATTTTTGGACTGTGGGAAGAAACCAGATCACCTAGAGGGAAACCCATGCAGACACAGGGAGAACATGCACATTCTGCACAGACAATGGCTGAAGCCAGGAATTGAACCTGGGTCTGTGGCACTGTGAGGTAGCAGTGCTAACCACTGTGTCACCTAACCAGTCATCATCGTCCAACTCATCTAACTTAAATGGACATGGCACTGGCAAAGAGTCAGGAAAGGGTTTCGGATCTTCAAATAATATTTTGTTTGGAATGTGAGCAGTGTTCTCCAAACTTGCCCATTTTCCAAAGTCAGGCTTCAGATCTGCTGGCACTTCACTCGGGCAATGTTGTAGGACTTTATGTAACTGATTGTCAATGTAGGGGCATCACAGCCTGATCCTGCAGCAGGGAAACTTCCAGCACAGCTCACCTCTAATACGCAGAAGTGTGAGCCCAGGGTGTGACACCCAATTCCTCCCTCCTCCCCATTATGATGTTGTCCCAAAGTAATTCACAACCAATGGAGCACTTTTGAAATACTGACATGTGGGAAACACAGCAGCCAGTGTGTGCACAGCAAGATCCCATAAACAGCTAAGTGGTAATGGTGAAATAACCTGTTCGAGTAACGTAGGTTAAGGGTTGAACAGCTCTTGTGCAAAATAGTGCTACGGCATCTTTTGCGTCCTCCTCAGAGGGCAGAGGGGGCCTCTGTTTGACATCATCCAAAAGCTGCTGTTAGCAACCATGCTGCACTCCTTCAGTACTTCACTGAGCATCGCTGGATGCTCAGGTCTCTGGAGTGGACCTGCAACCTTCTGATTGCGAGTCCTACCTACTGACGGATAAATTTGCACAGACCTGGAATGAAACTCGTGACCAACAGAAAGTATTGGAACTTAATGAGTGTTGGATAAGATAGCGCAACTTACCTTTCAGTTTGGCCTCAGCATTGGCTTTATATGTCGCGGCATTCAGTGTCACAGACCGAGCTGCCTCCAGTGTCTTCAGCAGCATTGCGCAGCTCTGATCTACGTTATCCCAAGCTTCCATCACGTCAGACACCGATTGACGCTCCATTAATGTAATGATGGGCAGAATGTGTGGAACGGTGATATTTTGCAGAGGGAGCTCAACTGTGTTGGGAGAGAAAGACTTTGAGAGAACAGACAACACTGCACAGTAAAGAAAGACTTTGCGTACACATGGTGCCTTTCACAACCAGAGCATTTTACAGCCAGTGATGTACTTTTGAATTGCAATCACTGCTGTAATGTAGAAAATACAGTAACCAATTTATGGACAGCAAGTTCCTACAAACAATGGTCAGATAATCTGTATTGATGTTGTTGGTTGAGGAATAATCATTGGCCAGGAAATGAATAGAATCATAGAATTCTATAGTGCAGAAGGAGGCCTTTTGGCCCATCAAGTCTGCACCAATCACAATCCCACTCAGGCCCTATTCCCATAACCCCATGCATTCATCCTAGCTAGTCCCCCTGACTCTAAGGGGCAATTTAGCATGGCCAATCATGGCATAGCAGTGCTAAACACTATGCCACCATGCCGTGCAAGCACTGATCCTTGATGCAGCAGAGTTTCCTGCTCTAACTCTCAAAACTTCATTTCTGTTTGCACACTTTACTTCGTTACAACATCAGGGCTGCACAATGAGTCATCAGGAACAAATACAAATAGATTGCAACTCAAGTGAAGATACTCTCAAATGAGGCATAACTGGTACTGTGAAGATGAAGTTAAGAGAAAGCCAGATAAGTACATAAAGAAGAAAGATGTAAGAGGATATGTTGATGGGATGCGATGAAATAAGGTGTGAGGGTGCTCATGTGAAGCAGAAGTGGCATGGTGGCACAGTGGTTAGCACTGCTGCCTCACAGCACCAGCGACCCAGGTTCAATCCCCCTTGGGTCACTGTCTGTGTAGCGTCTGCACATTCTCCCTGGGTCTGCGTGAGTTTCCTCCCACAGTCCAAAAGACATGCTGGTAGGGTGCATTTGCCATGCTAAATTCTCCCACAGTGTACCCGAAAAGGTACTGGAATGTGGTGACTAGGGGATTTTCACAGTAACCTCATTGCAGTGTTAATGTAAGCCTATTTGTAACTAATAAATAAACTTTACTTAGGTTAGCACCATTGCCTCACAGCGCCAGGGGCTCAGGTTCAATTCTGGCCTTGGGTGATGTTTCTGTGGACAGTACGAAATCTCACAGCTCCACATTAAAGTCCAATAGGTTTATTTGGAATCACGAGCTTTTGGAGTGCTGCTCCTTCAGAGACTTACCTGATAAAGGAGCAACAGTCTGAAAGCTTGTGATTCCAAATAAACCTGTTGGACATTAATTTGGTGTTGTGGGACTTCTTACTGTGTCCAACCCAGTCATCTCCACATCGTGTCTGGAGTTTGCACGTTCTCCCCATGTCTATGTGGGTTTCCTCCAGGTGCTCCAGTTTCTCTCCACAGTCTAAAGATGTGCGGATTAGGTTAATTGGCCATGTAAAATTGCCCCTTAATGTAGTGGGGATTAGCAGGGTAAATACATGGGGCTACAGGGATAGGGTCTGAGTAAGATTGTTGTCAGTGCAGGCTCAATGGGCTGAATGGCCTCTTTCTGCACTTAGTGATTCTATGAAGTTGACTAGTTGAGCCTGCTTCTATTAAGTAAATTCTATGGAAGTCAGCAACAAATTATCAAGTAATGGATTTATTGTACACAGGTGAGTGTGATCTCCAATTTACACCAATTATCCCAACTGATGTGGTTAACTGATTCATCTTGAGATCTATTACAATAGTGACTTTTAAGAAGCGTCTGGACAAATACATGAATAGGATGGGAATAGAGGGATATGGTTCCTGGAATGGTAGGGGATTTCAGGTCAGTAAGGCAGCATGATCAGTGCAGGCTTGGAGGGCTGTTCCTGTGCTGTAATTTTCTTTGATCTTTGTTCTATTCTCAGTGTTCCAAATGCAGAAGTCTCTACAGCAACCTTGCAACCTTTTGGCTAAGGTCAAGCATTAAGCCTAAGATGGGGTGCAATATCTCATCTTGACAGAATCATACAATCACAGAATCCTACAGTGCAGAAGGAGGCCATTCGGCCTATTGAGTCTGTGCCGACCATAACCCCAGCCAGGCCCTATTCCCATAACCCCAAGCATTTACCCTAGCTAGTCCTCCTGACACTAAAGGGGAAATTTAGCACGGCCAATTCACCTAATCTGCACATCTTTGGACTGTGGGAGGAAACCGGAGCACCAGGAGGAAACCCACACAGACACAGGGAGAACGTGCAGGTTCCACACAGACAGTGACCTGAGGCTGGAATGGAACCCAGGTTCCTGGCACTGTGAGGCAACAGTGCTAACCACTGTGACCCACAGCTTCGATCTTGTTTGTCTCTCTTGTGGGGACTGTGAATGGACTTCAATTGGATTTTCAATTTGGTTTTTGGGGCGAGCAAGGAATGGGTTTGCATTTGCTTGGTCCATTCTGAGCATTGACTTTGTAACTTTAAGACTGGCATCTCTACAGGGGGATGAATAATTACTGACTAAATTAATGAATAAATGCACACAAAATTCAAGGAATTGTGTTGTGCTTGAAGTTAATTTCAAATAGAAACCATCATCTTATTAGATTTTTGGGTGGGTTTTCAATTCTGAAGTGCTAACATATTCCTACTCCACAGGCCTGGTTAAAGCTCTGCATCACCTGAGTGATTCGCTCTGGACAGAATACCTGCCTTTTCCCTCATTCAATGACTTGATAAATGGTTTGAGCTCCTTCTCAAACTTGATGGCACTATCCGTGTAATTCCGGCGCAGAGTCCGCCACGTGTGCTCCAAGCGCATGATCTGGTAAGAGAAGGGAAGAAGTTGCATCACTGATGGTAATTTGTCTACTCACAGTCTCAGTGTAACAGTTCAGAAGTTTAGGTAGGAAGAATAGAAGCATGGACTATTTTATAAATGGGGGAAAGGCTTCGGAAATCTGAAGTACAAAGGGACTTGGGAGTCCTAATTCAGGACTCTCTTAAGGTTAATGTGCAAGTTCAATTGGCAATTAGGAAGGCAAATTCAATGTCAGCATTCATTTTTAGAGGGCTGGAATTCAAGAGCAGGGATGTATATCTGAGTCTGTATAAGATTCTGGTCAGACGCCATTTGGAATATTGTGAGCAGTTTCAGGCTCTATACCCAAGGAAGGATGTGCTGGCCTTGGAGGGGGTCCAGAGGAGGTTCACAAGAATGATCCCTGGAATCAAGGGCTTGTCATATGAGGAGCAGTTGAGGAGTCTCGGTCTATACTCAATGGAGTTTAGAAGGATGAGGGGGGATTGAAGGATGAGGAGTCTTGCTGCAACTGTACAGGGTACTAGTGAGGCCGCAGCTGGAGTAGTGTGTGCAGTTTTGATTGCAACATTTGTGGAAGGATATATTGGCCTTGGAGGGAGTGCAGAGGAGGTTCACTAGGCTGATACCGGAGATGAGGGGGTTGGACTATGAAGAGAGACTAAATAGACTGGGTCTGTACTCGTTGGAGTTTAGAAGGATGAGGGGGGATCTTAGAGATGTATAAGATAACAAAGGGGATAGATAGGGTAGAAGTAGAGAGATTCTTTCTGCTTAGAAAGGATAGCAGGACTAGAGGGCACAGCCTCAAGGTAAGTGGTGGGGGTGGGGGGAACAGTTTAGATTGGAGTTGAGGAGGAACTTCTTCACTCAAAGGGTGGTGAATCTCTGGAATTCCCTGCCTGTTGAAGTGGTGGAGGCTACCTCGCTGAATATATTTAAGTCATGTAGGTTTAAGTAGGTTTTTGATAGACAGGGGAATTATGAGTTATGGGGAGAAAGCGGGAAAGTATAACTGATCCACTTCAGATCAGCCATGATCTTATTGAATGGCGGGGCAGGCTCGAAGGGCTAGATGGCCTACTCCTGCTCCTATTTCTTAAGAACATAAGAACATATGAGGGGATCTAACTGAAACTTACAGAATACTAAGAGGCCTAGATAAAATGGACATGGACAAGACGTCTTCACTAGTGGGACAGACTAGAATTCGAGGGCACAACCTGAGTGAAGGGATGCTCCTTTAAAACAGAGATGAAGAGGAATTTCTTCAGCCAGAAAGTGGTGAATCTGTGGAAATCACTGCCACAGAGGGTTGTGGATGCCAGGTTTTTGAGTGTTTAAGACAGAGATAGATAGGTTCTTGATCAATACAGGGATCGAGGGTTACAGGGAGAAGGCAGGAGAATGAGGATAAGAGTCATATCAGCCCTGAGTGAATGGCAGAGCAAACTGATGGGCTGAATGTCCTAATTCTGCTCCTATATCTTATGATCTCATGGTGTCCATTAAGCCACACCCACCATTAGCCAAAGAGAAAATGTTAGGATTTAAGGGGCCTCACTGTTGTCGGAAATTAGTCCGAGCTCCACGGTCAGAGATCCCAAATCTCATCCTGTCACAATGCTCAGTTTGCAAGAGAAGGGGTGCAAAAGAATGGATACAAAGGGCAGGAAATTGTGTTTATAATGTACAAAACCCTGGTTAGACCTATATAAGAGAATATTTAATTCTGGGCACCGCAGGATACATTGCCTGGGACTTTTTTTTTCTTCTTTCACAGAATGTAGACGTCGCTGGTTAGGCCGATTACTTACTACCCACCCTGAAAAGGTGGTGATGAGCTGCCTTCTTGAACTGCTGCAGTTCATTTGGTGTAGGTACACCCAATGTTAGGACTTTGACCCAGCAACAGTGAAGGAACGGCCAATATCTTTGATTTGATTTACTATTGTCACATGCATTAGTATACAGTGAAAAGTATTGTTTCCTGTGCACTATGCAGACAAAGCATACCGTTCATAGAGAAGGAAAGGAGAGGGTGCAGAATGTAGTGTTACGGTCAGAGCTCAGGTGTAGAGAAAGATCAATTTAATATAAAGTATATTTCCAAGTGAGTGGCTTAGAAGCTTTGAGGAGCCAGGAGGCAAGTAACTTTCCATACAGTTCCCAGCCTCTGACCTGTTGTCCACACTATTTATAAGGCTGGTCTGGTTCAGTTTCTGGACTGGAAGACAGATTGCATTGCACAGAATTACCAGAATGATACTTAAATGTAAAATTATAAGGTGGAGATGCCAATGTTGGATTGGAGTAGGCACAGTGAGAAGCCTCAGAACACCAGGTTAAAGTCCAACAGGTCTACTTGGAATAGCAAGCTTTTGGAGCACTGCTCCTTTATCAGGTGAGTGGAGAAGTATGTTTCACAAACATTGCATACATAGACAAGGACCCAATTGCAAGATAATGTTTGGAATGTGAGTCTTTTCAGGTAATCAAGTCTTTTCAGGTAGAGACAATGCGAGTGGAGAAAGGGATAATCACAGGTTAAATTGTATCAAGCCAGTACGGTTAGTAGGATTTTGCAAGCTCAGGCCAAATGGTGGGGTTACGTGTAGTGTGACATGAACCCAAGATCCTGGTTGAGGCCTTCAAGACACACAACACAGAATCATCAAAAAGAAACTGATAGCCAAGTAAAGACGGGTTACATAAACTCGGTTTGCAATCCCTTCATTATAAATGATAGAGAGCAATTTGATACAGGTATTTAACATGTGAAAATTGTGCTTACTGGATAAATACTTGAAAGGAAAGGTGTTCAGGATTTGTGGGAAGAGCAGGGGTTTGAGACTCATTGGATAGCTCTTTCAAAAAGACAGCACACAAGGGATGGGCCAAATGGCCTTCTGTATTGCATAATTTGAAGATTATTAATGTGAAACTCAATGCTTATCTCAAGCAAAGGCATAAGAATGGTTCTCAAGTCTGTATTGAAAAACAAGGTGCGGCCTTGGGAAAAACTCACATGAAAGGATGGAAACTAATGAAACAACAGGAGGTGGTAGAGGAGGAAGGGGGAAGACAAGACAGAGTGTCCAAATACCTGAGGCAGCTCCAAAGCTTTCATGATGGCTGAAAGTCCAAAGAGATCTCCCATGGAGTCTTTTAGCTCAACAGCCAGTTGGATGATTTTATGGAGAACTGCAGATCTTTGTCCAACACTTGCTGTGCAACCCAAGATGTCCACGGCAATGCCCAGGGCTATCAAATGATGCCTGAAAAATGGAAAGCAGGAGAGACAGTGAAGAAGTCTCTTGTGGCAAGGTGTATATTGACTAAAGATGATGGACCTGAAATGTTAACTCTGTTTTTCTCTTGTCAGTATTTGACTTGTTGAGTATCTCCAGCATTTTCTGTTCCCACATACGGACAGTGTTGCCGCTTCAGCTGAGTTGGAATCCACAGCAGAAGATTGAACATCTAGCACTTTCCTCTAATTCCTTTTTATTTGTTTATGGGATGTGGCCGCCACTGGCCAACATTTATTACCCATTCCTGAAGGAATTTAAGAGTCAATCACATTGCTGTGGCTTTGGAGTCACATGTAGGCCAGACCAGGTTAGGACTTCAGATTTCCTTCCCTAGTGGACATGAGTGAACTGACTCTAATTCATCTCTGTTGTGTTTGTTAATATATCTGCAAGGCAAGAGCTCCATTGGATCTATTTACTGGCCAATCCTCACTTAATCTACTGTAGATTGATCAGAATTAGTACTGGTAAATTGATCCAAGGATGTGCGGGTGAGGTTGATTGGCTAGGCTACATTGACCCTAGTGTCAGGGGAATTAGCAAAGTAAATGTGTGGGTTACGGGAATAGAGATCTGGGTGGGATTGTGGTTGGTGGAGAATTGAAGGGCCTAATGGCCTCCTATACAGCATTCTACGATTTCTGATTTTGCTGACTTGTTATGGCTCACCACTTCCCTTGATTTCTCTACATTACTGACCAAATATTTGGTCACCTGTCCTAACATCTCATGTGGCTTGGTGTCAAATTTTGTTTGATTATGCTCTTGTTATTGTGTTTGTGGTTGCTAGGTGGCCTGGCAACATCATCCACCTGCACCATTGTATGTCACGATGTTGTACATTCAGTCTTGCAGTTGACATCACTTCTGATGACACCATTTATCTCTTTTTTTCTTAACTTCACTTCCTCCAAACTAACAAAATAAATGAGATTCCAAAAACATCAAACAGGGCGGGGAGGGTCTTCTAAATGGATCACTGACTCAGATATCAGGATTGCCAGAGAGGTGATGGCGTAGTGGTACTAACACTAGGTTATTGATTCCGGAAACTCAGCTAATGTTCTGGGGACCCAGGTTTGAATCCTGCCATGATAGATGGTGGAATTTGAATCTAATAAAAAATATCTGGGGTTAAGAATCTACTGGTAACCATGAAACCATTGTCTGAAAAACCCATCTGGGTCACCAATGAAGCAAATTTAAGGAAGCAAATCTGCTGTCCTTATCCAATCTGGCCTACATGTGACTTCAGAGCCATGGCTGACCTTGGGCAACTGGGATGGGTAATAAATGCAGCCAGAAACTCCCATGGCCAACGAATGAATAACAAAGAAAAAATGTTTTAATGTCTCAATGCTGACAGCAACATCGGCCATTGGTTGTTACTGCATATTACCTGACCAGGAGGTCCATTCTCAGCTGATGTCCATGGGGTAATGTGATCAGAACCAGTCCCGAGCTCACTCCCATCATCTTCTTCTGTTCCAAGGACACGTTGATGATCCGTGCAACCTAGAAGACCAAAGCACATTGTCCTTTTCCTTAGATAGTAACATAATCTGCTCCTCCCAATGACCTGGGGCCCACCATGTTTTTAACAAGGTCTTCTGAGTCTGGAGACATTTCCCTCCCCTTTTGGCAACTTTACAAGCAGATGCTGCATTAATATTAAGGTGCAGAATCCTGTGGTGTTAGTTTCTAAACACCGAGACCTCCCTCAGTGTCCATAATCCCCACTGGCAACATATGTTTGTGAGATGGCCATCATGTTTGCCAATGGGATGCACTTCCCTTGCACATACATCAACTAATTCATGCATGAACCTTGGCAGAAAGTATAAGGCGGCAATGATGGGAGGGAGCATTACAATGAAGCCCAACTCTATTCTCGCCTCCAATCCATACAAGTGCACTTTCAGAGCAGGTTTATTGGCAAATAAATAGATTGTTCTTTTTTAAACCCTCCCCCAGCTTAGACTGTGACTCAAAACCAACGACGTCACCCCCACTCGAACATTGATGAAGTTCCTGTAATCAAATTAATTAATTATTAAGGACGGCAAAGTGGTTAGCACTACTGCCTCACAGCACCAAGTACCTAGGTTCAATTCCGGCCTCGGGTCACTTTGTGTGGAGTTTGTATGTTCTCCCCGTATGTGTGTGGGTTTCCTCCGGGTGCTCCTGTTTCCACCCAGTCCAAAGATGTACGGGTTAGGTTGATTGGCCGAGCTAAATTGTCCCTTAGTGTCAGGGGGATTTGTAGGGTAAATTGATGGGGTTACAAGGATACACAATAATTCCTACGAATGTTTCAAGTTCACCTAGCTAATACATCCACTACCGTTCAAGGATAGAGTAGGTTGGGAATGGTCTGCGGAGTGTCAGAGAGCATGAAAGTACTGACTAGTGATGGGATGGTGTCCGGGTAGTATTGTTGTCAGTGAAGATGCAATGGGCCAAACGGCCGCCTTCTGCACTATAGGGATCATTTGATGAATAATGACCTATTACTTAGAATTCAGAGTTAACAGTGCAGAAGCAGGCCATTCAGCCAACTGGTCCATGCCAGTGTTTATACTCCACTCAAACCTCCTCACTCGCACCTCCCTCTCCTCCACATCTCATCCTTTTCTTTCCTCCCTCATGTGCTTATCCAGTTTCCCCATAAATATATCCATACTATTCACCTCAACTTGTGATGGTGGGTGGGATTTTACTGCCTCGCTCACCCCAAAACCATAAAATCCCACCTGAGGTCAATGGACCTTCCCATTGTCCGCCACTTGCCTGCTCCAATTCCCATGATGAACAGTCTGGTAAAATTCTGGCTAGTGAGTTCCGAGTTCTCACCACTCTCCTTTTTCCCTTTCTGGATTTATTAGTGACTGAGTTTGTTTATTATCCCGGGTTTTGGTCATGAGTGGAAAACTATTCTCTGCATCTAATTTATCCAACCCTGTCGTAATCATGGAATTCCTGCACCGACCCCAATCCCACTCAGGCCACATCTCCACAACCTCATGCATTTATCCTAGCATGACACTAAGGGACAATTTAGCATGGCTATCTTGCACATCTTGACTTTGGGATGAAACTGGAGCACCTGGAGGAAACCCACGCTAACACAGGGAGAATGTGCAAACTCCACACAGATGGTGACCCAAGCTGGGAAACGAACCCGGGGTCCCTGGCACTGTGGGGCAGAAGTGCTAACTGCTGTGCTGCCTCCAATTTCCAAGAACTTTATTTGGGCACCCCCTCAACCTTCACAGTTCTAGAGAAAAAGATACGAATTCAACCTCTTACTTTAACTGACCCAAAGCCGCAGTGAATCTGAACATTCTTACTAGGTCAAGGTGTTGGAATGGGTTTGACATTACATTAATTGCTAATTACCTGACAGTCCATTTTCAGAATGTGCTGTGCTGTAGTCTTTGCGTCATTGTCAGCGAATATTCCTTTGAGGCGTTTAAGCACAGTTGAATCAAGAGGTTTGTTGTCAGGAGGAAGTAAGATGGAAACAAAAGTGTCAAGTTTAAATGAGCTTGTGGTCTCCAAATAGGGCCGTTCAAATGACCAGTGTTCATCATTGTCATCATCCTCGATAGCTTCTTCATGGTGGGTCTTCATGGAAGCTGAGTATGCGTCTAAATCCAGAAGAGCAAAGTCCGTATCTGTCCTGCGGGTCCGGCTCTTCATTCGTTCGGTGCTACGTAACCTCTCCACATGGGTCTTTGCCAATGATGGGATCTGGCTGGTCTGAGGAACTTGTGGCACCAACTCACAGTAGACATTGGCATTCAAGGCTGAATCAGTTGGCGTGTCTGTCATCATGATGGATGGAATTCGGAGTGGCTTTGGAGGTGCCTTGCAGTGTAGCTGTCCATCGGAGCCTCTCAACACCATACTGGACTGCGAACCAAAGCGTTTTGGGAACGCTTTGGGGTTGATTAGTGGGTCACTCCCTGTTCTATACATTAGCGATGAAGGACGAATTGATTTGTGTGATCCATTTGCTTGTATAACATCCTTGGGTCCAGCTGCACACAAACACAGCAATTTTACTGTTAATATAATAGCTAAGTGATGGCTATCACATTGTTCTTTCCTCCTCTCTCCTCTTTGTGCATTCCCCATTATAGATGGACAAAACTAGAGTGCAGGTACAGCAGATAAAAAAGAAAGCGAATAGAATGTTGGCATTTATACCTAAAAGAATAGAATATAAAGGTAAGGAAGTATTGTTGCAAGTATACAAGGCATTGGTGAGGCTGCACCTGGAGTATTGTGCACAGTTTTGGTGCCTGTATTTGGGGAAAGATGTAGTGGCAGTGAAGGCAATTCAAGGAGGTTCACTAGGTTGATTCCAGAGATGAGCAGTTTGTTGTATGAAGAGAGATTGAGCAGTTTAGGCCAATGCTCTCTGGCATTTAGAAGAATGAGGGGACATCAAATTGGAGGTATAAAAGATGATAAAAGGTATGGACAACATAGATGTGGAGCAGATGCTTCCTCTTGTGGGGCATTCTAGGACGAGAGGTCACAATCTTAGGATAAGGGGCAGCAAATTTAAAACAGTTGAGGAAAAACTACTCTCCTGTGGAATTCACTACCCCAAAGTGCGGTGGGCGCTGGGACAGTGAGTAAATTTAAGGAGAAGTTAGACAGATTTTTAATTAGTAATGGGTTGAAGGGTTATGGAGAGAGGGCAGGAAATGGGGATGAGGAGCATATCGGCCACAATCAAATGGCAGAGCGGACTCAATGGGCCAAATGGCCTAATTCTGCTCCTATATTTTAAGAAACTTATGAAAAGCCAGTTCTCTTGTGCTGCTGTAAGCTAGTCATTAAAAGGTATGCCCGAGTGCCATGGACCCAACTCAGCTCTTTAACTCCTCAATTCCTTCCAGAAGTGTAAGAACAGCATCTGAGACCTTGGTTCAGGCATGGCCACAACCTTTGTTTTCCCTTATCATCTTTTTCAATAATCTGACTGAGAACGCAGGTTGTAGAGTTATCACTGAATGAAACAGAGGCCATTCAGCCCATCTTACTCACATTTGGGAAAGAGTTATCCAATTCGATGCAGTTCACTGCCCTCTCCCCAAAACCCTGCAATACTTTTCAAGTACCGATTCAATTCCCTTGTGAAAGTTACTATTGAATCTGCTTCTGCCATTATTTCAAGTAAGGCAGTTCTAAATCACAACAACTTGCTGTGTAAAAAAAAATAGGTTTCCTCATGTTATTTAGTTCTTTTTGGCGGTCCCTTAAATCTGTGTCCTCTGGATGCTGACCCTTCTGCTGTTAGGAACAATTTCTCCTTCTTTATTCTGTCAAAGCCATTTATAATGTTGAATACAAAGAACAAAGAAAGTTACAGCACAGGAACAGGCCCATCAGCCCTTCCAAGCCAGCAATGACCATGCTGCCCAACTGAACTAAAACCCCCTACCCTTCCAGGGACCATATCCCTCTATTCCCAACCAATTCATTTATTTGTCCTGATGCCCCTTAAAAGTCGCTATTGTATCTGCTTCCACTACCACCCCACCCCCCCCACCAGCATTGAGTTCCAGGCACCCACCACCCTCTGTGTGAAAAAACTTGACTCGTACATCTCCTTTAAACCTTGCCCTTCGCACCTTAAACTTGTGCCCCCTAGTAATTGACTCTTCCTGGGAAAAAGCTTCTGACTATCTACTCTGTCCATGCCCCTCATAATCTTGTAGACTTCTATCAGGTCGCCCCTCAATCTCTGTCGTTCCAGTGAGAACAAACAAAGTTTCTCCAACCTCTCCTCATAGCTAATGCCCTCCATACCAGGCAACATCCTGATAAATCTTCTCTGTACCCTCTCCAAAGCCTCCACATCCTTCTGGTAGTGTGGCAATCAGAATTATTATTTCCTCTTGTTCTTACAGTATTGTCTCACACTATCCGCTCACTTCAAAAAGCCTTGCTCCTTCTTGAACAGAGGTTTTGGGATGAAGCCCCACTTGATGTCTTCAGTCAAGATTAACTGACACACTAGTGTTCATAGAAATTCCTCAGAATCCCTACAGAAGGTAGGGTAGAGAAGTACAGAAGGAGACTATTCAACCCATTGAGCCTGCACGACAACAATCCCGCCCAGGCCCTATTTCCATAACTCCACCTTGCGAATCCCCCTGACACTAAGGGGCAATTGAGTATGGCCAATTGACCTAACTCGCAGCTTTGACAAAAAGGTCATCTGGACTTGAAAGGTCGGCTCTTTTCTTGCCTTACGGATGCTGCCAGGCTTGCTGAGATTTTCCAGCATTTCCTCTTTTGGTTTCAGATTCCAGCATCTGCAGGAATTTGCTTTTAACCTAACCCACACATTTTTGGATTGTGGGAGGAAGTCAGAACACCTGGGAAAAAAACCACACAGACACGGGGAGAATGTGCAAACTCCACAGACAGTGACCTGAGGTGGGAATTGAACCTGGGACCCTAGTGCTGTGAGGCAGCAGTGCTAACCACTAGAATGTTAAGCAGACATCGTATCATCAGGTGGAAGTTATCATAATGGAAAGATAGGAGGCTGGATTTTCTGCACCTCAGCCCCCGCAGTGTATTTTGTGGTGGCAGAGACAGCCTGCCATTGGCCAGTGGCAGGATCTTCCATGGATGAGGGGACCAGAAGATCCCACCAGCAGGAAGAACCGGAGAATTTCAGCCAGCAGATTTGGAATGGATGAAATCAAAATGGCCAAAAAAGAGGCCTTCTCCACTCAACTTCTCTGATGTAAGCTGTGAGGAGCAAAGAAAACAGGAGGAGACTATACAGTCTCTTCAGCCTCTTTCGCCATTCAATGGTTGATCTATATTTTAACTCCCAACTCTTGGTTCTGTAACAAAAATTTATCTATGCCAGTTTTGAAATTTTCAACCCACCTTTCAGGCGAACAAATCCCAGATTTCTACTGCCCTTTGTGTGACAAAATGCCTCCTGACATCAGCCCTCAACAGTTTAGCTTTAATTTTTAAGGCTTTGTCCCCTTATTCGCACGCAGGAACCTTACCGGAGAGTACAAGAAGGCAG
Organism: Carcharhinus amblyrhynchos; assembly: GCF_965287045.1. Classification (NCBI taxonomy): domain Eukaryota; kingdom Metazoa; phylum Chordata; class Chondrichthyes; order Carcharhiniformes; family Carcharhinidae; genus Carcharhinus; species Carcharhinus amblyrhynchos. The sequence continues at coordinate 6,334,500 of NC_137356.1, forward strand.
GCCAACAGTGGGAATGATGGGAGGCAGCATTATTTTGGAGTTTAACTTATTCTCACCTCCTATCCATATAAGCATGTTTTCAGGTCAAGTGTTTTGGCTAGTTTCTATTTACATATCAAATCCACTAGTCACCTTAAATACCTCAATTAGATTGCCCCTAAACCTTATGTACTTAGGAAAATACAAACCTAATCCCGTCCTCAAATTTAAATTCAGTAACATTTGGTTCAAGGAAGGTGGATTTTGGCTATTGAAGGAATGACAGACCAGAGATCTTACTCTACAGTGTTAAAATTTCAAGGTATGATGAAAAGAATTCAGACTAGTGTCCTTACAGGGGCATCACGATAGCACACATTTGGCAATGCTGCTTCACAGCGCCAAGGACCCGGCTTGGGTCACTGTCTGTGTGGAGGTTGCATATTCTCCCTGTGTCTGTGTGGATTTTCTCCGAGTGCTCCGGTTTCCTCCCACAGTCTGAAAGACATGCTGGTTAGGTGCATTGGCCATGCTAAATTCTCCCTCAGTGTCTCCAAACAGGCACTGGAGTGTGGAGAGTAGATGAATTTCACAGTAACTTCATTGCAGTGTTAATGTAAGCATAATGTGACGTATAAGATTATGAAGGGAATACATAAGATAGAAGAAGGGACATTGTTTCCATGGGCAGGTGAAACTAGAACTAGGGATATGGCCTCAAAATAAGGGGCAGCATATTTAGGACTGAGCTGAGGAGGAACTTCTTCACACAAAGGGTTGTGAATCTGTGGAATTCTCTGCCCAGTGAAGCAGTTGAGGCTACCTCATTGAATGTTTTTAAGGCAAGGATAGGTAAATTTTTGAACAGTAAAGGAATTAAAGGTTATGGTGAGTGGCAAGTAAGTGGAGCAGAGTCCACAAAAAGATCAGCCATGATCTTATTGAATGGTGGAGCAGGCTCGAGGGGCCAAATGGCCTACACCTGCTCCTAGTTCTTATGAGCCTTACTTGCGACTAATAAATGAGCTTCACTTTTTAAACTTTACAGTGTTAAAATTGGTGGAACCCCGAGGTAAGATGAGGAGAATTCAATCAGACTGAGAATAACACCGATTTAAAATTGCCTTACTTCCAGAAAGGTAGCTGTCAGACTGGGCAGACTGTAACGGCTTCTTGTCATTCTCGTAGTCCAGAATATTTGGGTGGCTGCCACTTTTGTCCTTATTTCTACAATTTAAAAAAAAAATGAGTAAACATAGCAATGGCTTTGATAGTCGATCTTTGAGCCACTTCCTGTGCCACATTTATATGTGCTAAGGTCATTTTACTGATAACAGTGTTAGTCAGTCTACCAGGATGCTAAATGCTGTCACAAATGAAATAAGACTTAGAGTCATGGCCCCAGGATGTCCCAAATCACTGTTTTTGATGTGTAGTCACTATTGTAATGTAGAAGACACTAATTGTATAAGAGTTTTCAGCAAGTCCTCGGGGCAGGGTGGGGGGGGCACATGGCTCCTTCTTCATTCTACAAAATTCCTGCATGGAAACTGACCTTTCAGATCCACACCCAGATCGGCAGTGATCTGGATAAGCCAGATCACTGAGCATGGCCCGGACAAATGAATGCTCTCCTCACCCAGCTCAGGTTTCAGTGGGCCTTGAACTGAGTGGCTTGCTAAACCATTTCAGATAGGCAGGTAAGAGTCAAACGCATTGCTGTTGGTCTGGAGTCACATATAGGCCAGATTAGGTAAGGATGGCAGATTTAAAATCAGAGACCTCAACAGTACAGAAGGAGGCCATTCAATCCATCAAGTCTACACTGACCACAATCCCACCCAGGCCCTATCCCCATAATCCCAAGCATTTACCCTAGCTAGTCCCCCTGACACTAAGGGCAATTTTTAACATGGCCAATCCATCTCACCCACACATTTTTGGACTATGGGTGTAAACAGGAGCATGTGGAGGAAATCCACGCAGGCACAGGGAGAATGTACAAACTCCACGCAGACAGTGACCCAAGCCAGGAGTTGAACCCAGATTCCTGGTACTGTGAGGCAGCAGTGCTAACCACTGTGCCACTGTACCAGCCCCTCAAGGATTTTTGATTTGATTTATTATTGTCACGTGTTGGGATATAGTGAAAAGTATTGTTTCTTGAGCACTATACAGGCAAAGCATACTCTTCATACAGTACATAGGGGAGAAGGAAAGGAGAGAGTGCAGAATGTAGTGCTACAGTCATAGCTAGGGTGCAAAGAAAGATCAACTTAATATAAGATAGATTCATTCACAAGTCTGATGGCAGCAGGGAAGAAGCTGCTATTGAGTCGGTTGGTACGTGACCTCACATTTTTGTATCTTTTTCCCAATGGAAAAAGTGGAAGAGAGATTGTCCTGGGGTACTTGGAGTCCTTGGTTATGCTGGCTGCTTTTCTGAGGCAGTAGAAAGTGTGGACAGAGTCAATGGATGGGAGGTTGGTTTGTGTGATGGACAGGCTTTGTTCGTGATCCTTTGTAATTTCTTGTGGTCTTGGTCAGAGCAGGAGCCATGCCAAGCTGTGACATTAGTGAAGGTCACTGGCCTGTGTGAGAACGTAGGCTGATTTGTTCTTTTCCTAATTCAGGAACGCTGAGGGATGCCCCACCCAGTGCCTCTCCCTGCTGGGATCAGCAAAACACCAAGAACAACAGCAACTGCATTTATAAAGCACTTTCAATATATTAAAACATCCAAGGTGTTTCAGCATAGTGTTATCAAACACGATTGACACAGATACATAAGGACTTATTCAGACAAGTGATCAAAAGCTTGGTAAAAGAGACGGGGTTTTAAGGTGCATTTTAAAGAAGGAGAGAAAGGTTGTAGGATGAGAGGGAATTCCAGAGTTCAGAGCCCATTGGCTGAAGACATGATGATAGTAGCACTGTGGTAAAGTCATTGAATTGGTACTCCAGAGGCCCAGGCTAATGCTCTGGTGGAATGCGTTCAAATCCCATTATGATGACTGGTGGAATTTAAACTCAATTAATAAAATCTGGAGTTGAAAAGCTGGTCTCAGTGACCATGAAGCTTTCATCAATTGTAAAAACCCATATGGTTCACTCATGCCCCTTTAGGGAAGGAAATCTGCCATCCTGACCCTGAGACCTGCCTATTTGTGTGGAGTTTGCACATTCTCCCTGTGTCTGCGTAGGTTTCCTCCGGGTGCTCCGGTTTTCTCCCACACTTCAAAGATGAAGGGGTTAGGTGGATTGACCATGCAAAATTGCCCCTTAGTGTCAGGGAGATTAGCAGGGTTACCGGGATAGGACCTGGGTGTGATTGTTGTTGGTGCAGGTTTGATGAGCCAAATGGCCTCCTGTACTGTAGGGATTCTGTGATACCTGTGACTCCAGACACTGCAATGTGGTTGACTCTTAACTGCTCCACTGAAATGCCAGCAAGCCACTTAGTTCAAGGGCAATTAGGGAAGGGCACCAAATGTTGGCCTTGCCAGCGATGCCCACATCCCATGAAAGAATAAAAAACTTAATCGGCGGTGAAGGAATTAGAATAAGTGATTGAGGGACAGCAGAGGTTGGCGGAGGTTACAAAGATTGGGATGGGCCATAGAGAAATTTGAAAAGGGAAATAAAAAAGAATTTTATAATTGAAGCATAGCCAGAGTGAGAGCCAATGTAGATCAATGAACGCAGGAGTGATGCATAAGAAGGTTATGATCCAGGATGTTTGTAAAATTTATTTATTGGTGTCACGAGTAGGCTTACATTAACACTGTAATGAAGTTAGTGTGCAAATGCCCTATTTGCCACACTCCGGCGCCTGTTTGTACACTGTAGGAGAATTTAGCATGGCCAATGCAGGCTAACTAGCATGTCTTTTGGACTGTGGGAGGAAACCAGGGCATTCAGAGGAAACCCAGGCAGGCACAGAGAGAACATGCAAACTCCACACAGGCAGTGACCCAAGCTGGGATTTGAACCCGGGTCCATAGTGCTGTGAGGCAGCAGCGCCAACCACTGTGTCACTGTAGAGTTTTGGTTGAGCCATTGTAGGCAGGTTTGAAGATGGGAGGTTGGCTAATATAGCATTGGAATAGTCATGTTTAACAAAGGCAAAAATCAAGAACTGAACCTATAACCTCCTGATCTGTATGACCTCTCCTAAGCCTGGTACAAGACTGTCTGTGAGATAACAATACATACTTAGTAAGACAATAATTAATTACCTTAAAAGATTGCTGTCTGCTGCAAGTTGGTCCAAAGACACTCCGTCGGACAGATTTAAGCTGAATCTCTTATTCTGATCAGGGTTTCTTGCTGTCAGTTGTTCATCATGCAGTCTTTGGCCAGATGCTCCTCTATATTTTTCTTCAATACATCGCAAGGGGACAGTGCGGTTTATTGGATGAAAGATTATTGCCCCGCTATCCTCTGAGATTGGCTTGCGGTTTCCGACGTAGAATCGCACCAGTGCTGGGAGGTTATCAAAGCTCTCCTGTTCAAACTGGAAGAGCACACGGGTGTAGGACTCCTTGCGTCGGAGGACCACACGAATGATTTTGAAATGGAGAGGTTCATGCTTCCAAGTGCAACTCAGCACGTAGTCTCCAGGACTAGAGCGAGATTCTCGAATGAGGAAATCTCCATCCCTCTCAATTAGTGCCTCTGCGACCTAAAATTACGAGAAGGAGAAAAATCAGTGTCCATCTGCTACACAGCAGCTATTGCTAAATCATTTCTTGCCTGTTCAGACATTCATTATCTTTTCAGAATGTGCAAACTCTGCACAGACAGTGCCATGAATCAAAGCTGGGTCCCAGGAGCTGTAGGCAGCAGTACTAACCAGTTGCCACCCTTCCGTGTCATTGTGCCACTGCAGAGCTTTGGTTGAACTGAGGTAGGTAGGTTTGAAGAGGAGAGGTTGGCTAAAAAAGCATTGGAATAGTCATGTCCTGAGGGGTATTACTTGGGTAACAAGACATGAAAGATATGGTACTGGCTTAAAATCACCAATCAGACCCATCTTTGGGTCTGGGGGTCGAGGCAGTTGAAGGGGTAGCTCTACAACTAACTCATACCCTACATGAGATGGGAGGATCTAGAGCAATTGAGCAGGGGGCAAAAAAACAACAATGCACTCCTTCAAAGATACTCCCCTATAAATAATGCTAGACAAGTTTGCTACGTTTGCTAGTGAATTTCAGGTGGCAAAGGATTAATTGCTTCTGCCTTAATCCCACAGTTTACCTCTGAATATGAAACCGCCCCTCATGCAGTGTACAGTTATACAATGAAATAAATGACCAGTGATGTCCAACCTGCCGTGGAATAGGACCATGAAACCAGGCATGGCTGCAAAGTTCATCGGAGCTTAGTTTCAATTCCTCCTCCAGCTCCTTTGTCAGCGGATCTTTTCCAGAATTCATTATGAGTTGATCAGTAACTAATTGAAAAGAACAGATTAATGATGTCAGTGTCAAGTATTTCTAACGCCAGCCTAATGCAGCTGTCCAAATCAGGCTATCCAATAAAGTTTGTTTGTTTATTTATTGGTGTCACAAGTAGGCTTACAATCACCCTGCAATGAAGTTACTGTGAAATTCCCCTAGTCGCCACACTCTGGCACCTGGTCCGGTACAGTGAGGGAGAAGTTAGCACAGCCAATGCACCTAACCAGCATGTCTTTCGGACTGTGGGATGAAGCTGGATCACCTGGAGGGAACCCACACAGACACGGGGGAGAATGTGCAAACTCCGGACAGATGGTGACCCAAGCTTGGAATCTCCACATCTTTGGACACTAAGGGGCAATTTAGCATGGTCACTCCACCTAACCTACACATCATTCGGACAGTGGGAGGAAACTGAAGAACCTGGAGGAAACCCACACAGGCACAGGGAGAACATGCAGACTCTACACAGAGACCCAAGCTGGGAATCGAACCCGGGTCCCTGGCACTGTGAGGCAGCAGTGCTAAGCACTGCGCCACTGTGCCGTCATTAATATTGAGCTGCGCTGTGCTAGGAGTGCTGCATTGCTCCAACTGCCATCTTATGGTTGAGATTTTAAACTGCAGGACAGTGTCCCCTAATGAGGGGCAAAAGATCTTTGATACTATTTGTAAGAGAGAAGCAATATTCACCCAGGCATTCTGGAATTATTTATCCCTTAAACAATATCACTCATACATCTCATCTCTTTGCTGTGAGTAGAAGCTTGCTACGCACATTTGTCTGTCATGTTTCTTACTTTGCAACAGTGACTTCTCATTAACTACACAGCACTTGGGGACATCCTGAAAGGTACTTTGGAAAAACAAATCTTTTTCCCGATTTTTATTCTACATTATCCTGGAAAAAAGTGATAGGGACCCAATATACACTTCCGAAGTCTACCGCAGACTTCAAGAAAGTACAATGGGTGGAATTTTCTGGTCTTGCTTGCCCCAAGACTGGAAAGTCCCACCCGAAGTTTGCATGGTCCGTCCCACCTACTACAATCCCCATGGCAGGCTATGATGTGGGTATGCCAGCGTTGGACTGGGGTAAACACAGTAAAAAGTCTGACAACACCAGGTTTAAATCAACCTATTTAGGTTGGACTTAAACCTGGTGTTGTCAGACTTTTTACCATGGCAGGCTAGGCAGGAAAATTCCAGCCAATATGTCCCAAAATCTTAATGAGGAATCAGTAACTCCTCAGAAAATATGCATCTCCTAGGGCAGCCACCTTAATAGAAGTTAGTAACTAAAGGATTTGAGATCCTTTATAAAGTTTTTAAAGTTTACTTATTATTATCACAAGGGGGCTCTGGAGTCACATGTAGGCCAGACCAGGTAAGAATGGCAGATTTACTTCCCTTACAAGTTTATTTATTAGTGTCATAAAAAGGCTTACATTAGCGTTGCAATGAAGTTCTCTGAAAATCCCCGAAACACTATGCTCCGGCACCTGTTTGGGTACACCGAGGGAGAATTTAGCATGGACAACGTACCTAACCAGCATGTCTTTCGGACTGTGGGAGGAAACCAGAGCACCCAGAGGAAACCCAAGCAGACATGGGGAGAACATGCAGACTCCACACAGACAGTGACCCAAGCCAGGAATCAAACCCAGGTCCCTAGTGCTGTGAGATAGCAGTGCTAACCACTGTGCCAACATGTTTTGTGCTCAAGGGAGATAAAGGTATGGAACAGATAAAAATATTGTTGCCCAACGTAATTCCAGTACAAACAAAACAGAACATTCAACAGAGTGTATTTTTGTACAGTATTTGTTTAAAGCACCTGACTTGTTCATGACTGTTGTTTTCGCAACTAAGTTCAGCCTCCCTCACAGAATGACAAGACATTGCCCCATCAGCAACATCCCCCCCCCCACCCCCCCCCCGACACAAGACCTGATACTTGTCAATTGACACAGGGAATATGTTGCACCATTGTTCTCTGTGGAAATGGTGAGGCCTGATTATATTTTGACCACCACCCTCCTCCCCACCCTCCATGCCCGTTCTTAAGACTGCATAGTGGCCCAACCACCTCACAAATGACAGCACAGCCCCTCTGTAAGACAGATGGAGTATGAATACACTAGTGACAGTAACAACACAAGAAATGGTAAATCTTTCACTGATTCAAACTCAACTGACTGCAGTGAAGGAAACAGCAGGACGTCTGAAAGTTAATATAGCTTCACACAAAGTTGTACTCTTATAAAGAAAAGTAAATGGTATTTTCCATGTGTCCACACAAGGGTCGGAACACGCTATTACTGGTTTGTACAGGTTTGACACGTCCTCTCCTCACTGTAACAGAATAAAACTTCACAGTGTTTTCATCAACTGCATTCCGCACATTTTTCGCATAAAGATCTTGGTCTAAAGACTTCCTCTGTGCACGGAGCGCTACTCTTTAGTGTCCTTCAACGACATAGCCTACCTTCTCAGCTCATGGTTCTTCTTCTCATCCGTTAATCACCAGATACAGCCAAATTTAGTTTGGTGGTTTGGTTCACTGTTGCAAGGAACACCTCAATTTAGCCCAGGGGAGCTGCACCTTTAGGTGAAACCATTGGCTCAAAAGGTACGAGGGAGGAGGTCTGTCGAGTACTGGGAGGTGGAGTACTACAGACTGAGGGGGCACTGCCCATCGTGGCATGACAATTCACCTCCTGCTCTCTGGCATGACGCACTGCAAATGAAGTGATAAAAATTGCTTCTGTTGAGCTGGCTGAGTTTGTGAGAACATTGACAAATGCAGGCAGGGCACCCCTTCAGAATATGGAATATTCCAGCAGTACTCCACCCTTTATTGCACACCTGACAGCAAACCTGTGAAACTTTATTGCTTATCATTCAGGCCTGAAAACTGGTGAGACTATGAGAACTGTGCTTCCTACTCACCACACCCTCCCCTGCACCTCCCTCCTCTTGCAGCTGTGGGATCGAGGATTGCCAACCCTCCAAGAATGGTGTGGGGTCTCCAGGAACATGACAGTAATCTGAAGGGCACAAGTAATCAACCGGTGGGGACAAAGAAAATAATTTGATTTGATTTATTTTGAGGGGAGGCAACGGCCTAGTGGTATTATTGCTAGAATATTAATGTAGAAACTCAGCTAATGTTTTCTATGCCAGAGGTAGTAGTAGAGGCAGGTACAATTTTGGGTTTTAAAAAGCATTTACACAGTTACATGGGTACAATGGTATAGAGGGATATGGGCCAAATACGAACAATTGGGACTAGCTTAGGGCTTTAAAAAAAAGGCAACATGTACAAGTTGGGCCGAAGGGCCTGCTTCCATACTGTAAACCTCTATGACTCTATTATTGTCACATGTATTAGTATACAGAGAAAAGTATTGTTTCTTGCACACTATACAGACAAAGCATACCGTTCATAGAGAAGGAAAGGAGAGAGTGCAGACTGTAGTGTTACAGTCATAGCTAGGGTGTAGAGAAAGATCAACTTAATGCAAGGTAGGTCCATTCAAAAGTCTGATGGCATCAGGGAAGAAGCTGTTCTTGATCCCCTAATCCTCTAAAATCCCCGAGTCGCCACACGCTGGCGCACTGAGGGAGAATTTAGCATAGCCAATGCGCCTAACCAGCATGTCTTTCAGACTGTGGGAGGAAACTGGAGCACCCAGAGGAAATCCATGCAGACATGGGGAGAACATGCAGATTCCACACTGGCAGTGACACAAGCTGGGAATCAAACCCAGGTCCATGGCGTTGTGAAGCAGCAGTGCTAACCACTGTGCCACCGTGCACAGAGTACACGCTTCATTTTATTTGAACACTTTCCTTGTAAAATTAATGGAGAAATATATAAAATGAACTGACTGTTTGAGCAGGGCAAGGTAGGGAGCCATATGGTGAAGTCTCCAGCAATCCAGTCAACCAGAGTTTGCAACCCTACCTGGAAGGTGATGATGGGCGAATGGTTAAAAATTGGGGGTTCTTTCTCCCCTCCCACAGGTTCTTCCCACCTATTGCTGACATTTAGTTCAAAGACTGTAGCATGCCACCTCTCCAGATGTTTACAGTTGATTTCAGCCATATTGTGTAAAATTCTGTCCATTTGATGGCACGATGTGTCATTAAACGGGTATGAGGTGGTAATAAGATTAAAGTTGCAGCACGGTGACACAGTGTTGAGCACTACTGTCTCGCAGCACCAGGGATTTGATTCCAGCATTGTGTGTGAAGTCTGCACATTCTCCCCATGTCTGCTTGGGTTTCCTCTGGGTGCTCCGGTTTCTTCACACAGTCCAAAACAGTATGGATTTGGTAGATTGGCCATGCAAAATTGCCCCTTGGTTTCAGGGGGACTAGTAGGGTAAGTACATGGGGTTACAGGGATAGGGCCTAGGTGAGATTGTTGTTGGTGCAGGCTCGATTTGCCAAATTGCCTCCTTCTGCACTATACAAATTCTGTCATCGTCTATGATCTATGATGTTAATAAATGAGGTGGGTTTGGATTGGTGCCTGTATTACAAGAGGCTCAATTACATGGTTGCATCAATTCCTCTTGAAAGTCCTTCTTTCAAGGCATTATTTCATTGCTAGGATTTTTTAATTATTCTTTGATATTTAGGTGTCCCAGACAAGAGTGATATTTATTGTCCATAGAATCATCATTGACCCCCCTCATATAGAAGAGGCGATTTGGCCCCATCGTGTCTACACTGACTCTGACAGAGCATCTTACCCAGGTCCACTCCGCGCCCTATCCCCGTAAACTAACACATTTACCCTGCTAATTCCCCTAACCTACACATCTTTGGAGACTAAGGGACAATTTAGCATGGCAGTCCACCTAATCCTGCACATCTTTGGCCTGTAGGAAGAAACTGGAGTACCCAGAGAAGTACACAAAGAACTTTCAAAGTCAACACAGATATCAGCCAAGACTGGAATTGAATCTGGGTCCCTGTGAAGCAGCAGTGCATCCCATAGATTTTACATATGTTTTTGCAGCTACCTTCTGTTTGATTCTACTAAGTGGCTTGCTTGGCCACGACAGAAGGCCATCAAAATCAACCACGTTGCTTTGGATTTGAGTCACATATAGATCTAGATAGGGTAAGGACAGTAGATTTCCTTCCTTAAATGACATAGGTTAATGGCACCCCATCCACAAACATTCACTCCCTCCACCATTGACACACAATGATATCAGGTGTACCATCTACAAGATTCACTGCAGGAACTTAACAAGGCTCTTTAGACAGTACCTTTCAAACCCATGACTGCTACTGTCTAGAAGGACAAGGGCAGCAGATGTATGGAAAAAGCACCACCTGCATGTTCTCTTCCAATCTACTCACCATCCTGACTGTGAAATATATCACCATTCCTCCACTTGTCACTGGATCAAGATCCTGGAACTCCCTCCCTAACAACACAGTGGGTTTACCTACATCACATGGACTTAGGGGTTCAAAAAGGCAGCTCACCACAATCTTCTCAAAGGGCAGTTAGGAATGGGCAATAAATGTAGGCCTAGCCAGCAAAGCCAACAATGCATGAATGAATAAAAAAGAAGGCATGGTGACACAGTGGTTAGCATTGCTGCCCCACAGTGCCAGGGATCCAGGTTCTATTCACTGTCTGTTTGAGGTCTGCACGTTCTACCCATGTCTGCATGGGTTTCCTCCGGTGCTCCTGTTTCCTCCTGTGGTCCAGTGATGTGCGGGCTAGGTGGATTGGCCATGGTAAATTGCCCCTTAGTGTCAGGGGCAAAAGCAGGGTAAATACGTGGGGTTAAGGGATAGGGCCTGGCTGGGATTGTGGTTGGTGCAGATTTGATAGGCTGAATGGCTTCCTTCTGCACTGTAGGAATTCTATGATTCTGTGAACTAAATCATGAGGATTTTTATGACAATCTTACACATTTAAAATGCCACTAATATCATTTTTTAAAATATCCAACGTGCCAAATTGGGTCTGGAACTTGTATCATCTGGTTTATAAGTCCAGGAACGTAAACACCACACCGTTGTATTCCATGTACGTAACCATAATCGGCTAGCTTTCCTTGCCAATAGCTATACTTGGAAATATAAAGGTCCCAACCTTGAGTGTTCCCATGGCATTGGTGATATTCTTGGTGGCCATCAGTTACCTAGGTCCACTCTTTGATGCACTGAACTGACATTATTATAACTGCTTGACAAAACATTGAATTTAAAAAAATCTCCAATGTCATTGAACAACCAAGATTGGCACCTTTATATTTCCAAGTGTAGCTATTGGCAGGAAAACCTTTTTTTTATTCATTTGTGGGACATGGGCTGACTGGCCAGCATTTATTGCCCATCCTTAGTTGCCCTTGAATGGAGTGGCAAAGGGCATTTGAGAGTCAACCACATTGCTGTGGCTCTAGACTCATAAGTAGGACAGACTGGGTAAGGGTGGCAGATTTCCTTCCCTAAAGGACATTAGTGAACCAGATGGGTTTTTCTGACAATTCACAATGGTTTCATGGTCATCAGTAGATTCTTAATTCCAGATTCTTTTCTTGAATTCACATTCCACCATTGCCACGGTGGATTCGAAGCTGGGTCCCCAGAATATCAGCTGAGTTTCTGGATTAATAGTCTAGCAATAATATCACTAGGCCATTGTCTCCTCAACTAGTTAATTAGGGTTATTTACACAGAATGCAACAGTGTGGTGTTTATGTTCTTGGATATACAATCCAGATGATACAAGTTCCAGTCCCACCATGGCATTTTGGATATAAAAAGATATCTGTCACACAATCCATTATCCAATTTATCACACAAACTAGCCTCCCATCCACTGACTTGTCTACACTTCCCAAAGCAGCCAGCATAATTAAGGACCCCATGCACCCCAGACATTCTCTCTTCCAATTTCTTCCGTCGGGAAAAAGATACAAAAACCTGAGGTCATGTACCAACCGACTCAAGAACAGCTTCTTCCCTCTGCTGTCAGACTTTTGAATGGACTTACCTCGCATTAAGTTGATCTTTCTCTACACCCTAGCTATGACTGTAACACTACATTTTGCACTCTCTCCTTTCCTTCCCTATGGATGGTATGTTTTGTCTGTATAGCACGCAAGAAACAATACTTTTCACTGTATGTTAATACATGTGACAATAATAAATCAAATCAAATCAAATCAAAGGTAATATACATGGCATTTTAAGTATGTAAAATTGTTATAAAAATCCTCATGGGGTTCAGGTCTATTTTATTCATTCATGCATTGTGGGCTTTGATGGCTCGGCCAATATTTATTGCCCATTCTTAGTTGCCTTTTGAGAAGGTTGTGGTGAGTTCCCATATTCCCAAATTGGAAAGCAATCAGCAGACTAGCGCCAGAAAGTTGGCTTGGTGCTGGTACACTCAAAGCAAATAATGTTCGAGTAGCAAGCTTTTAAAAGCCTGTGAGACCACAGCATATTCAGGACCGTGTCACGCAGAGGCAGGGGAAGAATGTGATGATTCCACGACACATCAGTGGACCCACCCTTCCCCAGCAGCCCTGTAAATGCATCAGGATATGACAACATATGTTGGCTAACAATATTGATGCATCCGATAATGATTTACCATGCCTCACCTTTCAACATTCCACTCGTATTAACATCTAGCAGATGTCTCATGGGGATGGCAGCCATTACTGGTGGCAGTTCCAGCAGAGATTTGTGCAGTTCAGATGAGGGCAGGAATGTTCATTCTTTAATTGTCAAGGGAACACAAGCCTAGTTTACATAAACTCTCTTCATAATCTAAACCTTTGAACCCTGGTGACATTCTAGTGAATGCATTCCTTCCAAGGTAAATATATCCTTTCTAAGGCGTGGTGTCAAGAACCATACTCAGTAGTTTGGTTATTCCAGCGGCACAATAGCAGTGGTTAGCACTGCTGCTTCGCAGTGCCAGGGACCTGGGTTCGATTCCCAGCTTGGGTCACTGTCTGTGTGGAGATTGTGTGTTCTCCCTATGTCTGTGTGGGTTTCCTCTGGGTGCTCCGGTTTCCTCCCACATTCTGAAAGATGTGCTGGTTAGGTGCATTGGCCCAAACGGGTGCTGGATTGTGGCGACTAGGAAATTTCACAGTAACTTCATTGTAGTGTTAATGTAAGCCTTACTTATGACAAATAAATAAACTTTAGGTGTGACCTAATCAGGGTAGCTGGAGAAAAACTTCCCTTTCATATTCTGGCCCTGGAAAGTTCAAATTTAATTTTGACAATCTGTGCACTTGGTTGTGGAACCAATAAGGTTATGAATGAAAACAGAAAATGCTGGAAAATCTCAGCAGGTCTGACAGCATCTGTGGAGAGAGAATTTCGCGTTTGAATCCAGACTCGAAACGTTGGCTCTAGTCTCTCTCCACAAATGCTGTCAGACTGGTTGAGATTCTCCAGCGTTTACAGTTTTTGTTTCAGATTCCAGCATCCACAGTATTTTGCCTTTATATAAGGTTGTGAATGACTCAGATTGCTTATGGAAGTGACTGACAACATTAAAACTGAGAAGGTATCTACACACCCTTGCAGTAGGTCAACTTAGGAGTTGGGCGCGTCTTGTTGAAGTTGTACAAGACATTGGTAAGGCCACACTTGGAATACTGTGTACAGTTCTGGTCACTCTATTATAGAAAGGATATTATTAAACCAGAAAGAGTGCAGAAAAGGTTTACCAGGATGCTACCAGGATTTGATGGTTTGAGTTATAAGGAGAGGCTGGATAGACTGGGACTTCTTCCTCTGGAGCGTAGAAGGCTGGGGGTGATCTTATAGAAGTCTATAAAATAATGAGAGGCACAAATCAGCTTGATAGTCAATATCTTTTCCCAAAGGTAGGGGAGTTTAAAACTAGAGGGCATAGATTTGAAGTGAGAGGGGAGAGATACAAAAATGTCCAGAGGGGCAGTTTTTTCACACAGAGTGTGGTGAGTGTCTGGAACAAGCTGCCAGAGATAGTAGTAGAGGCGGGTACAATTTTGTCTTTTAAAAAGCATTTAGAGAGTTACATGGGTAAAATAGGTATAAAGGGATATGGGGCAAATGTGGCCAATTGGGATTAGCTTAAGGGTTTAAAACAAAACGGTGGCATGGATAAATTGGGCCAAAGGGTCTGTTTCCATGCTGTAAACCTCTATGACTCTATAACTCATAATAGCTACCATTATCAGCTCTTCTTCAAAACAGAACTGTGGGAACTTTTGCACCCACCCACAATTACCTCAAGATGGTGACCTGTGGCCACAATGGGACCCGCCAGGTCTAATATAGCTGAAGGATGATACATTGTCCATTGGGTGGTGCGCTGAATCTCCCCAAATAAGACAAACCCATCTACTGAATTACCACGATGTCAGAAGAACAAATGATTTGGGCTAGGATTTTATTGGCTCAGTCTGCCCATTGATGGGCTGGTAAAATCGCATGACAGCCGAGAAATCAGCATCACACCCGATTTCTCAACTCTTGCGATTTCATGAGATGGACTTCCGGCGGGGTCAACCTCTTGCTGGGAATGGGCAAGAGGCGGAATAATTTATTCAAATATTGATTTCCATTTCTTTAGTGGGCCTGATGCTGAATCATCCGGGCTCGCTTGCCGTTATGGCTTCACCCGGAGAGGTTCTCTCCAGCGAGGGAAACGCCCACTCCCCATGAATGGGAACAGTCGTGTTGGCCTCACCGGTGGAACTGGAGGCCATTGAGATTCACCCAGGGAGGTCAAAGGCAAGCGTGGATGCCTGTTGGCAGTGCCAGCTTTGCAGTACCACTCACGGCACCTTTGCAATGCCAGCCTGGTACCTTAGTAATGCCCACCAGGCCCTGGTGGCTCCTGCTCACTGGGCAGTGCCAGGGGCAGCAACTATGGGGAAGGGGCCAGGAGGCAGGACTTATAGCAGGTATGGCCTGCAAGGGCAAACCAATCGGGAAGGGAGGGGGCCTGCTATGCACTCTGTGGATGTGATCGGATCAGGGGGAGGGAGGCACGATCGGTCAGTGATGGGGGGGAAGCAGGGGCATTGTGGGACTTGCAATTGACTGCAGGCCCCCATTATTGTGGTGGAGGGGGAGAAGAGTTTATGAGGCTGCCTGTAGCAGCAGGGGCCTGACAACTCTCCCTCTATCAGATGGCTGCTGTTGAAATTGTGCGTGTGTAGAATCAAAAGTCTGCACATGTGCATCAGCTCCCTCGACAGACTAGCTGGTGAGTTAAGCCCAGCCCACTGCCTGCAGCAGCTCACAACAGCCTACACCATTTCTTCAATGTCTCTGTGCAGAAAACTGGGCGTGAAAACTCTCTGAAAAAAAATCCAGAACTCTCCCATTTTCACGCTAGCTGGACAGTTAGAATCATTCTCATAAGATTCCGCCTTTAATGTTTCTGTTTTGTATTTTCACTATCATATTCTCATATACTGGAAAACAAGCTTGTGAATGTGTGACTGGTTTAATTGGATTTGAGACAAAAAGACTGCAAAGATCAAAAGTCAACAAGAAGGGTGTAATGGCAGTTGGTTTGACGTGGTGATGAACAGAGGAGAACAGGAGACCTTGAATTATAAAATGCAATGAAAGAAGTGGCTTGAAGTTAGCTGTTGTATTTCAAAGGGGAACACACACACAAACTGGAAGGTTGTAAGTAGATGAGGCAAAAATAGTAAATTTACCTTTAAACTATAAAGAAAAGGGATTGACCAATTCTGGGAAAAAGGAACATCTAAAGTATTGCAGTGAGAAATAGAGTGTATTATCGAAGGGCAGGAACAGATTTAAGAAATCATTAAGACAGTGTGGCTCGTCTTTGACTGGCAGAGAGCCTTTCTCTGTGCTGTATACCTCTAGGACTCTGTGTGTGTGTGTGTGTGTGTGTGTGTGTGCGTTGCAACTGGTAACATCTCAAAAAAGACAGAGTGTGGACAAGCCCTGGCCTGTGTGGAGTCTGCACATTCTCCCCGTGTCTGCATGGGTTTCCTCTGGGTGCTCCAGCTTCCTCCCACACTCCAAAGATGTGCGCGTTAGGTTGAGTGGCCATGCTAATTTGCCTCTTAATCTCCCAGGATGGTGGATTGGCGGAGTGGATGTGTGGGGTTGTGGGGTGGGACAGGGCGGGATTGTTGTCGGTGCGGACTTGACGGACAGAATGGTCTCCTTCTCACCATAGGGATTCTATGAGATTTGGGCAGTTTGGCATTTACCTGTCATCCCTTAACAATGATCAATTCCATGGGTGATCCACCAGCAGTATTCATAGAACACAATGGGATTGTTATTTTTCACTATCCTTGTCATTTTTTAATTTGTTTTTGTTGATAAAGGGAGGAAAGGCAAGCACACATATTGCAGCTGGTCAGGAGTGTGGGAAAGTCTGCACCAAGTCTCCGTAGAGTATGAATCAGGGTATCCTTCCCTCCACCAACTCCCCACCAGCCTCCTTCACCCCCACCCCCCCCCCGCCCCCCACCTTGCTGGTTACTCATCATAATATGTGAGGACTGATATTTTGGCTTTGGAAGCACAACAGTTACAAAAATGATAATATGGTCCTGAAAAATCACTCTACAAGGTTTCCATTTTACAGGAAATCCCTCAGGACCAGGAAAAAAAAACTTGGCAAATGAAACTTTATTTTGGAAAACTGATAGGGCATAATAAAGCAGTTCTAACAAATACTGAGTTTGTTAAAATGCTCCAGTTACATAGAAGCAGGCACTTTTACCATTCAGGGAGTCAAATCACATGGCATTTTTATTTTGTCTAATGCAGGTCTGGCATTTTGACAAGATTGCATCCTGCTATAATAAATACATATTTCATTGTAAAATGCCCATAATGATCGTCTGGGGATGGAATCAGTTGCTTTCGTATCCAGAAACATAACCGTGTTAATTTTAAGCATCAGTTTGGAGGCAACGTGTTAATACATTGGCCCACATACCATTCATAGTTGGCTCAGAGCAATTTTGTAAAAAAAAAACCAAATGATCAAAGCCAAGCTACCTACAAGTCTAAACGCGGCAAGAATGAGCCAGCCTTGGTTAGAAGACACCTGGCCTTAGTTAAGGGGCTTTGATTGTAGCTGGCTGAACCTCACGGACGTCTTCTGGACTTGGGGCTGATTAGGCACCTCTTACCTTTTCACTTGTTCCCCGGTTACTGAGTGAAAGGTGCCAGCAAAGATTGTGGAAAGTCATTTGAACAGAATTGGGAGCCACAAGCCAGTATAGATGTGAGTACAAAATAAGGAGAACACAGTAAAATGTTATCCAAGATATTTCTTCACCCTGATGCATTGGACTACCTGAGGGGTAGAGAATGACAGGAATAGGAGGTGACATGATTTGACCATTGCAGTGGGCATAGCAACAAGCACGTTACCTCTATTATCTTTGATTTTTTGTTTTAAAAGTGAACTATTAATGTTTAAAAACCTATCTGTAAAGAAGGAAGATGTAAATGCAAAGCCTTTTAAATCCCGTTGCTCCATTATCTGGATGCAAGAAATAAGAGACAGCTTAAAACTATACCAAGTAAACAGGAAATTCCTAGGTTCGACCCTTAAGCTGATTTAAGCTACAGCAGCAGTAGGGGGCAGTACAACCGGTAACAGCACTTCCTGAGTTAAAGAATAGAAACCCGGTCAATCCCCAGGTGTCAGACATAATTTATAAAGCATCACAAAGTATTTAACCATCAGGACATACTGACATTTATTTTCCTCCTTTCATCCCTTTCGCATCTCATGCACATCAACTTGTCCTTCTATGCATTTCTCCCTTTTATTTATCTAGCTTCCCCTTAGGTATATCTATACTTATTCACCACAACCACTCTCTCTTGGTAGTGAGTTGCATATTCTCCCACCTCTCTAAGTAAACGCATGGTGGCACAGTGGTTAGCGCTGCTGCCTCACAGCACCAGGGACGTGGGTTCAGATTCCTGGCTTGGGTCACTATGTGTGCGGTGTCTGTACATTCTCCCCGTGTCTGCATGGGTTTCCTCCAGGCATTCTGGTTTCCTCCCACAGTGCTGGTTAGGGTGCATTGACTGTGCTAAATTCTCCCTCAGTGTACCCAAACAGGCACAGAGTGTGGCGACTAGGGGATTTTCACAGCAACTTCATTGCAGTGTTAATGTAAGCCTACTTGTGGCACTAATAAATAAACTGAATAAAATAAGTTTCTCTTGAATTCGCTACTGAAATTTTAGTAATTATTTTATGCTTCTGGTACCTTAGTTATGGTCTCACCTTGTATTTAGTCAAAACATTTCAATTTCTACCTTGCAAAATTATTTTATAATTTTAAATACCTATAATAGCAAAGCCTGCAGTGATCTATTTTCTCGAGAAAATAGCCCCAGCTGTTCAATCTTTCCTGATAAAGTTAATTTATTAGTCACAAGTAGGCTTTCATTAACACTGCAATGAAGTTACTGTGAAAATACCCTGGGTCGCCACACTCCAGCAACTGTTCGGGTACACTGAGAGAGAATTTAGCATGACCAATGCATTCTAACCAGCACGTCGTTCACCTAGAAAGTCCCCTAGTGCTAATTATAACCTGTCAATTCTGGTATTGTTCTAATATAGGGTGACTGTCTGTCCTCATTGTCCAGAGACAATCGCCGGAAGTGGTGCTGTGTTCCAGGGTAAGCAGTGTCCATGGAATGGTGCACAGCTCACAAAGCCCTTGCCCAAATGCTCAAAGTTTGAATTTCTCATGCAAACTTAATGCATGAGTGAGGTACAGCTGTACCTGCTTTGAATGTAGGTGTTTGCTAAATGGCTAAATAAAAGTAAGTTCATATTTGGAGAGAAATATCCAGCACATTTCAATAATATCGTCACTACCATTAGGTAGAGAACTATGCAGTTGCCATAGCTACTGCACTGGCCAAAAAACAGCATGTATATGACGCAGATTTGAGAGTCGGTGTAAAGTAATATTGCGTTGCCAAAAACATAGGCTGGAATTTTACTGGCACCGATTTTGGGGTGGCTCACAGAACGGAATTCTCCGTTAGCCTTGGGTGGGATTTTACAAGCCTCGCCCTGAGTGAGGTCGCAAAATCCTGGCTATAGAATCCCTACAGTGCAGAAGGAGGCCAATCAGCCCATCAAGGCTGCAAACACAGCAATCCCACCCATGCCCTTTCCCCATAACACTATATATTTACCCCTCTAGTCCCCCTGACATTAAGGGGCAACTCTGCATTGCCAATCAACCTAACCTGCACATCTTTGGACGTGGGAAGAAACCGGAGCACCAGGAGGAAAACCCACACAGAGACAGGGAGAACGTGCAAACCCCATGCAGACAGTGATCTGAGGCCGGAATTGAACCTGGGTCCCTGGCATCGTGAGGCAGCAATGCTAACCAATGCGCCACCGTGCCGTGGGTAAATACTGTTTTGACAACCAACTTCAATAGGATTTTCTGTATTGATGATAAATTGGAAGAGACGCATCTGTATTATGTTCAATATGCTGCTTAATATTATCCATCAACTGGAGAGGGATATCTACAAAAGAGAATGAAGGTACCACTAAACATAAAGCTGCTCAGATAGCACACACTGGTTCGAATTCTATTATTGATTTTGTTTGGAAAAGTTGATCCAATGCTGACTGGGCTATACGAATGAGTACTCAATGACCAAACTGGGTTCCTGAACAGTGATATTGTAATATTTATAAACAGATTCTAAAAACAGTTCAGTAGCGTGATGTCAGATCGATGGCAATTACTTGATTTATTATTGTCAAATGTATTAGTATACAGTGAAAAGTATTGTTTCTTGCATGCTATACAGGCAAAGCATACTGTCCATAGAGAAGGAAATGAGAGGGTGCAGAATGTAGTATTACAGTGATAGCTAGGATGTAGAGAAAGATCAACTTAATGCTGGATAAGTCCATTCAAAAGTCTGAAGTGAGCAGGGAGATCTGGCTGAGTTGTTGGGCTAGAGGAAGTGGCAGAAATTGGGAGGGGAAATTACACACAGATTTTGATTTGATTTATTGTTGTCACGTACTAACATACAGTGAAAAGTATTGTTTCTTGCGCGCTATACAGACAAAATATACCGTTCATAGAGAAGGAGACAGTGCAGAGCGTCGTGTTAGAGTCATGGCCAGGGTGTAGAGAAAGATCAGCTTAACGTGTGGTAGGTCCATTCACAAGTCTGATGGCAGCAGGGAAGCTGTTTTTGAGTTGATTGGTACGTGACCTCAGACTTTTGTATCTTTTTCCCAATGGAAGAAGGTGGAAGAGAAAATGTCCAGGGTACGTGAGGTCTTTGATTATGCCGGCTGCTTTTCCGAGGCAGTGGGAAGTGTAGACAGAGTCAATGAATGGGAGGCTGGTTTGAGTGATGAGGTGGGTAGCATTTATTATGAAGTTATTAATTAATTATGTACACCTTTGTTTTGCATTTATACGTTATATGTGCAACTGTTAAAATATAGAAACAATGTTCAAAAATTTGCCTTGCTATGCTATTTATGTTTTCCACCTTGTCTACTTCACGGTGCGTCCCTGGATTCAATTTTGTAAATATGGTTACCCTGCTATAGCACCTCTTCCAGTGCCTTTGCTTAAAGTTTCTTGTACTAGCGTCATAAGCATGCTTATATTAATACTGCAGTGAAATTATTGTGAAAATCCCTTAGTTGCCACACTCTGGTGCCTGTTAAGATACAATGCGGGAGAATTTAGCATTGCCAATGCACCTAACCAGCATGTTATTTGGACTGTGGGAGAAACTGGAGCACCCGAAGGAAACCCACGCAGACACGAGGACAATGTGCAGACTCCACACAGATAGTGACTCAAGCCAGGAATCAAACCCAGGTCCCTGGCATTATGAGGCAGCAGTGCTAACCGCTGTGCCACCATGTCATTTTGGTTAAATGCAAATTACAGCTGGAATCTGACACCAAATGAGAAAACATTGGAAAATCTCAGCAGGTCTGGCAGCATCTGTAAGGAGAGAAAAGAGCTGACATTTCGAGTCCTGATGATCCTTTGTCTAAGTTCTGAGCACAGCATTTTCTCTTTTGGTGTCATTTTCGTTAACTTCCTCTGCACCTATCGTAGGAAGTTGAAAGGAAATAGGTGCAACTTGCACGGCCAAGAGACTGCCAGTCAACATCAGGCTGCCGGGGTCCTGTGGTGGGGGAGATGCCCAGGACTTTGGGTGGACACTTCGATTGGGATCGGTGAAGAGGGATGAGTCCACTACGGGGGAGGTCTATACTTCTGTTGTGAGGCCTGGAAGAGCACTTGTGCATTATGTGTTTGAGTCGCTGATTGGGAGCCTGAACCCCAATCAGAGCTGAATCTGAGCACCTTCATCTATCTGGTTGGAATAAGGTGTCTGTTGATGAGGGAAAAGAGACTGTGATGAGTAAGAAAGTGTCTTCAGTTAATTAATTCTACAAGACCGATTTGCATTTAAGCATTGTAATTAGCTTCATTTGTCAATAATGAAACACAAATCCATTGTTTACTGATGCTAAAGAAACTATAATTCCCTGTGTGCTTATTATAGAACCAAGAACAAAATCATCAATGGAAAGGTTAGTATTAATGTGACACATGCCTTCCATTCTAATAAATCACTAGGGCTCAGTCAGCATTTAAAAATTTAAAAATAAGAGTTTATTTATTAGTGTCACAAGTAGGCTTACATTTACATTGAAATGAAGTTGCTCTGAAAATCCACTAGTCGCCACAGTCTGGCAGGGAGGCAGTGGCCTAGTGGTATCATCGCTAGACTATTAATCCAGAAACTCAGCTAATGTTCGGGGGACCCAGGTTTGAATCCCAGCACAGCAAATGGTGGAATTTGAATTCAATAAAAAATATCTGGAATTAAGAACCTACTGATGACGATGAAACCATTGTCGATTGTCAGAAAAACCCATCTGCTTCATTAATGCCCTTTAGGGAAGGAAATCTGCCGCCCTTACCTGGTCTGGCCTACATGTGACTCCAGCCCTACAGCGAAGTGTTGACTCTCAACTGAACAAGGGCAACTAGGGGTGGGCAATTAATGCTGGCTGGCCAGCGAAACCCATGTCCCATGAATGAATTAAAAAAAACTCTGGTGCCTGTTCAGGTATACTGAGGGGGATTTTAGCACAGCCAACGCACCTGACTAGCACGACTTTCAGACCGTGGGAAGAAACCGGAGCACCTGGAGGAAACCCATGCAGACAGGGGGAAAACATGCGGACTCTGTACAGATAGTGACTCAAGGCAGGAATCAAGCCCAGGTCCCTGGTGCTGTGAGGCAGCAGTCTGCAAGTTGAAGGTTCAAAGTGCAAAATGGAATCTGAGTGGACAATCTAGGGAACTGAATTAATCTGACCTCAAGATCTATGACTTCAAAATATTTAACCTTGCACCCTAAAGACTTAAAATAACTGTTGGTGATGGTAGTGGAGGAATGCTTGAGAATGAATGACATTCCCGTGTCAGCTATTTGATCTCCACTGGGAGCGGTACATACTCACTAACTGTTTTGATAGTAGTTCTCGCATTTTCTTTTCCCGTTAAATATATTTTAGATTTTACTTGCCTTTTCTCCTTACAAAAACGTAATCTGCCTCCTCATCCTGTCTTTGTCGATCGGCCTTCTGAAGCCAAATGCAGGAAATGATGTTCAGTACTGTTTGTCTGCATTACTCTCCTTACTGGATGAACCCCTTGTGGAAGCATCACCCATTCTATAGAACAAATATTTGCTGTTTTTCCAAGCGACTTAAATGACCAGCATTCCTGCTAGGGACAAAGAGGGGTCTCGTTAAAATCCACAGTAAGGGTCAGATGATGCAGTTAAGTCCCCAACATGATTCTCACGTCAATCCACTATTTCCTCAACTTGCTGACATAAAATGGGTGGAACAAGTCATTTCCAGTGCTATTTAAAGAGATCCTCACCTAATCTGATTTAAAAAGCTACAATGATTTGGGAGATATTTTACTGGTAGTTTATTTTAGCAATTTTTTAAATTCCAATTCAAAAAAACAAATACAAATTTAATTCATTGTCCCCACAAAAAGGACAAACAAGGTCCAAGCTGACAAGATGAGGCATTGCACTCTATCCTGGGCTTGCTCTAACACTTTAATTTTGTACCTTTTGGTACTTTACTCACAATCAAAAATCCAATTTGGCCCAATCAGAGTCCCCACATAAGAGACAAAACCGATCCAAGCTGACAAGACAGGACATACATCCCATCTTGGGCTCAATCAAACAAGTTGACAGGGTGAGACATTGCACCCTCTCCCAGGCTGGATCTGAGCTCCATCTTATCCAAACGGCCCCAGACGGCTTTAAAAAACCGCTTCAGATGAAGCCTCAGTGTAACTTCATTGGTTAACAGCAGATGCAAGAACAAATGTTACATTTGATCTTAGCCAAAAGGTTGAGATGGCTTTGAAAAAATTCATCAGGTGACACCTCATTGGCTACTGTAATCCTTCATTTTACCTTCTCATGGGGCATGAACCTGCCTGATCGTTGACTCTCCCCACCAGGTAAGCATTCCAAAGTACTTGCAGTAAATCAGAAGAAGATGTAGCTAAGAAGGAGGATGTTGGGGCTGTTATGCCAGTCCTGCCTCTTTGAAAAGTTATCCAATTAGTCCCATTCCCTCTGCTCTTTCCTCATAACCCTGCAACTTTTTTCTCCTTCAAGTAGACTTGATTGAACACATTTGCCTCTGGCAAATTCCAGGTTGCAAAGAACAGGGGGTCAGTCTACAGATCAGAATCATGTTAATCAGGTGACTCTGCCATGTTTCCGTCATGTTGCCCATGGGTGGCATAGTGGCGCAGTGGTTAGCACTGCTGCCTCACGGTGCCAGGGACCTGGGTTCAATTCTGGCCTTGGGTGACTGTCTCTGTGAAGTTTCCACATTCCCCCCATGCCTCTGCGTTGCTCCAGTTTCCTCCCAAAGTCCAAAAGGTGAGTGGGTTAGGTTGATTGCCCTTAGTGTTCAAAGATGTGTAGGCTAGTGGATTGGCAATGCTAAGTTGCCCTTTAGTGTCAGGGGGGTTAGTAGAATAAAAACATGGAGTTGGTGGAATTGTGGTTGGTGCAGGTTTGATGGGCCAAATGGCCTTTTTATGTTGAATCATTCTGTGATTCTTGAATCCCAAGAGTTTAAATGCACGACTTTTGCTTGGTCATGAGTAATATATCATACAGCTCTGCACCCATTTTCCAGGCAGAATAAAGATAATGCGATTGTTGCTATGCCAACTGAAACATTCAAATACATTTCCTTCCTCCCTGGGGGGTCCCCTGCTCCCATGCAGAAGGAAGCAACTGCTGTGCTACAGCTTTGGAGTGGTTCATTTGCACCCTCTGCTGGAAGGGTTTGGTCTCCATCCTCGACACAAAGATTTCTCTTAGCATCAAACAAGGGTCATTTTCTTCTGTGCTGTGGGACTATTAAAAACTCGGGACAGGCATGAGACTGAATCCTCGG
The DNA here is from genome assembly GCF_965287045.1 of Carcharhinus amblyrhynchos. Classification (NCBI taxonomy): domain Eukaryota; kingdom Metazoa; phylum Chordata; class Chondrichthyes; order Carcharhiniformes; family Carcharhinidae; genus Carcharhinus; species Carcharhinus amblyrhynchos. The sequence goes on from NC_137356.1 coordinate 6,359,505, forward strand.
GCAATATGGCATGAGACTGCAGTTTTGTGCGATACTACTGATGAGTTCAGGAGAGTTCACAGGCTTGAAGACCAAGTGCGACTCCCCCAACATCTAAGATTTCTTTTCGCTATTGCCTCCTTTCTTACCTTCTGCTCTTGACGTTTGAAAGGAATTTGCCGTGTTCCAGATGTTAGATGGTTTTCATGTGATTTCAGCTAAGATGTTGTCAGAACTTAGAAATAGCTTTTCCAAATTTCGCGAATGAATAGTATCCCAAAATTGGAAGATCCCGAAAGAATCCTCCCTCTCCTTTGAAAATATTTCTGAGCCCTAACACTTAGCAACATGTGGCAACGTTAAGATTATCAAACACTTAAAACTGGCAGTTTTAGTTTTCAAATTTAGGGACATGTTAGGATTTAGTGAGATTTTCGAGTAGGTCTCTGGTGTAGGGGCTATGAATTGGATTCAATTTGAACTGGTTTTTGGAGCAAACAAGGAATTAAGGGCTTACCTTGTGGACTCTGCCACAGAAAGCTGTGGAGGCCAGGTCACTAAGTGTCTTTAAGACAGTGATAGATAGGTTCTGGATTATAAGGCGGTCAGGGGTTATGGGGAAAAGGTAGGAGAATGGGGATGAGAAAAATATTAGCCATGATTGAATGGCAGAGCAGACTCGACGGACCGAGTGGCCTAATTCTGCTCCTATGTCTTATGGTCTTATGGACTCTGAATTTGATTTGACTTATTATTGTCACATGTATCGGGAGACAGTGAAAAATATTGTTTCTTGCATGCTGTACAGACAAAGCATACCACTCATAGAGTACATCGGGGAGAAGGAAGGGGGGAGGGTTATGGTTAATGGCTACTTTTACAACCATAGCTAGGGCGTAGCGAAAGATCAGCTTAATATATGGTAGATAAATTCAAAAGTCTGATGATAGCAGAGAAGAAGCTGTTCTTGAGTCAGTTGGTACATGACCTCAAACCTTTGTATCTTTTTCCCAATGGAAGAAGATGGAAGAGAGAATGTCCAGAGTGCGTGGATTGCTTAATTATGCTGGCTGTTTTTTTGAAGCAGCAGGAAATGTAGCCAAAGTCAGTGGCTGGGAGGCTGGTTTGTGTGATGGACTGGGCTACGTTCGCAACCCTTTTGAAGTTTTTTGCGGTCTGGTCAGAGCAGGAGCCATACTAAGCTGCTTTGCAACTCTGAGAGAGGAATAAAATTTAAAATAATTTTTAATAAGACGAAAACAATACAGATTACTGTGATCATTTTTCCAAGTGGGGTGCAGGTTATATTTTTGTACTTAATGGGTGAGATATAATGGGGAAAACATTCTGCCCCAAAATTAAGCAAGTCGGTTTTTCAGGGATATCACAATCTTTTCAAAATGGAGTGATTGGAAGATACCTACAAATCCTGATAATCGAGGGTCCACAGGGAAACATTCTGTACAGTCTGGGGTGAAATCTTGAACAATTTGGAATATTTTGGCTGATGTCTGGACATGGAAACAAGAGAATGATAGTGGAAAGCTTTATTTATTAGTGTCACAGTTATTTATTTATTTATGTCATGAGTAGGTTTACATTACATTCACACTGCAATGAAGTTACTATGAAAATCCCCAAGTTGCCACACTCCGGTGCCTGTTCAGTTACACTGACGGAGGATTTAGCATGGCTAATGCATCCTGACCAGCACGTCTTTCAGGCTGTGGGAGGAAGCTCGCACAGATACAGGGAGAATGTGCAGACTCCACACAGGACAGTGACCCAAGCCAGGAATCGAACCCAGGCCCCTTAGTGAGAAAGGTGAGCTTTGAATGTAGAACAATAGGATGTTGGAGGTGTTTACAGAGAGAATTGTGTAGATTTGACTGAGATCACTGTAAGCTGGGCTCTACTGAACATGGAGTGAAGTTACACCATTTGGGTACACAAAGGCAGAAAATGCAATGGAGATAAAAGGCAGGAGAAGTGTAAAATTTAGCAAAGCAGCAAAGTTGATGGTGAAGGCTAAATGAATGGCTACACTGGAAAGGAATTTGGCATCATCTATAATTTGATGTTAGGCAGTCAAGGTGTGGTTGGAAAAGGTGAAGAGATGTCGGCTGCAATCTAAACTCTTTGCGTATGTGATACTTTGACATGTTTCTGAGAGGTACAGTGACAATACTGTGCCTTTCAGAAATTATTTGAATTATGTTCTTGTTCTGTTGTAGCAGATCTATGCACTGGGAGCCATTCTGTCTATAACCGACATCCTGTATTATTGCTGCAGCAGCATAATTGCTTAATCTGAACTCATGCTGTTCTGCAGTTCTTGGTGTTCCACTGGGTTTTTGCAGAGTGGGGCTTGATTGGGATGATTGACAGCTATGGCCATGTGATGAGTGAAGCTAGACTTACACAGAATATTCATGTTTACATGCTGCTTTTGATTTGAGAAAGAGCAGTGCCTCTCTTTTCCCCTCTCTGAAGTTGGAGACTGGAAATAGTCAGGAGATAAGCCTCTTTCTTGGAGATTCTTCTATATGAGAGTGGATCTCTCTCTCTTTCTGAGAGTTGCTGTTTTGGAACTGCAGCAAGAGGTATTCCTTTCTGATTCTGAAGTCTGGAACCTGGGAGCTGCCTGAGACTAGGTTTACTTCTCTAAAGTTTTGCTGTGTTGTGCGTATATCCTTCTCTGAAAACTGCTTTCTGGATCTCCGTTGAGAAGTGTTAAAAATTTGGAAATCTCGCATCGCGTAAGCATTTTTGGTTTCTGTGCTAACTGGTTGTACAGAAGGGAGTTATGTCTGGGGGGGATACTGCTGAATTGGAATAACATAAATAGCTAAGTTAAGAAATTATACTTCGTCATGTTTAAGTATTTTAATTGGTAAACGTTTTGCTAATTATTTTTCTTAAATTCTGTGTCTTGAATAAAATTTGTTTTGGTAAAAGCTTCCTGGTGGGTCACTTGAATCATACCTGGAGTGAAACACTTTATGCTCACCCTAATGCCACAATCAAATGCACAAGTTGGGTCTAGGTTAACTGCATAAAATACCTTGGAGTTCCTGGTCCGGTCACTAACTGCAGGATTTTCCAGTCCCACTGGCCCTGAAACCAAAGATTTCCTCCCTTAAGGTCAATGGAACTTTGGCTTGTCTGCCATATTCACGCGATGATTTCCACAGCAGGCAAAACCAGAAGATTTAGGCCGTAGTCCTTTTGCCCCCTATTTCACAGGCAGATATTCAACAATAAATCCAATTGGGAATTCAGGAAAAATTTCTTTATGCAAAAGAATGGTGTAGAGATGTTGAGGCTGATGACATAAATACATTTAAGGGGACCTAAACAACTAAATGGGGGAATAAGGAATAGGAGATTGAAAAAAGATAAAATACTGGATAGCACCAAGTAGATTGGGCAGCATCTGTGGAGAGAGAAAAACAGGTCCACGACTTTGCATTAAAAATGGAAGGGTTAGAAATTCAAATAAGATTTTTTAAAAATTTTTTCATGAGGTATGGGATGGGCCAGCATTTATTGCCCATTCCCAATTGCCCTTGAGGGGGCACTTAAGAGTCAACCACATTGCTGGAGTTACATGTCGGCTAGACCAGGTAAGGATGGCAGATTCTCTTCCCAAAAGGACCAGATGGGTCCTTTTAGTGAACCAGATAGGTTTTTATGACAATTAACAATGGTTTCATGCTAATCATCTGACTTCAATTTTGAGATTTTTATTCAATTCAAATTTCACGGTCTGCCATGGTGGGATTACCATCTTCCTGAATCTCTGGAATATTAGTCTAGTGAAAATACCATTACAACATTGCCTCCACCACCCCGCCCCCCACACCCCACGCCCCTCTACAGTTTGGAAAATAGACCATAAGACCATAAGACATAGGAGCAGAATTAGGCCGCTCGGCCCATCAAGTCTGCTCTGCCTTTCGATCATGGCTGATATTTTTCTCATTCCCATTCTCCTGTCCTTTCCCCATAACCCCTTATTAATCAAGAAGCTATCTATCTCTGTCTTAAAGACACTCAATGACCTGGCCTCCACAGCCTTCTGTGGCAAAGAGTTCCACAGATTCACCACTCTTGCTGAAGAAATTCCTCTTCACCTCTGTTTTAAAGGATCGTCCCTTTAGCCTGAGGTTGTGCCCTCTGGTTCTAGTTTTTTCTACTGTGGAAACATCCTCTCCATGTCCACTCTATCCAGGTCTCGCAGTATTGTGTAAGTTTCAATAAGATGCCCCCTCATCCTTCTACACTTCAATGAGTACAGACTCAGAGTCCTCAACCGTTCCTCGGATGATAAGTTCTTCATTCCAGGGATCATTCATGTGAACCTCCTTTGGCCCTTTCCAAGCCAAAATGTGTATGTGTGTGTGTGTGGGTTTGGGGATGGTGGAGGGGGAGCGGCTATGAGAGGAAAGAAGGGAGGAAGATCTGTGATGGGTTAGAGAGTATAAATTGTGATTAATCAGGGATAGTCAGCATGGTTTTGTTCCAGGAAGGTTGTGTGTTACTACATGAATCAATTCTTTTGAGGAATCAGCAAGAAGATTGTTGAAGGTAGTACAGTAGATGTTGTCTATATGAAATTTAGTAAGGCATTTAACAAGATTCCACATGGTACATTGGTCAGAAAAATATAAGTCCATGGGATACAAGGAAATGCCGGCCTCAACTCCTTTTCTGTGCCATTTCCTTTTAGCCGTCAGCCAAGATGTATTGAATGGGGCAGGCTTGAAGGGCCTAGTGGCCTAGTCCTGCTTCTATTTCTTGTGTTCTTGAATGGATGGTCTACTGCCGCTTTTATCTCACAGAATTATATACACAATGTGCATATAAACAAATATTAAATATATAAATATGTAATCTATAAAATATAAAAAATATTATAAAAATATAAAATATATAAGAACATAAGAACTAGGAGCAGGAGTAGGTCATCTGGCTCCACCATTCAATAATTAAAGCAAATTACTGCTGGTGTTGGAGTGTGAAACCAAAAGAGAAAATGTGGAAAATGTCTGCATTTTTGGCAGCATCTGTAAAGAGAGAAAAGAAATGATGTTTCGAGTCCAGATTACCCTTTATCAAAGCTGATCTTCTTGTGGACTCAGCTCCACTTACCCGCCCGCTCACCATAACCCTTAATTCCTTTACTGTTGTTGCCTTAAAAACATTCAACAAGAACATAAGAACATAAGAAATAGGAGCAGGAGTAGGCCATCTGGCCCTTCGAGCCTGCCCCGCCATTCAATAAGATCATGGCTGATCTGTCGTGGCTCAGTTCCACTTTCCCGCCCTCTCCCCATAACCCTTAATCCCCTCTCTTATCAAAAACCCATCAACCCGCTTCTTAAAAATATTTAGCGAGGCAGCCTCCACCACTTCAACGGGCAGAGAATTCCAGAGATTCACCACCCTTTGAGTGAAGAAGTTCCTCCTCAACTCCGTTCTGAACCGCCCCCCCTTTATCTTGAGGCTGTGCCCCCTAGCCCAACTGCTTCACTGGGTAGGGAATTCCACAGATTCACAACCCTTGGGGTGAAGGAGTTCCTCCTCAACTCAGTCCTAAATTTGCTGCCCTTTATTTTGAGGCCATGCCCCCTAGTTCTGGTTTCACCCGCCAGTGGAAACAACCTCCCTGCTTCTATGTTATCTATTCCCTTCATAATTTTATATGTTTCTATAAGATCTCCCCTCATTCTTCTGAATTCCAATGACTGTAGCCCCAGTCTACTCAGTCTCCCCTCATAAGCCAACCCTCTCAACTCCGGAATCAACCTAGTGAATCTCCTCTGCACTCCCTCCAGTGCCAGCATATCCTTTCTCAAGTAAGGAGACCAAAACTGTACACAGTTCTCCAGGTGTGGCCTCACCAGCACCTTATACAGCTTGGTGGCACAGTGTGCAGTGTGATTAACACTGCAGCGTCACAGTGCCAGGGACCTGGGTTTGATTCCTATCACTATCTGTGTGGAGTCTGCATGTTCTCTCTGCATCTGCATGGTTTGCTCTGGTTTCCTCCCAAAGTTTAGGTGCATTAGCTATGTTAAATTCTCCCTCAGTGTACCCGAACAGGCACAGGAGTGTGGCGACTCAGGGATTTGCACAATAACTTCATTGCAGTGTTAATGTAAGTGTATAGAGATAGATTAGTTCCTGATTAATAAGGGGATCAGGGGTTATGTGGAAAAGGCAGGACAATAGGGATGAGAAAAATAACAGCCATGATTGAATGGTGGAGCAAATGCGATGGGCCGAGTGGCCTAATTCTACTCCTATATCTCACTTGTGACACCAATAAATAAACATAACCTCCCTGTTTTTAAAGTCCATCCCTCTAAGAATAAAGGACAAAATTCCATTTGCTATATACAATATGTAATACACAAAATATGTAATATATAAAATATGCAGTATATAAAAGAAAATTTATATGTTTAAACTAAAATTTATTCTACATAAAATAAAATGTATACTATATTTAAAATAAAATTTATATTATACATAAAAGAAAATTTATATTATACTTAAAATAAAATTATATTCTGTTTAAAATACAATGTATATTGTACATAAAAGAAAATTTATATTATACCTAAAATAAAATTTATATTTATGTTTAATGTAAAATATTATATATAAAAGAATACTATTGCGCCCCAATTTTCTTTCCTCTCTGAGTTGTAGTTGGCATACCCTCCCGGGCAATCGTGGACAGGGTTGGCAACTCGGCCGCCATTTTGAATCGCTCCCTTCTGCCTCCCCCACCCCGCTGCGTTCCAACGGCCCCGGCGCGCGAGGCGCCATTTGAATAGGGCGCGAGAGGGCTCGCGCAGGGGGGGAACCCGGAGCCGTTGGGAAATGGGCAGGGCTGGTTATTCGGAGCAACGGCTCGCGGCCTGATTTCATTTCCGCCCCGCCCTCACCCCAGCATTACTGCCGGCAGCTCCTAGCGGCCACAACGGGTACGACGGTGGCGGCGACTACATCTCTTCTTCACACACATAATATATATATGCAAAGATAGAAAAAGAAAAGGGTTGACACACACACACACATAAAATACAAGCGAAAACGACGGCGGACCAGAATGGAAGGTAAAATAAATCCCCTCCCGGAGGTAGATAAAATATAGAATGAGTTATGTAGAAGTGAAGGGCATGAGTAGAGGAATAATGAATGGTGTCGATTTGACTATGAGTACGCTATTTCCAGCCTAGATCCAACAGGTGGCTCCGTGGCGCAATGGATAGCGCATTGGACTTCTAGCGGCTGAAGGCATTCAAAGGTTCCGGGTTCGAGTCCCGGCGGAGTCGGTACTTTTTGCCTCTCTGTGTGAGTGTGTGTCTGCATGTACCCCAATCAGTAATTTAAAATGCAGCAGCTTCACCAGGGAGAGGAAGCAAATAATCACTAATTTCCCACTGAGTCCACAACTAAGGAATTTATTCCCTCTTAATTTCAATTAGATTTATGCAGCAAAATTCGAATTATTCCAATTTCTTAGTCTGCATATTTTATATTTTTTATGTATATATTTTGTAGATTTTATATATTTATCATTTTATATATCTTGTTTTATATATTTTATATCTTTTACATTTTATAAATTTTATGTTATAAATTTTATATATTTTACATATTTATATATATATAATGCATTTTAAGTGTATATACATATTTTACATTTTATATATTTTTATAGATTTTGTATTTTATATGTTTTATATTTTTTATATTTTACATTTTATAGGTTTTTTAAAATATATTTTATGCATTTTAAATGTATATGTTATATATTTTACATTTTGTAGATTTTATATTTTATTTATTTTATATATAATAGAAATTTTATACCAAACTATACATATAAAACTGTGCATTTCTGGTCACCACACTATCGGAAGGATGTTATTGCCACTGGAGCAGGTGTGGAGGAAATTTACCAGGATGCTACCTGGGATGGAATATTGAAGTTATGAAGAGAGGTTGTGTAGGCTTGAGTTGTTTTCGTTGGTGTGGAGATGCTGGCGTTGGACTGGGGTAAACACAGTAAGAAGTCTCACAACACAAGGTTAAAGTCCAACAGGTTTATTTGATAGTAAACCCACAAGCTTTCGGGGTTTGCCCCTTCGTTAGGTGAGTAGACTCTCCTAACGAAGGGTGGTTGGAGGCGGGATGCCTCACATCCTTTAAAGAGCCCTTGGCACATCGTAACATTTAAGACAGTGGGCCTTGTGCTGGCAGATGGGATTAGGTGGGAGTGCAGGGTGTTTCTAATGTGTTGGTATGGATTTGATGGGCCAAAAGGCCTCTTCTGCACTGTATGATTCTCTGATACATTTTATATATTACAATTATTATATATTTTATATTTATTTAATTTCACAACATTAGGAAGAATAGTTTGCCTCTTCAGCTCTTATTTATTTGGTAAAACGATAAATCTTACTTTAAAATGAGCAATGTTTGCATCAATATTGTTGGAAACCAAAGAAATCAATGTCAATTGACATCATTATTTTGTGAAAAATAAAATAAATGGCAAGTATATATTTGCTATTGTAATTATTATATTGGTAAGTGATAATTGTTATTATTATTTCTTCAGAGCAGGTATTTTAATTGTTTTCCTGCAACTTGCCCACTGAAAATAATCTTTTTGATCTCAGAGCCATAGCTCCAGCTGTCAGGTGGTGGGCAGAGTTTTAGCATCTGAGAATTACTGCTGTTTGATGCTGCTCCCACTATTTTTGAGGGCAATAAAATGCATGCAACAGATGCTGGCCTTGCCAGCCAAGCTCTTCCAATGATTACTAAATGCTAAATTGCCCCTTAGTGTTAGGGGTTGAGCAGGGTAAATAGATGGGGTTAAGTGGATAAGGCCTGTTTGGGATTGTGGTCGGTGCAGACTTGATGGGCCGAACGGCCTCCTTCTGCACTGTAGGGATATTATGAATTTATATATTTTTAAAAGCTTTGTCTTCCCTCCCTAGCTCATCCCTTGATTGCCACAGCATCCAAAAATGTACCAATCTCTCAAGTTAAAGGCAAAATACTGCAGATGCTTTAGTTTTTAGTTTATTTATTAATGTCACAAGTGGCCTTGCGTTAACACTGCAATGAAGTTACTGTGAAAATACCCACACTGTGAAAAGATCACCACAGTCTGGCACCTGTTTGGGTACACTGAGGGAGAATTTAGCATGGCCAATGCACCCTAACCAGCATGTCTTTTGGACTGTGGGAGGAAACCCACACAGATATGGGGAGAACATGCGCAGCCTGTGAAACAAAAACAGAAAATGCTGGAAAATCTCAGCAGGTCTCACAGCATCTGTGGAGAAAAAATAGAGCCAATGCTTTGAACCTGAATGACCCTAGTCAGTTCTTGTTTGCTATCAAGGCTTGGCTGGCCTTAGCAACTGAGCATTCTCTGGGATTGAGAACAGTAAAGACTCGCAACCCTTCCTGAAAAAGGAGTGTCACCTCACCTGAGTCCTAAATGACCGACCCCTTGTTCTGAGACCCCGACTTCATGTTCCAAGCCAAGGGTAACATTCTCCAACACCTACCCTGTCAATCCTTTTTAAAGTAGGAGATGGCCGGAGCTTCCACACAAAAGGTGGTTCATCAAAATTGCAACGTGTATAATTTTTGATTTGGATTGGAAAATAATTGGGAGCATTGTAAGAAACAGCAACAAGAGTGAACCATTTAGCCCTTTTGGGCCACTCAGTATGATCATGACCGATCTTCTACCTCAGAAACTCCATAAGCCTCCTTTGACACAATCTTCTGAACTTGTGACCTTTAGGAGTTTGGACAAGGGCAGCAGAAGCATGGGAATGCTATTACCTGCAAGTTCTTTTCTAAGTCATTCACCACACAGTTTCTTCAGTGTCACTGGGTCAAAATCCTGGAACTCTCTTCCAAGCTGTGGGTGTACCTACACCAAGCGGCCTGAAGCAGCTCAAAACCACGTTTTTGAGGGCAATTTAGGATGTGTAATAAATGCTCACCTGCCAGTGACATGCTTATCCCATAAATGGGTGATGGCTGTATGCGGAGAATTGGCCAAAGGGTCCACAACCTCCTGAGTCATCATACCTCTGCTAAAAGGGCACCTACAAGTGAGATATGAAGGTGGCAGATATTGTTATGAAATTGCATATGTAAGGTTAAAAATGTGGTGTTTGACAAATGTAAATGATGAAAAGAGAGTCCAAAACAAAAGAAGAAATCATATGGCATTGTCTCCCTAAGGAAAAGCCGGTCTCTGTGCATAGATTTTAAATGGCAGACAACAGGCAAGTAGATTTTTGCAACGTTATGTGAAAGCCTAGTTATCAGTCTTCCAACCTAACCAAAACAGCTTTTGAATTGGACCAGTAAATTTAAAGCAAGCATGTAGAGTCACAGAACCAATGGAATTCAAATCTGAGGGTTGCTGACAGCTTCAAGTCACTCAGATTGTAGAAATACTGTGAGGTAATATAAAGTAAAAAGTCTGACAACACCAGGTTTAAGTCCAACCGATTTATTTGATAGTAAACTCACCAGCTTTCGAGGCTTCCCTCTCACCCAGATAAACCCAGACAAGAGGGGGTAACTGTCAGAGTATGCTTGCCACTTCTTGTGTCAGAAGGAGGGTAGGCAAGGCCCTCATGTAAATCCTGCTGTTTCATATATGCCTTCATAAAATCACCATCTAAATAGAGAGAGAGGGGCCAACTCAGGAAGTTTTCCAGATGAGAGCCTCACCGGAGAAAGTTCATACTTCCAAAAGATGTCTGGTTGTACAACAGTTTGAGAGTGACTGGATTCTGTAATGATTTATGCCATTATTCCTGAAGGGGTCTTGTAATATTTGAACAGCATTCTTTTGGTATTTAATTCAGTTTATTGATTGTTTTAATAAGTTGTCACCAGTTTAAAAATAAAGACCTGTTAATTGTTCATGCTAGAGAGTGTCAGATCCTGCTTTAATTTACCAAAAACAGTAACTTCCTACTACCTCACACACTCGTATAAGATTACAAGGCATGGTATATCCCTTTGAGTGGTTCCAAAATCGAGCAGAGGGGAAAATCACCTCCGCATCGTAATAATATTAACATTGACAACTGGGAGACAGTTGCCGACGGCCATGGCCTCTGCAGTCTGACTGTTATGATGTGGATATGCCAGCGTTGGACTGGGGTAAACACAGTAAAAAGTCTGACAACACCAGGTTTTAGTCCAACCGATTTATTTGATAGTAAACTCACAAGCTTTCGGGTTAGTCCCTTCGTCAGGTGAATGGAGAGTTCTGGCCTCAGACAGAGCATATAAAGCACAGACAGTTTAGAGATTACTGATTAGAATGCGAATCTTTACACCTAACCTGCTGTTCAAGTCCTGAAGTGGCTGACAATGTGTGTGGAAGGAGCACTGATCACAGGTTAAAGAGATGTGTGTGTACTTATTGTACTGTCTGGAGACAATACACATCTCTTTAACCTGTGATCAGTGCTCCTTCCACACACATTGTCAGCCACTTCAGGACTTGAACAGCAGGTTAGGTGTAAAGATTCGCATTCTAATCAGTAACCTCTAAACTGTCTGTGCTTTATATGCTCTGTCTGAGGCCAGAACTCTCCATTCACCTGACGAAGGGACTAACCCGAAAGCTTGTGAGTTTACTATCAAATAAATCGGTTGGACTAAAACCTGGTGTTGTCAGACTTTTTACTGTGTCTGACTGTTAGGAAGGGCATTGAAAAAGATGAGCAGAGAGCAAAAGCCTAGCTAATCGAGAAGAGGGGCCCAGAGCAAACACAGGTGAGCGAATCATGCATCTTCTCCACTGCCTTGCTCTGCAGCCAGATCAGGGCTCCTGAGCCCCAGCAAGCGATGCTTAACATAGAGGTGACCAACACGGTGCAACCACCATCTTACAGGACAGAAGGCTACCAGAGATTGGCAGTGCCTTTTGCTTCCAGGCAAGCTCATTTGTTACCATTCACAGCCAACTAATTGACTGGTAGAAATAAAGATTGTGTGTGCATTGAATTATTTAATCTTCAGCTTTATGTGAAAGAGTAATGTGAAGTGGATTAACTATTTTAATATCAGCAGGCCTTCCTAGCATGGAGTACTGAATCACTACAACTATTTGCTTCTATGAACAGAACGTACATTCTTTACGACCAGTGGTCATTCTTACCTGGTGTGGTATATCACTTGTTCTACCTTCATGGGATATGGGTGTCATAGGCAGGATGGTAGCCCATCCTTAATTGCCCCAGAACAGAGTGACTTATTAAGTCATTTCAGTTAAGAGTCAACCACATCTTGAGTTATGTGTGAATCAGATAGGGTTCATTTTTTTGATACTCAATGACAGTTTCAAGACTAGCTTTCAAAATTCCAGATTTATGAATTAAATTTAAATTCCACCAACAGCTGTGGTGGAATTAAAACCTATGCTGTCACAGCATTAGCCTACTGACATTATCCTAATGCCACCACCTTCCCCCGCCCTGTTTAAATTAATAGCTTTCCAAATCACATTTTTAAGCACCAGAACAATAAGGAAACTATTTGGACGTGTATTTTTAATTAGTCACTGTATATATACATATTTATATATGTATGTATACACAATAAAATATACATAACGCAAAAGAAAACACTACTGAATGAATGATTGTTTTTCATGTAAGTTAAGAACAATACGTTTTGAAAAACAGGAAAATTGTCCAATTTTCAAATGACTTGGTTGAACCCAACAGTTTAGCCAATATTCTGTGGAATTTAGAAGAATGAGGGGAGATCAAATTGAGGTATACAAGATGATAAAAGATATGGATAAAGTAGACGTGGAGTGGATGCTTCCTCTTGTGGGGCATTCTAGGATGAGGGATCATAGTCTTGGGATAAAGGTTAGCAAATTTAAAACAGAGTTGAGGAGAAACTACTTCTTCAAAAGGTTGAGAATCTGTGGGATTCACTACCCCAAAAAGTGGTGGATGCTGGGACAGTGAGTACAATTAAGGAGGAGTGAGACAGATTTTTAATTGGTAATGGGCTGAAGGATTATGGGGAGAAAGCAGGAAAATGGGGATGAGGAGCATATCAGCCATGATCAAATGACGGACTGCACTCGATGGGTCGCATTGCCTAATTCTGCTCCTATATGTTATGGACTTATGTACCCATTAGTGATATTCAGGGAAAACACTTGAGTTCCTTACTCACATAGCTAAAAGGTGGAACTCTACCCCTTCGCCTGCCATGGAATCGGTGTGGGCGAATGTCCAACAAAAGGGGCAGAATTTTACCATCCCACCCGCCATGAGAATCGGAGAAGGTGAGGGGCGGAACATGGAAAGGTCCATTGACCTCGGGTCGGATTTTATGGTTTCGGGATGAGCGAGGCCTTAAAATCCCGCCCTGGAAATCTCTGTTGATTTCGGGTGGGAATTTCCAGTCCGGCTCGAGCGAGGCCGTAAAATCGCGCCCAATGTGTGCACTTCTGCTAAAGGATGAATGATTGTGCTGACTGATTCCTATTTTATCTTGCCTTTCCTCCTATTCCTTTCAGCGTTGCTATTACATTGTGCTGTAGGCTTTGGCGACTGACAAATCTGTTGCTGGCAAGAAATAATTTGGATGTGAGTGCGTGTTCCTACACTCAAATTTTGGTTGGATTTTGATGTGTGTGTTCTCACCCAGACCACAAGGGGGAGCCCCATCACTGTCTCAAGGGATGGCAGTCATTCACTCTGCTTCCTACAGGCCTCAGCAAGAACTTACACTTAAGTGGTGTTTATAATGTAATGAAACATCCCAAATCTACTGCGTGATCACCTTATGACAGGATGACTAATGCTTGACCCCTCATATACAATCTATCAAGTGCCAATGGACCACCATCAGTTGCACTGAAACAATGCTGTCCTTCAGTATGGTCCTAGTGAGGTGTGGGATCTTGGGAAGTGACACCACATGGACTCTCAGCTTAAACCCCTTCTTCCCATTTTTAACATCTATTGCAATAAACACAGTAGGAGGAATTTTCAGTACAGCACAGGAAACAGGCCCTTCGGCCCTCCAAATTTCCTGTCGGGCTCGCAATGGGAATCGTAGCAGGTGGTGGGGGGAAGGCAGGAGGGTGTCGGGGGGGGCGGCAGAGAGGGTGGGGGGAACAGGGGCAGGCCATGCAATGATCGTTGATCACAGGCGAGATTTTCTGGTTTTGGGGCGAGCCACGGCTGGAAGAATCCCACCCATTCTTCTCCCCGCTGTAGCAATGTCCAGGAGTTTAACCTTTAATTTCTGGAGATCAGCGCACTTCTGGAGGGTTAGCAACTTAGGTGAACACCATAGAGTCGCAGGCCCTGATTTTACCAGTACAGCTGCCCGAGGCTCGGAAGAGCGTGCCTGAGGCCAATGGGGATCGCTGTTCTGCAAGCCTCGCCCACCCTGATTTCAAGGCAGCCGTACCAGCAAAATCAGGATGCAGAACTGTACAGTACAGAAGAGGTCCTTCAGCTATGGAGTCTGCACCAACAAAACTATACTAAATCTACAGTAATCCCACTTTCCAGCATATGGCTTGAGCACCTGAAGGAAACCCACACAGTCACATTGAGAACATGCAAACTCCACGCAGACAGTGACCTGAGGCTGGAATTGAACCTGGGTCTCTGGTGCTATGAGACAGCAGTGCTAACCACTGTGCCACTGTCTCCTTCTGTTGTCTGTTTTCCACAGGTGAACCTATTGTCAATTCATAGACTCATAGGTTAATCTATAGTTGACTAATCAATAGTGTGGAGAAGGAAAGGTACTGAGATGATGTCCAGCCTTAGTGACATAGCACCATCTATTGGTGGTGGGGGTCAGGGAGGCATGTTGAGGGGAGATCAGTGCATAATGATCAGCACCAGAAGTTTAGGCAGATCTCCCCCACTTGGCCCACTGTATCAGAGAATGGTCACAGCACAGATTCTGCAGTCTGTCATGCGACTCTGCAAAAGCAATTCACTTAGTATCACTTCTTTGCTTTTTTCCTCTTGCCCTTTGATTTTTTTCTCTTTTGATAATTATTCCATTTCCTTTTCCCACCACACTCTCAGGCAGTGTGTTCCATACCCTAGCTGAGAAAAACTGCAGTGTCCGTATCACCGACTGCCTTACCTCAATTCATTCAACGCAGATCATCAGTCAGCTCTTGGACCAACTGTTGTTTGTAGCTTAGCTATTCACTGCAGTTACCAACAGATTCTGAACTGTGGAAATTATTTTGTGCACACAGTGCACAAATCTAGTTTCACTCATTCTCTAATGCGATATCTCACTATTGGATCATAATTTCCATATGTTTCACGAAGTAAATCAGGAAGATCCTAAGTTCAATGCCTAGTATGTGCTGAGTTACTGACAGGGTGAAGCTGGATACAGTTAGCCTTGGTGTCATAGATAATGGAACAGGACGAGGCCATTCAGCCCTCGCGTCCACTCCGCCATTCAATAACATCATGGCTGATGTGAAGCCTAATTCTATACACCAGCCTAGGCCTAGGGGTGGCATGGTGGCACAGTGGTTAGGTCTGCTGTTTCACAGTGACAGTTGGGTCACTGTGTGGAGTCTGCACGTTTTCTCTCTGTCTGCGTGAGTTTCCTATGGGTGCTCCGGTTTCCTGTTACGGTCCAAAGGTGTGCTTGTTAGCTGCATTGGCCACACTAAATTCTTCCTTAGTGTACCCGAACAGGTGCCAGAGTGTGACGATTGGGGGATTTTCACAGTAACCTCATTGCAGTGTTAATGTAAGCCTAGTTGTGACAAATAAATAAACTTAACTTAGGCCCATATACCCTTGATACCCCTGCTCAATTAAAAAAATTATTTATCGCAGACTTAAACCCAACAATTGAACCAGCATCCACCGGCATTTGAGGAAGAGAGTCCCAAACCTCCAGCAAGCTCTGCGTGTAGAAGTGTTTTCTAACATCTGTCCTGAACGGCTTGGTCCTAAGTTTTAGAGTATGGCCCTAAAGTTTTAAAGCCTTTAACCAGTGGAAACAGTTTATCCTTATCCACCCTCTCCTTCCCTGTAAACATTTTGTAGACTTCCATCAGGCTTAGAGAAGGAAATTTAAGCCACGGATCCAGCTCCCGATCTCTCTTGTTTTCTGATCCTCTCTGGAACATGTACAATTTTGGATTTTGGCTGAGGACATTTGTGGCATCTCACACTATCAAGATTGCACAGCCCCTTAGCAAGATTAACTTACAAGAGGGAAAATATTCTTTGCAGCGCTCCTGGCCCCCTGCCATAACTTTGGCACAAGATCAATGGAAGTCTAAAAGAACAGCTGCTGTTATTAGCCATGTACCTGGAATCTTTCTGATCTCTTGCTTGACTCCCACCCTTCAAAACATTTCCAGGTGTGTCTGCGTGTGTGTTTAGCAAGTTACCCAGCGAGCGAATGATTGGTGTTTAATGAAAGCTAGTTATGGGCTCACACCAGTGTGATGCTGTGGAGTCTGATCAGTGCAGTGCTTCAGGCACCGTGCTGCGGGGCTCATTGGTCGAGGCCAGCTTTGTGTCTAATGTGTCCGTCACAGGGAAATGTGGCTGAATCGTGCCCAGGGAACTAGAAGCATGCATTTCAGGGCTCGATTATAAGCAAAGCCTTTCTCTCCAACATGTGAATGTGTCTGAGAAGTTTACCAGTTGAGGACATGTTGCAAGCAATTGCTGAAGGAAGATTGCAGGTCCTAATCGTCCACTAGAGACACCCGGATTAACTGCAACTGGAAGGTTGCCTCTGAAAAAGACAATGAAAGCTAAACACCATGGATGCTGGAGATCTGAGATAAAAACAGAAAATGCTGGAAAAACACAGCCCACTTGGCAGCAGCTGTGGCGAGAGATACAGAGTTGTTTCCAACCCAATATCATTTCTTTAGAACTTAAAAAGAAATTGTTCGCGTGACGTTCTGCTTCACCCTCAGTGAAGTTCTGCTGTCTTCAGTGCAGTAAAAACCATGCACCTTCTGCTACCGTTGGAAATCTGTGATGCCACTGTGCTTCTGTTGCATAATGTTGAAATATTCACTATTGTATGAGACTAGCATACTGAGACACTGGTCTCCCTGTAATATGGCTGTACTGGGTGTGATTGTACAATGGTCATATTGGATACCCTGCAACATTGGTCATACTGAGGAACCAGCCATAGTGGTGTCACTGCACCGACACTGACTTAATGGCTGTGTTTGTAAGACTCCTTTGCATCTCTCCTACCTATGGTGTCCTAACTATTTTAGGGGTTGTGGGTTTTAACAGAAAAGGAAAAGACTTGGTCTGTACACATGAATTCAACAAACACACAACAGGTTTTATTGAAGAGTTGTTCTTTGCTCTGCTTGTGCAGAATACAAAACTTAAAAAACAGCACCTTGGGCACACACCTTAATGACATCACATCAAATCATGTGATCAGCTCTTAAAGCAACCTGCAGCCTTTTAAATATATAACACTACCCCAGTCAGCTTCCTCTTGCGAAGCTCTCTTATACCTTTACTGCCCCTATGAGGCTCACCTACCCTACCTTTGCGTATGTAGTACCTCCATAGGCCAGTGAGGGAATGTCTCTCTTTGTGTCCTTTTTAAATAATAAATATTTGCCAGTTTTGCAAGACACTGGGCAATGCTGTACTGCAAGACTGAAGTTTGCATCAAACTGATAGACCACATTGGAAACTGATTGTAAATTATAAGCACTGTCTGTATGTCACATAATGTAGCAGAGGGCAGTGATTTGATTTGATTTATTATTGTCACATGTATTAGTGTACAATAAAAAGTATTGTTTCTTGCGCACTCTAAAAAGCATACTGTTCATAGAGAAGGAAAGGAGAGAGTGCAGAATGTAGTATTATAGTCACAGCTAGGGTGTAGAGAAAGATCAGCTTAGTGCAGGGTAGGTCCATTTAAAAGTCTGATGGCAGCAGGGAAGAAGCTGTTCTTGAGTCAGTTGGTACGTGACCTCAGCCTTTTGTATCTTTTTCTCAACGGAAGACTGTGGAAGAGAGAATGCCCGGAGTGTGTGGGGTCCTTAATTATGCTGGCTGCTTTGGGAAGAGTAGACAGAGTCAGTGGATGGGAGGCTGGTTTGTGTGATGGACTGAGCTATATTTACGACCATTTGTAGTTTCTTGTGGTCTTGGGCAGAGCAGGAGCTGCGATAAACCAAAAAGAATGCTTTCTATAGTGCATCTGTAATAGTTGGTGAGAGTTGTAGCTGGCAAGCCAAATTTCCTTAGTCTCCTGAGAAAGTAGAGGCATTGGTGGCTTTCTTAACTATAGTGTTGGCATAGGGGTACCAGGACAGATTGTTAGTAATCTGGACACCTAAAAACCTGAAGCTCTCGACCATTCTGATTCTAGTAACCCAGTGTCATGCCCTGGCTAGATGAATCCTGAGGACTGTATCCAATTTTGGTCACCAAGGGTTCAATGAAACCTTTAAGTCCTGGTTGGGAAAGGAGCCAATAGACTGATCCTTGGCAACAATGGGCTAAACTATGAGGGGAGTGAAAGTGGTTACCTTAACCACATTTGCATTATTTGTGCCCCTGTGACTTTCTCAAAAGATTCAAAGTTGTCAAACATGATCAACTCTTTACAATCCATACTGACCACTCCTGATCAGCACATATCTTTCTAAGCACTAACTAATTTCCTCCCACATTATGGTGTTATCTGCAAGTGTGAAAAGATTAACCAGGACATGACTTCCTGGCTTCTTCCTTTACTTTTTCTTGAATAAAGGTGTGACAATTGCCACTTTTCAATCCTTCTGCACATTTCCTGCCTCTGCACATTTTCATGGCTGTACTATCTCCTCCCTGGCTGCCTCAGCCTTCTGCACTTGTCTGCTTTCAATCCAATCAAATTTTTAATACAGTTTTCTTTTTGTAATTAAGTTTGAACCTGGAGCTATGAGTGGGAGACTGAGATATTTTCACTTGGCTGAATGAAAGAAAGATCACACCTCATTCTGCGTGTATGGAAACCTAGAAACTCCACCGATGGTAAAGTTCAACATGGGTGGAGGCTGTGAGTTCCATGTTGCCAAATTTCATCAGAAAGATATTCTTGAACCAGTTAAAAGTGTGCGCCTGATGTACTGGAAGTTCAGAGTGTAAATGCATACCCAGTGTGACATTGAAAGATACAGTCAAGATGGTTCTATATTTCATCAATAACCAGTCTGATTTTAGCCAAGATGTTGATGGTGTCCATCGGTTGGTTAGGATCTGACAAACTTCCAGTGTTTATTTGTCTAATGATACCTAAGGATTATGATTGCTATCCAGTGACCTCTGCTTGAGAATTCAAAGGACACATTCTGATCTTGTGCGTAAGCATGGCACGGTGGCACAGTGGTTAGCACTGCTGCCTCACAGCACCAGGGATCCAGGTTCGATTCCTGGCTTGGGTCACTGTCTGTATGGAGTCTGCACGTTCTCCCCGTGTCTGTGTGGGTTTCCTCCAGGTGCTCCAGTTTCCTCCCACATTCTGAAAGATGTGCTGGTTAGGTGCATTGACCCGAACAGGCACCAGAGTGTAGCGACACGGGATTTTCACAGTAACTTCATTGCACTGTTAATGTAAGCCTTACTTGTGACTAATAAATAAACTTTATATGGGATGACAATAATAATAACATGGAATGGCAGCTTATCTTCAGGAGCATAGGAACAGAAAGAGGCTATATAGCCTAGGAACCATCTCCACCATTCAGTAAGATCAGGGCTGAGCTGTAACCTAACAGTTGACCTAACATCAATTACTGTTTGAGAAAGAGAGTTCCAAACTCCTTTCACCCTTTGTGTGCAGAAGTGTTTCCCAATTTCACTTCTGAAAGGTCTGGCTAATGCCTCCCTGCTTCCCCAACTCCCGAACTAGTGAACAAAGAACCATGCAGCACAGAAACAGGCCCTTCGGCCCACCAAGCTTGTGCCGATCACATTGTCCTATCTAGATCAATCACCTGTATGTCTCTATTCCCCGCGTGTTCATATATCTATCCAAATAAGTCTTAGTTGTCGCTGACATGTCTGCCTCAACCAGCTCGCTTGGCAGTGAATTCCAGGCCCCCACCACCCTCTATGTAAAAAAACTTCTCCCACACATTCCTACTCAACTTTTCCCCCCCCTTTACCTTGAACTTATGCCCCCTTGTAATCGTCTCTGGGAAAAAGTTTGCAACTGTTCACCTTATCTGTATTCCTCATAATCTTATAAACTTCCATTAGTTCGCTCCCTCAGCCTCTGTCTTTCCAGGGAGAACAATTCCACTTTATTCAATTTCTCCTCAGGATGAATACTCTCCATACTAGGCAATATCCTGGTAAACCTTTTCTGTACTCCTTCCAAAGCCCCCACGTCCTTCTGGTAGTGTGATGACCGGAATTGGACACAAATTCCAAATGTGGCCAACCAACATTTTATATAACTAACATAATTTTCCAACTTTTATACTTGATTCCTCAGACAATGAAGGCAAGCATACCATATGCTTTCTTCACTAGCTTTTCCACTTATGCTGCCATTTTTAAGGATCTGTAGAACTGTACTCACAGATCTCTCTGTGTGTGTATGCTCCTGATGGTTCTGCCATTTATTTTATAGCTTCTACCTGAATTGGATCTACCTAAGTACATCACTTTGCATTTATCCGGATTGAATTCCATCTGACATTTCTTCGCCCAATTTTCCAGCCTATCTATATCCTGCTGTATTTTCTGGCAATCTTCATCACTATCTGCAACTCCAGCAATCTTAGTATCTTCCACAAACTTATGAATCAGACCAGCTATTGGAAAAAATTTCTATTTACAATACGTGTTTCCCTTAATACATTAAAAATACTCCTTAACCTTCCAGGGAATGCAATCACCCCTGTCTATATGCCCCTGTCTACATCAACTGTGATGAACTGGAAATGGTCGAGACTTCAAGTTTCCCAGATATCCGGATCATCAACAATCTGCCCTGGCCTCTCCATGCTGATGCTTTAGATAAGTAAGCCCACCGACACCTCTACTTTTTCAGGAGGCTAAGGAAATTTAGCATGTGCACTATGACTCACCAATTTTTGTGCATCAAAGAAAGCATCCTTTCTGATGTATCACAGCTTGGTATGTCTCCTGGTCTGACCAAGACCACAAGAAACCACAAAGGATTATGAACATAGCCCAATCCGCCACACAAACCAGCCTCCCATCTGTTGACTCCGTTTACACTTCCCGCTGCCTCGGAAAAGCAGCCAGCATAATCAAAGACTCCATGTACCCTAGACGTACTCGCTTCTACCTTTTTACATTGCGAAAAAGATACAAAAGTCTGAAATCATGTACCAACTGACTCCCTGTTGCCATCAAATTTTTGAATGGACCTACCATAACTTAAGCTGATTTTTCTCTGCACCCTAGCTATGATTGCAACACTATTCTCTGCACCATCTCCTTTCCTTCTCCCTTATGTACCCTACGAATGGCATGTTTTGTCTGTATGGTGTGCAGAAAACAATATTTTTCACTGTTTCCCAATACATGTGACAATAATAAATTAAATCAAATAATGTAACTATTTGAGTCCAGGAATCATTCTGATAAATCTGCATTGCAATCCTTCCAAGACTAACATATGTCTGGGGATTTCAGTGGTAGTAAAATTCAGTGTGATGGGACACAGCTAGGCAGCTTGCTCATAAATGACGAGTCAGAATAGGCCTGTGTCAAGTTGCGATTCTATTCACAGTTGAATACTCAAGCTCGCACCATGGCAAAAACCATGGAACATTTCGACAGCAAGAGCCAACGTCTTTAGGAGAGGGGAAAGAAAACATTTTAAAGATGTCTTAACTTATCACTTTGAAAATCGCGAACAACATTGTCCGTAAAATTGTGGCAACAGTTACATTGCCTTGCCCTGAACCTTTTGAATAGACTTGGGAAAAACTTAGTAATGCTACTTCTCATGGAGCCTTGCTAGAGTGCTGAATGGTTGGTGAACTGAGGCATTTCAAGGACAAATATGCTGCCTACGTAGTTCTGAAAAAGAGTCATATTCGACTGAAAACATTAACCCGTTTTGCTCTCCATAGATGCTGCCAGACTTGCTGAGTATTTCCAACATCTTCTGTTTTTATACATTCCTGTGTTCTGAGCAGACTCTTGCAAAATTACTATACGGTTAAAAAGCTTTGAACAGCTTGCAACCAAAGCACTGAAAATGAAATTCTACCCCTTTATCTTTCCAAGTGACAGTATTGAAAATCCATGACAAGCACAAATTTATTTACATGCAGGATCCATTGATGGCAAATCTCATTGCCCATGGGGCATTAAATTAGAATAATCTGAATGAACGGGGAAATTACAATTGGCAGAGTTTGTAGAGGGGAGGGGGGGAGGTGGGGAACTAGAGGAGTGAAGATGAAGTGGATCGAGACTGTCAGTAATGTAATATGGACAGTCTGGTGGCATATTGTGAGACAATTGATGCAGTGTGCTCCCCCAGCACCTCGGCAAATACTTTCAGACTGGCTTCTGGAAGCAGCTCCGTTTATTATCTTAATAAGGTTCGTGTGACAGTGCTCGACCACAAGTGACCTGGTTCCCATCCAAGACAGCCATGCTACTCTGTGAAATAGCACAATTTCTGCCAGTGCAGGCGATGCCTTTGGAGCCCTGCCGCCGTCAAGATTCCCGCATTTCCCTACTTTTTCTCATTGTCTGGGACAGAATGAAGAAAGCGCTTGAACCCCCCCCCTAAAAAAAACAACAGCACAGCCTGAGCTGTCAAAACTAATCACCTTTATGAAGACCATTTGACTGTTTGTCAGACCACATTAAGATGGGTCACTGCCCATTGGTTCCCAACCCAGAATGTATACTCACTTCAATTTGACATCACATTGCTAAGTAACGTGGTCCTGACAGGATTGCAAATAAGTAAGAGAAATTGGTACGAATCTTGATAAACAGACAGCCAATCTGATAAACTCTGTTCTCTCTCCAGAAGGGGCTTTCTGCTCCTAACTGTGTTGCAAACAATTTAGAATGCAAGTTCATCGGGTTATTCATCCTGAAACCTAAATACCAATTACAGCAACACAAAGCACTAGTTTTTAGAATGGATTCTTGTTTAAAAGCAAAACTTCTACCAGAAGACACAGCATTTACAATTAATTCCTGTCAGCAGCCAGTGAAAGTTCCCAGCAGAAAATTCCCCAATCTTGGGATTTCTCATTCCCAGCACCAATACAATCCGTGGTTCCGAAGACAGATTTTACAAAGAACCCTGTGCAGTAATCATTACAAAGTGTTGACTGAGTGACCATTATGCACTCATTATGTGTACCATTTGCAAGACAAAATTCTGGGGGATTTTGGATGTGGAGAGGGGAAGTGAAATGCTAACAGCCATAGAAACCCTACAATGCAGAAGGAGGCCATTTGGCCCATCAAATCTGCACCAACCACAATCCCACCTAGCCTTGTAAACCCACTTATTTACCCTGCTGACCCCCTGACACTAAGGGGCAATTTAGCACAGCCAATCAACCTAACCCGCACATCTTTCGAGTGTGGGAGGAAACCGGAGCACCTGGAGGAAACCTACGCAGACATGGGGAGAATGTGCAAACTTCACACAGTCGGTGAGCCAGGAATTGAACCTGGGTTCCTGGCGCTGTGAGGTAGCAGTGCTAACCACTGTGCCACCATGTCACAGTCATTGACTTCTTCTTAATCCTGGTGGCAATAATACTGAAGAGGTTTTATATCTGTATCAACTCATTGAATCATCAAATAAAAATTATATTGCTGTGAAAATTATGTCGAATGCAGGGAGCCCTCGCGACCCCTTCGCAAGCCTGTGAAAAGTAGGATTGAAAAGAGACTTGTAAGGATGTGGTATTTTGAGGCCCCTATGTTGGGTTACTAACTCTGGTTGCCAACTCCTAGGTTTAAAGTGAGAGGGGAGAGATACAAAAGGGGTCAAAGGGATAATTTTTTCACTCAGAGGGTGGTGAGTGTCTGGAATGAGCTGCCAGAGGCAGTAGTAGAGACCGGTACAATTTTGTATTTTAAAAAGCATTTAGACAGTTACATGAGTAAGATGGGTATAGAGGGATAGGCAATTGGGACCAGCTTAGTGGTAAAAACTGGACAGCATGGACAAGATGGGCCAAAGGGCCTGTTTCCATGTTGTAAACCTCTATGACTCCAAGTTATTGCAGTATCTATATTTCATCTACCACTTATGTGTTTATACATCCCAGTGTTTCTGCACTGCAGTTATGCCGAGTTAGGACGTACCAGCCTATCAGCCACATGGAGAGCTGAAAGAAGAATATTTGATGGAGCTCCAGTAATTTGAGTTTAAAAAGTGATTACTTCTAACTTCTCAACCTTTTGGCTAAGATCCGGAGTTTAAGTTCATTTATTAATCGCAAGTAAGGCTTACATTAACACTGCAATGAAATTACTGTGAAGATCCCCTAGTCGCCACATTCCAGCACCTGTTTGGGTCAATGCACCGAATCAGCGCGTCTTTCAGACTGTGGGAGGAAACCGGAGCACCCAGAGGAAACCCACACAGACACGGGGAGAAGATGCAGACTCTGCACAGACAGTAACCCAAGCTGGGAATCGAACCCGGGGTTCATGATGCTGTGCGGCAGCAATGCTAAACACTGTGCCCCCGTGCCAAGTTAGATAAAGCCCAAAATCAGCTGCAGTGCCTTTTGTCTGCTTGAATCTTGCATGTCTGTCTTGTGGGGACTGTGAATTGGATTCATACTGGTTTCTGGAGTAGCAAGAAGATGGATTAAGGGCTTTCTCTGTCCAGTCTGCACATTGGCTTTGTAACTTTAAGAAAGGAATAAAACTTCATTAAAAAAATGTGATGATTTCTAACTTATGGGGACCAGAAGCAGAACTGGATTTGTATCATGACAATTTCACATAGCTCAGAGGCAGGGGCTGTTATTAAAATATGAATTTATTTAATTTATGCAAGAAGTTTACACATTTTCGCACAGGACATTGTCCAAATAGAGAGCTGAAGTAAACTTGAAGGCAGTTCCAAGGATACCAGAGGGTAAGTGTTGGGTTTTACAGAGCACAATGTGGTCTAGGATGAAGATCAGAGATGCTGAAAGTATTAATCCTGCAGGATAAGAGGTTTGCCAGCAATTTGATGGAAGGAGAGAATCTAGATTTCATATGAGCATGAATGTGCGTGTGAGTTTTAATGTCCCTTCAGTACAACTCCTATTTGCAACATCTTTACCACTTAACTCATTTCTTGCAGATGCCCAAATTAAATGTCTGGAAGCGGCTCACTGCTGTTTGGAAGCCGAAATTAAACTGAGTGACTGTGGTCCACGTTGCATGCACAACGTTGATGGTTAGTACTAATGCAGGGAGAGTTAGAAGCTTCCTCTATATATAAGGATTCCGCAGGGAAGGGGACAAAACAGAGGGCAAATGCTTTTGGGACACTCTGTCTTGTGTGACCTGCAGAAACAAGGAAAGTCCCAGTTAAATTGTCAGTTTGGGTTGAGTTAGCTGACATCATTCGCAGATATCATATTGAGGGAGAAAGGGTTAAGAAGTTTGATTCACAATGCTTGGACCACCACGAGATACCATAAGTTCATAAAATATAGAAGCTGAATTAAGCCATTTGGCCCATCGAGTCTGCTGTGCCATTTGATCATGGCTAATATGCTCCTCATCCCCATTTTCCTGCCTTCTCCCCATAACTCTTTATCCCATTACTAATTAAAGATCTGTCTAACTCTGCCTTAAATTTACTCACTGTCCCA
The DNA here is from genome assembly GCF_965287045.1 of Carcharhinus amblyrhynchos. Lineage (NCBI taxonomy): Eukaryota > Metazoa > Chordata > Chondrichthyes > Carcharhiniformes > Carcharhinidae > Carcharhinus > Carcharhinus amblyrhynchos. The sequence continues at coordinate 6,385,423 of NC_137356.1, forward strand.
GCATCCACTGCACTTTGGAGTAGCAAATTCCACAGATTCACAACCCTTTAGAAGAAGTAGTTTCTCCTCAACTCTGTTTTAAATTTGCTGCCTCTTATCCTAAGACTATGACCTCTCGTCCTAGAATGCCCCACAACAGGAAGCATCCACTCCACGTCTACTTTATCCATACATTTTATCATCTTGTATGCCTCAATTTGATCTTGACTCATTCTTCTAAATTCCAGAGAGCATAGGCCGATATACCAGCCTAGATCCTGATGTCTATCATAGAATCCCTACAGTGCAGAATGAGGCCTTTTGGCCCATTGAGTCTGCACCGACCACAATTCCACCCAGGCCCTATCTGCATAACTCTACATGTTTACCCTACTAACCCTCTGACACTAAGAGGCAATTTCACATGGCTAATCAAACAAACCTGTATGTCTTTGGACTGTGGGAGGAAACCGGAACACCCGGAGGAAACCCATGCAGATACCGAGAGAATGTGCAAACTCCACACGGACATGACCCAATCTGGAATTGAATCCAGGACCCTGGTGCTGTGAGGCAGCAGTGCTAACCACTGTGCCACCGTACCTATTCAGGGAACTTCTTGGGAAGTGTACATGTCTTAAGAGAGGAGAAAAAGATGGCAGATAAATGCTCAGATATGAACGAGAATATCATGTTCAGTTGGACAACATTTGGCAGTTGAATGTGATGGAGGAAGAGATGAAATACAGGATAACAAGGACAAAGTTCATTCATTTCTGCAGGTTTTGTTTGCTTCCGATACACAAGAACTCGGGAGCTTTACAAGCTTGTTGTTCTAAACATTTTGACAGGATTTTAGCAGGTGTTGGAGCAATTCCAGACCTGGAAGTGATGCTGTATCTCCACCAGTGTAACTGCAGCCCATTGTTTCTTACAGAACTGTCAGCACTAACTCAGACATCACTGCTGGTGACCTCTGCTGCAAAGGTCAAAAAGTGCACTTCTCCAGTCCACTCAGGCTGTCACTCTGAGTTCAGTGAGTGTCAACAGAGTCATCAGGACTCACTGGTATTTTTAATCCTTGTAAAAGCCACTGAAGTGAAGCAACCCCTTTCTGTCCTGATAAGTGGTTCACGTTGCAGCCTGGCAGGGACTCTATAATATTAGCATTTTTAGAAACAAGCAGTTTCCAAAAGTTTCATCCAAGTTCCAATAGACAGTTCCAAATACAACACAAAGTGCAATGCAGTCAATCCCATTTAATCAGAACTTTTAAAAATTTATTAGAGCCACAAGTAGGCTTACGATAACACTGCAATGAAGTTACTGTGAAAATCCCCTAGTCGCCACACTCTGGCGCCTGTTCTGGTACACCGAGGGAGAATTTAGCATGGCTAATGCATCCAACCAGCACGTCTTTCAGATTGTGGGATGAAACTGGAGCACCTGGGGGAAACCCAAGCAGACACAGGGAGAACGTGTAGACTCTGCACAGACAGTGATCCAAGCAACTCAATAGCCTAATCCTGCTTTCTTCCCATAACCTTTGATCCCATTCGCACCAAGTGCAGGGAAACCCAAGCAGACACGAGGAGAACATGCAGACTCTGCACAGACAGTGATCCAAGTAACTCAACAGCATAATACTGCTTTGTCCCCATAACCTTTGATCCCATTCGCACCAAGCGCTATATCCAGCTGCCTCTTAAATACTTCAATGTTTTGGCATCAACTATTTCCTGTGGTAATGAATTCTACAGGCTCACCGCTCTTTGGGTGAAGAAATGTCTTCTCATCTCCATCGTAAATAGTCTACCCTGTATCCTCAGACTGTGACCCCTGGTTCTGGACACTCCTGCCATCGGGAACATCCTCCATGCATCTACCCTGTCTGGTCCCGTTAGAATTTTATAAGTCTCTAGGACATCCCTCCTCATTTGACTCACTCAGGAGGCAGTGGTGTAGTGGTGTAGTTGCTAGATTCAAGATATAGGGTAATGTTCTTGGGGACCCTGGGTTCACATTCTACCAACAGCTTTTAAAGAATAGGCACAGTTAAAGCCCATTAGGTGAGCCAGTCTGATTTTTTGTTTGAGTAATGTGACAGGATTATTATCTGGATGTTGGTTGTATTTTCGGTTAATGTTTGTGAGACGGAAGTTGTATCTTACACATCTTTATACGTTTGTTTAAACTCTCCCCCCTCCGCCCCCACACCCCCTCTGAATGTACTTTTCAAATGAGAATTTTTATTGCCCATCCTAATTGTCCATCAGAAGTTGGTGTGAGCAGCCTTCTTGAACCACTGCAGTCAGTGTGATGTAGCTTGTGCTGCTGTGCCAGGGTCAGATTGGCAGCAGCGTCCCAAGATGGAGTGAGCTAGCAGGAATGTGCCACCACAATGCCAAGCAGTTGTTTTGAGAAAGAGGGAAGTCAAGCTTGTACAAGAAGAATGATACTGAAGAAGGTTGCTGGATTCTGATTGAGTGCTGTCCTGTTTTGCACCCCTGTCCAAGTTGAATTTCATCTGGAGTGAATTCCACCACCCCCGGCAAGCTCATGCTCCTTATGGATCTATGATGTCAACAGTAACTCATAATCTGACCTGTGGTCACCAGTTACTAACAAAGCTTCTCTTGTCGTGATTGGTGTGAGAAGTACTGGTTCATTCTACACTTTGCAGTGACAAATTCTTTGAATGTTTCAGATTGCCCAGTAAATTTGGAATCTGTAGTCAGTCTGCTAGCTCTGATGGATTGTGTCGTACTCCCTATTAAAATGTTACGTCTTTGAGCCATGGTCCTGATGGGTGTTAAAAGTTTATCTTGTGTTCATGTTCGCTTATTTTCTTTGAGTGCATTCCCTGCAGAATAAGAAGTCTCAGGATGAAGGAGCAGCAACCCAAAAGCTCATGATACCAAACAAACTTGTTGGACTTTAACCTGGTATTGTGAGACCTCTTATTGTGCCTACCCCAGTCCAACGCCAGCATCTCCACATCATGGTTCCCTACAGTACTGCACTTCCTGATCATGAAAGGTCAGATGACAAGCTGATAACTGGCAGGGATATTCCTTCCTGTTCCTGACATTTTCTGTTAACTCTTCCCATATTCGTGGAGCTGCTGTTACTTTTTCTTGAATTCTTTTATTGGGACGTAGCATCACTGTCTAGGCCAGCATTTATTGATCATCCCTAATTGTTTCTGAGAACCATGCAATGGAGGGTATGTCTTACTGTGCCCACCTGGCGTTGAACTGGGCTGTGCTCAGTAAAAAGTCTCTCAAGACCAGGTTAAAGTCCAACATTTTAATTTGGAATCATGAGCTTTCGGAGCTTTGCTCCTTCATCAGGTGAATGTTAAGTCTTGACTCATCTGATGAAGGAGTAAAGCACTATTTGATTTAATTTGATCTGATTTAATCTGATTTTGATTTTGATTTGATTTGAAAGCTTGTGATTCCAAATAAACCTGTTGGAGTTTAACCTGGTGTTGTGAGACTTATTGTGCTCTTGAGAAGGTGATAGTGATTCGCCTTCCTGTTTTCTTTGCATCAACAGAAACTTTATTTTTAATTTGTCCTTTCTTTTGAGTTACATTTATGCTTTAGCATTGCAGTCCATGTGATGTAGGTACACCCTAGGGAAGCAGTTCCTGGATTTACATCCAGCCACAGTAAAGGAATGGCAATATATTTCCAAATGGTGAGTGACTTGGAGGGGAACCGACTGGCTGTTGTGTTCCCATTATCTGTTGCCCTTGTCTTTCTAGATGGTAGCAGTCATAGGTTTACAAGGGCTATCAGAGGAGCCTTGGTGAGGAGCAGTGCATTTTGTAGGTAGTACACACAGCTGCCAAGATGTGTCAATGGTGGAGGGAGTAAACGTTTGTGGAAGGTTACCAATCAAGCAGGCAACTTTGTTTTCAATGCTGTTGCGTTTCTTGAGCGCTGTTGGAGCTGCACTCAAAAGTTTATTTATTAGTGTCACAAGTAGGCTTACATTAACACTGCAATGAAGTTACTGTGAAAATCCTTTAGTTGCCATACTCCAGCGGCTACTCCTGTTTGGGTACCCTGAGGGAGAATTTAGCGTAGCCAAACCACCTAACCTAACTGTCTCTCAAACTGCAGCGCCTTTCAGTTATCACTTTAAAAATGACAGTCGCTTTAAGCTTCAAATAGCTTTGCACTCTGCCACAGCTTGCCTTATTCTGCTCTTCCCTCTTGAGATTCAGTGCCCCCCCAGATTTTTTTATCTTCCTTTGCTTGCATTCCTTAAATGCTGTTCATATGACACAGGCAAGAGTGCTGTGCCCTTTTTAAGAAAGATACTCTATTGCAAAATCAATAATCAGATTACTTAGCAACTTGGATATATATATATAGAAAGTCAGAAATGAACCGCATACTGATGGTCATTTTTGTTTTCTTTGCGTCATCAGGGATTTTATTTTTAATTGTTCCTTTCTTTTGAGTTACATTTATGCTTCAGCATTGCCACTCGAAGCTGAGTCATTCCTTATGGCACTGCAGTATAAAGCAGCTGGCCTCAATATTTCTTGACTTGCCCCATGAATTGGTTACTTTCTATATCACCAGTGTCCAAACAAAGGAACTTTTACACTGATTTCCAGCACCTGTAGGATTTTGCTTTACCCTTTTGCACTATGACAAGTGGTGTCAGAGAGAGTGGATGCATTAGTCGTGATGTTTCAAAATTCCTTGAAATCTGGTAAAGTCCCGGTGGCTTGGAAACACGCTAATGTGACACTCCTATTCAAAGAGGGAGAGAGGCAAAAAGTAGGAAACTATAGGCCAGTTACCTTGACCTCGGTTGCTGGAATCAGTCATTAAGGAGGAGATGGCTGAAAGACAAAGTTCAATCCTTTGTCCGCTACGAAGGGTAAGTCACACTTGACAAACTTGCTTGAGTTCTTTGAGGACATAACCATTAAGGTAGATAGTGGGGAACCTGTGGAAGTGGTACATCTAGACTTCCAGAAGGTATTTGACAAGGTGCCGCATAAGAGAGTGATCCAGAAGGTGGGATCGCAGGGGATTGAGGATAGAGAACTAGATTGAATTGAGGATTGGCTGACTGACAGAAAGCAGAGAGTCAGGATAAATGTGTCTTTCTCTAACTGGCGAACTGTAACTAGCGGGGTGCCACAGGGGTCAGTCCTCAGACCTCAGCTGTTGACAATCTAAATAAATGCTCTGCAAGCAAGGACAGAGTGTAACATAGCAAAATTTGTGGATGATGCTAAGATAGGTGGGAAAACAGGCAGTGAAGAGGATATAAGATTCTATAGATGGACATAGGTAGGCTAGGAGAATGGGCCAAAATTTGGCAGATGGAGTTTAATGTGGCTAACTGTGAGCTTATCCATTTTGGCATAAAAAATGGAAAGGCAAATTATTGCCTAAATGGAAAGCAGAATCAAAATGCATCTGGGCAGAGGGATCTGGGTGTCTACGTTCATGAATCGCAGAAAGTCAGAATGCAGGTACGACACGTAATTAAAAAAGACAAATGAGATGTTGGCATTTATTGCAAAAGGATTGGAGTATAAAAGTAGAGAAGTGTTGTTGCAATTGTGTAGGGTGATGGTGAGATCACATCTGGAGTATTATGTCCAGGTTTGGCCTCCTTATTTGAGGAAGGACGTAGTGGCATTGGAGGCGGTTCAGAGAACGTTCACCAGCTTAATTCTGGGGATGAAGGGGTTGGTTTACTAGGAGAGACTAAACAGTTTGGGCTTGTACTCGCAGGAGTTTAGGATGAGAGGGGATCAGATCGAGGTATATAAAATTTTAAAAGGGATTGATAAAGTAAATGTTTCCTCTTATGGGACAATTTAGAACAAGAGATCACAGGTACAGATTGAGAGGCAGATTTAAAACTGAAATGAGGAGGAACTACTTCTCACAGAAGGTGGTGAATTTGTGGAACTCACTGCCCCATAGCGTGCTGGAGTCTGAATCGTTGGATAAATATATTTCTAATTGAAAAAAGGATAGGAGGATATGGGGAACAGGTGGGGAGGTGGATTTGAGAACAGGGCGAAATCAGCATGATCTGATTGAATAGCAGAGCAGGCTCAAAGGGCTGATCTTGCCTACTTCTGCTCCTAATTCCTATGTTCCTATGTAAGATGTGTTTAGTTCATACTTTGAAAGATCGATTGCAACTTTAGTCCACTAAATCCAGCTCTCTTACATTAGTACCTCAGCTACAAACCAAAATTAAATTTTCTTGAAAGGCTGATGATTGGCTGGGAGGATCAAGTTAAGCAAATTTTGGCAAGTTTACTTTGGGTTCCTGCCAGCTACATGGGATCCTGCAGCTTGCTGGGGCTTCCAGTAATGACATTACTAACATAAAGGCAGTTTATCGACTTGATATTCTTTAGCCAATTTCCTTCTGTTCTGTGTTACTGGGACAGAGCTCAGCAAGTGCCAGCAGCTCTCCAGTGCCTCAGCCCAAGTGACTACTATTCACGACCTTGCCAGTGAGTGTCGACAAAGCCCGTTTAAATCTTCAAATATGCGTGCCTTGAATCTTAACAATCAAAAGCAAAATTGCTGGCTTGGCTTCACAGTAGCCTAAGGGTAGCTAAGCCAGTGACAACAACCCAGTCGTTTCTTGGATGCTACATAGAATATAGACATGGAATCAAACTGGGATCTTCCAGTCAGCATGGTTTAGTAGGTTACATTCTGGCTGTAATCAAAGTGTCTGTTTTCAAATATTCTGAGCCTCATTAATCCATTTTAGTCCTATAAGGCGTCTCCATAAACCAGGTGACGGAAGGAAAGCCCACGGTTAAATCTTCCTGTCCACTTATCAATTTTATTCTTCCATACAACTTTTCTGTCTGCTCTATTTCAGGTTTTCAACAATCATAGAAATCCTCTAGTGCAGGAGACCATTCAGCCCATCGAGTCTGCACCGACCACAAACTCACCCAGGCCCTATCCCAATAACTCCATGTAATTACCGTGCTAGTTCCTCTGACACGAAGGGGCAGTTTTAGCATAGCCAATCAACCTAACCCACACACCTGTGGACTGTGGGAGGAAACTGGAGCACCCGCAAATACAGAGAGAACATACAAACTCCACACAAACTTTCGATTTGATTTGATTTATTATTATCACATGTATTAACATGCAGTGAAAAGTATTATTTCTTGTGTGCTTTATAGATAAAACACAACAAGAGTAAAAGATAGCATTAGAAGGAATGCTGGGCACAGCTTGCAAGAAGTCACCTCACTCTGGCGCCATCTTGGAATCTGTGAACCAAGCCAGGAATCGAACCTGGTCCCTACCACCGTGAAGCAGCAGCGCTAGCCACTGTGCCACTAGAATGGAAAGTTGCTCATAAAGACCATAATTTGAAAAAAAAATTCATTTAGATTTTAAGCTTATTTCTTGATGCATAACCCAGCGGGCAGATACTGCTACTGATGTTGAATACCACATTCTTTTTAATGTGAATGAAATTCAGCCTTATAGAGACGTGCATCCGGTTTCATGAGGTGGGTCCCACTTCCGTGCAACCTAATGGGATGCAACCTCTCTTCCCTACACTCCCTCAGACTGTAACCCATATTTTTAGATTGCTTTGCATTCAGGTGATCCAAATCTAAAGCAGGAATAAATCCTGATACCATCTCGAAAGATAACACATTCTCAGGTTCTGGATCATGTTTATGGACCAATCAAGCATTACTTTTGTCATGGTTTGCAATAGTACCTAAGCCCTTTGATTGAGTTACAGATTGGCACTCCTTCCTAGTTATTCATTTTGCTATGTGCAATGGATATGCTTTGGTTACTTATAATTTATATTGCTTTTGCTGACAGCATGCTTTGAACTGTAAAACTGTGTTGGGCAAATAATTCTACCTGGATTAAGCATTCAGTGTGGGAATGGAACTGTGTGGTTACCAGCAGTAAAGCACCTGCTTAGAAACAGTTTAAGGGGAAGAAATTTGTTCACATAATACTGTCGTTTAGGCTAACGTCAGTCCACCCAAAGGAAGGCAGATGTTACGGGCCTCTATGTCTTTCTTCAGTGACATCATTGAAATAACAATGATATAAAGATTAGGCCCGATTTGCCTGTTCCACCACTGGGATCATTCATAGAATCATAGAATCCTACAGTGCAGAAGGAAGCCATTCGGCCCCCCGAGACTGCACCAACCACAAACCCAGCCAGACCCTATCACCATAACCTCATATATTTACCCTAGCTAGTTCCCCTGACACTAAGGGGCAATTTAGCATGGCCAATCCACCTAACCCGCACATCTTTGGAGTGTGGGAGGAAACTGGAGCAGCTGGAGGTAACCCACACAGACACAGGGAGAATATGCAAAACTCCACTCAGACAATGACCTAAGCTGGGAATCAAACCCGGGTCCCTGGCGCTGTGAGGCAGCAGCGCTAACCACTGTGCCACCGTGCTGCCCCAGTTCCCTGCTGTCAGGCTGGTGTTATCCAGTCCCTTCCCTTAAATGTCAGACAGCAAGGAGGCAGTCAAGAGATGGGCTGGAGTGGTGCTGAAAGAGAAAGTAAAGTTTAAATATTTATTTATTGATCACAAGTAGGCTTACATTCACACTGCAATGAAGTTACTGTGAAAATCCCCTAGTCGCCACACTCTGGCACCTGTTCAGGTACACTGAGGGCAAATTTAGCATGGCTACCTAACCTGCACATCATTGTATATCATTGTTATTTCAAGGATATCACTGGGCAGCATGGTGGCACAGTGGTTAGCACTGCTACCTCACAGTGCCAGGGACCCAGGTTTGATTCCTGGCTTGAATCACTGTCTGTGTGGAGTTTGCACATTCTTCCCCTGTCTGTGTGGGTTTTCTCCGGGTGCTCCAGTTTCGTCCCACAGTCCAAAGATTTGTGGGTTAGGTGGATTGATCATGCTAAATTGCCCCTCAGTGTCAGGGGGAACTAGCTAGGGTAAATGCATGAGGTTATGGAGATAGAGCCTGAGTGGGAATGTGGCTGGTGGTAGACCCAATGGGCTGAGTGGCCTCCTTCTGCACTGTAGGCTTCTATTCTATCTTTGAACTGTGGGAGGAAATTAAAGCACCCGAAGGAAACTCACACAGACACGGGGAGAACATGTGAACTCCACACAGACAGTGACCAAAGCTGGGAATCGAACATGGGTCCCTGGTGCTGTGAGACAGCAGTGCTAACCACTGTGCCGCCCCTTGGATATTGGATATCATTATCTTACATGTGAAAGCTGACCCCATGCCTGTAAATGTTGTTGTCTTACATGTAGACATAAACATTTGATAATAAAAATTGTGAGATAGTTTGAAAGAAAACTTTCTTTCCATTTCAATTCCTGAATGATTTAAAGGCTTGTCCTGCTTGTGGCCCATAGGCCACTGTGCAGCCTACCAAGCCGTTCTATCCAGCCCTTAGATCCTGTGTTTCCCAGAAAGTAAATTAGAAGATTCTGCGAGTTTCTGCTCCTCTAGTCACAGGCCATTTCTTGCCCGTGTTTGCTGATGATAGGATCATGAGTAAACCTATCTGCAACAAAGGTGGAAAAGAACCACTCTCTGATTGGAGGAGTGAATCTGTTGGGGAGGGAGGGAAGTTTTCAGGGACTGGAGAAAGTGCGACTACTGAGCTGGGAGAGAGTGACTACCAAGCAGGGGAGAGAGCAACTATTGAATGTGGGGAGAGAGTAACAATGGAACAGGGGGAGAGCACCAACTGAGTGGGGAGAGAGAGCAACTTCTGAGCTAGGGGAGAGAGAGTGATGGTGGGTGGGGAGAGAGAGTGGCTATTAGTAGGTGGGGGAAGTGGCTGTCAGTTGGGGAGAGTGGTGGCTGATGGGGGGGTTGTGAGTGTGGCTACTGGAGGGCAGAGAGTGCCTAGGGATGGAGGGAGGGAGTGGGAGAGTGGCTGATGCAGTGGTGGAGGGTGGAGTTGAGGGGGAGGGACTGGGAGATTTGATTTGATTTATTATTGTCACATGTATTGGGATACAGTGAAAAGTATTGTTCCTTGCGCGCTATACAGACAAAGCATACCGTCCATAGAAAAGGAAAGGAGAGAGTGCAGAATGTAGTGTTACAGTCATAGCTAGGGTGTAGAGAAAGATCAACTTAATCAGAGAGGGGCTGATGCAGTTGGGGTGGAGGGGGCAGAGCCGTGGGGGAGGAGTGAGAGTGGCTGCTGGTAGGGAGTGTTGGGGGAGGAGTAATTAGCTGCTGGTTGGAGGGGCAGAGTGAGGGTTGCATTAGGTAAAGGAGGGAGAGTGAGACGGTCTGCTTCTGTTAATGACAGTAGAGGTGGAGAGGTGGTGGTTACTCGTGGGGAGAAGGTGGCTCCAGTTAATGTATTTGTGCATGCTTTTAAAAAAAAGAATATATTTCTCTGACATTGATTTCCTCAAGCCTCAGCATTTTCTAGAAATTCTTGTTTATTGTTGCACCAAACCTTATCTTTCTGAAATTTTCCCATCTGCTCTTTGAGAAAAAAATTGATGTGGCCCCTTGCACAGAAAGGCAGGACAAGCCTGACCCAGGAGGAATCGGTGGATTAGGCCGAACAGAGTGAGGCATGATAACTCTTGATTTTGTCAAACCAGGTCAGGGGACTGACAACTAGGCCAGATGTGGCTGAGGAACATTTGAGTTTGTGCTCCAGTGACCTGAGGGGAGGATGATGGCCACCACATCATGGGAACAATATGTCGGACAAGGGGGAAAAGTGAAGGAGCGATGAAGCAGTTTGGCAGCATCAGAACATTTGCAACAGAGGGCAGGCTGAAGGCAAAAAAGAGTTGAGAATTTGGGAGTGAATATCTGAGGAAGCTGGAGGAGAATTCTATTCCATTGACGAATGGGGAGAATAGTGGGATTGAAAAAGAGTCAACGAAGTAAATGAGAAAAGGGATGAAAAATAGAGAGTATGTTAAGCACTGAATCTATAGATAGTCTTAAACCTAAAGATTAATCCTGTAGTTTAAAAATTGCACCTTAAAATATTCTTTAAAACAAGGCCACAATCCAACATAGTCAGCCATAGAGATGGTTAGCAGCAGACCTCAAGTGTTATGAATTACAAGGCTGAGGGATGGCCAAGGATATGCAGAGTTTAAATTAATTATTAGTGTCACAACTAGGCTTACATTAACACAGCAATAAAGTTACTGTAAAAATCTCCGTAGTCCCCACATTCCGGCACCTGTTCGGGTACACTGAGGGAGAGTTTAGCACGGCCAATGCACCTAACCAGTATGTCTTTCAGTTTGTGGGAGGAAACCAGAGCATCTGGAGGAAACCCATGCAGGCACAGGGAGAACGTGCAGAATCTGCACAGATAGTGACCCAAGCTGGGAATCAAACTCGGGTCCCTTGCACTGTGTGGCAGCAGTGCTAACCACTGTGCCCCCGTGCCGCCCATGAAGTAGTGAGGAGAATCAAATGTGAACTGTGTGGGTCAGCTTCTTACATTTACCCAAGAGCACATATGGGAAACCATGTCTGGCACTCGTCCTCCACTCTCCTGAGTGACTAGCTGATGTCATGGTTTGGTTCCATGGAGATTGGCAGTACCCCAGGTCTAAGTGGTTATTCTTGAGGTGTAAGCTTAAATAGAGAATGTCAACATACTATTTGACTGCAGGCTATTACAAATTGTATAAAGTCTGTTCTTGCCCTAATCTTCCAGGAAGGCCAGAGTTACAACATAACGATGACTTTTGGTTGACTTTTCCCTTTTGGCTTGGGACATTATAGCCCCAAACACCAGCCATATTCATGTTATTATATTAAAATATCACCTCAGGGACTTTGGTTTGCTTTTATATCGGTCCTTTCCCATTTGGAACACATCTTCCTAAGTTTCCCCTCTGCTGGGGGTGAACCCTCTCTCCATCCTTCCTAAGGAGCGAGGACAAGTGAACACCAAAACTTTGAATAACAAAACTTTTAATATGACTTTGTTCATGTGGTTAAAACAAGACAGAACATATCACCTGAATATGCCCAAAGGTTATTTTGGCTTATGAACACCACACACACACACACACACACACACACACACACCATACCTATAAGTGACAGTAGCCAACAACTCTCATCATTTAGGCATCATGTTTGTTTATCCCATGAAGTCTCCATGTGTGTTTGTGAGCTTCTTATCTCAATCTGGAACCAAAAGGCAAATACTTTCCCAAATTGCATTTACAATCAGCCTCATGTTGTGGGCTTTTTACTTGCAATTGGTGATAGATGTCACGAGGCATCTGATGCCTAAAATGCCATGCCACACTTGATAACAGAAGGATGCGGGCTCCTCAGGGCTCAGTGGCATATGATGCTGAGTCCGACAGGGCAAGGGGGAGTCCAGGTTTGATTCGTGGTTTGTGCTTAACCCAGCAGTCAAGCTTTTGGAATTGGAGTTATAATGTCCCAAGCCAAAAGGGAAAAGTCAACCAGAAGTCATCATTATGTTGTAACTCTGTCCTCCCTGGAAGATTAGGGCAAGAACAGACTTGGTACAATTTGTAATAGCTGCAGTCAAATAGTATGTTGACATTCTCTGTTTAAGCTTACACCTCAAAAACAACTACTTAGACCTGGAATATTGCCAGTCTCCATGGAATCGAAACATGAGCTAGTCACTCAGGAGAGTGGAGGACGAGAAAGTGATGAATTCTTGCCCCCATGCCCAGTGTTGGTTTAAACCTACATGAGAATGAATACAAGTTCAATACAAATTGAATTCAACTTTCCAGTGAGGTGAGAGGCTGGTAGTTGTCGTACCGGGGGTGATTGATGTGGGTAGCCTGTGCAACAAGGTGTCACCTAGTGAATCAATCACGATCAAAATGAATGGTGGAGCAGGCTCAACAGGCCGAATGGCCTACTCCTGCTCCTAGTTTCTATGTTTCCATGACCAGTTGCCAAGGCAGAGATATTGGAGGTTCTGATGAACTATAAGCGGTATTGGCAGAAACTTCAAAACAAGTACATCCCAGCGTTTGCAGGGAGTGCATGATGTGTGGCCTGCCTATGTGGGAGAATAGGGGAAAATATGTAATAGATGTTACCAGTTGACTCAGATAATACCTCCCAGCTGGTTGTGATGTATTATTTTCACAATTCAAGATTCCAATCTAATTTTAGACATTTGCATGCACTCAAATGTAAGTGATTACAGAAAGTTTCAATCCCTTCCCAGGAGTATGCATACAGTATTACAAAACAATATGCTTTGTATTGTGCTGTTGTCCATCTGATTCTTAATCATTGCCTGGCCCTTTCATGCCTCTTTCAAAACACTCCTGTGTGTTGATATTTCTGTTATCTTGTAAGTTCTCCAATACTGCTTGTCATTGAGAACCGTTAGATAGGATGAGATGCAGAGTATTCGGAGGGTCCAAGATGAGACAGTCTGCTCCCAGGGTCAAGTGCTGCTAAAGTGGCCTGATAAGGCTAGAGGTGATGTGGAGATGATGGCATTGGACTAGGATAAGCACAGTGAGAAGTCTCACAATGCCAGGTTTATTTGGCAGCAGTAGCTTTCGGAGTCTTGGGCTCCTTCATCAGGTGAGTGAGGGGTTGTGTTCACAAACAGGGCATGTACAGACACAAAATCAATTTACAAGATAATGGTTGGAATCTGAGTCTTTACAAGTAATCAAGTCTTAAAGATACAGATAATGTGAGTGGAGAGAGGGCCAAACACAGTTAAAGAGGTGTGTATTGTCTCCAGCCAGGAAAGTTAGTGAGATTTTGCAAGCCCAAACAAGTGTGGAGGTTACAGATAGTGTGACATGAACCCAAGATCCCGGTTGAGGCCACCCTCATATGCGTGGAACTTGGCTATCAGTTTCTGCTCACGATCCTGCATTGTCGTGTGTCGTGAAGGGTAGAGGTGCCAGCACAGCACTATGATAACTCAACATCCTGCCAATCAGTAGCTCATTCCTCATGGGCAACAGGATGTTTACCCTATTTGAATATTAGCAAGGATCTCTTCAAAGGGACAGGTTGGAGAGGGACTGGTAACCAGTTCTAAGGACTACTCTTTGTTGCAGAATCTGTGTTTCACACAGCACTTTATAAGTTTCCTTAGTAGACCAGTAAGTGACAGAACCATAAAGAGTAGAAGGGGCCCAGGTTCAATATGGGTGTATTGAATTAAATGAGCTTAAGCTAAGCTGTGGTAGGGCATAATAGTGACCTCAGCATTCATATAGGAAAGCTACTGCTTTTAATTACTATCCAATGACTCCTAGTAGCAATTATATATAAATGAACAAAAATGAGGCCAGGATCTGTTAAGTTCTCATGTTCATTTGTCTTGGTCAGATACTACTCCTGTGCTGTATTCTTTGATTTTGATTTTATTTATTATTGTCACATGTATTGGTGTACAGTGGTCTTACCACACCCCATGCAATTGCAACAACACTTTTCAACTTTTATACCCCAGTCCTTTTGCAATGAACGCCAATATCACATTTGCCATTTTTATTACGTGCTGCATCCGCATACCAACTTTCTGCGATTCATAACAAGGACACCCGGATCCCTCTGCCTGGATGCATTTCAGCAATAATTTGCCTTTTTGTTTTTTCTGCCAAAATGGATAACCACATTAAACTCCATCTGCCAAATTCTGATCCATTCTTCTAGCCTATCTATATCCGTCTATAGAATCTTTATATCTTCTTCACTGCCTGCTTTCCCACCTATTTTAGTATCATCTGCAAATAGTGGTAATTCGAAGTAAATTAAAAGGATTGCCCAGTGTTAAAATATAGAGGTTTAAATTTTGATTTGATTTGATTTGATTTATTATTGTCACATGTATTAGGATACAGTGAAAAGTATTGTTTCTTGCATGCTATATAGACAAAGCATACCGTACATAGAGAAGGAAGGGAGAGAGTGCAGAATGTAGTGTTACAGTCATAGCTAGGGTGTAGAAAAAGATCAACTTAATGCAAGGTATGTCCATTCAAAAGTCTGATGGCAGCAGAGAAGAAGCAGTTCTTGAGTCGGTTAGTACATAACCTCAAACTTTTGTATCTTTTCCCCAATGGAAGAAGGTGAAGGAGAGTATGTCCGGGATGCATGGGGTCCTTGATTATGCTGGCTGCTTTTCTGAGGCAGCGGCAAGTACAGACGGAGTCAATGGATAGGAGGCTGGTTTGTATGATGGATTGGGCTGATGACCCATGAAGTTCAGTCATTTAAGTTAAAGGTAAAAAGAATATTTGATGCCAATGGATCTATACCCAGTAAACAGTTGAGAGAGCCAGAGACAGGAGAAAAGAAATGTTGGGAATAAGAAAAAAAAATATTATTTGGAGTGGATTTTTCTTTCCAATGTGAAGGATGCTAATATTGAAGGAGAGAGTACATCTTCATTTGGTACTTTGTACAGGCTTTCATATACACTGTCCGTGACCTTACTCAATAAAATACGGTGGTCAAAACTGAATGCAATATTGTCATTGTAATTTTGTAATTCTAGACAGGTAAGGAAAACTGGCGGTTGGAGATCAGCCAGTCATTTTAGGCCCACCTGATTTTCTTTTCACTAGATTGGACATCAACTGGGTTCTGTCATGGACAGTGAATACCAAACACCAGACACCAGATTTGTACTTAATGGCCGAAGTAAAAGTAGTCCCCATCGCTTTGTTAATACTAGAAGCTAGGATGACTGTATTGTGTTTTTCCTATAGTTTTATTTGCATATCCCTTCAACTTTTATGGATTTGTGTATCTGAAATTCTCTGCTTGAAAGTTTTCATGGAGTACCGTAGAATCCTACAGTGCAGAAGGAGGCCATTTGGCTCATTGAGTCTGCACGGACCACAATCCCATCCAGGCCCTATCCCCATACATTTACCCTAGGTAGTCCCCCTTGACACTAAGGGACAATGTAGCACAGCTAATCCATCTAACCCGCACATCATTCAGAACATTGGAATTCTCTCACAGTAAAACAGTTACATACTGTTGAGTTGAAAATTTTTGTTCGCTGAAGGTGTTAAGGGATGTGGGATAAAGGTTGCACAATGGACTAAGGCGTTGGGTTGCATGATCTCATGAATGGCAGAAGAAAATTGAGGGGTTAAATGGCCTAATCCTGGTCCCTACGCTTCTCTTTTCTATCTATCCAGTCTACCTAGCGCCGTCTAATGCCAAAGCAATTGAACCGCACTATATCTGTGTATGATTTCAGTGTGGACAACAGAGTGCAGTCATACCGCCTGTTTTATAATGGTGGTCAAAACACAGAATTCTTGGAAGTTTTTGTGTGTTTTCATATGCCATCTAGTGGTCAGCTGAGGGACAACAACTAACAAATGGCTGGAATTTGGTTTGCAACTTGTCCTGATAGCTCAGGTAGGCACTTGGCACGGGAAGGGTCCCAGGGGCGAACTTACCAAGACACATCAATGCATCTGAATGCGACAACCTCTTGCTTGATCCGTAAAACTTAAAAAATTCGACTGTGTTATCTAACTAGATTACATCACTGTCACCTCCAATGCGCATGATTTTGTGTGCAAGAAGCTAATCACGTCACGGGAAACTATTCTTTCGGGTCAGGGGGACAAAATTCTTTAGGTTGATTTTCCCATATAAGGCTTGGAAAGTTTAGGTCTGATATGACTTGTTATTTCTGGCGTGGAAAGTAATACGTACATAAA
This sequence comes from Carcharhinus amblyrhynchos, assembly GCF_965287045.1. NCBI lineage: Eukaryota > Metazoa > Chordata > Chondrichthyes > Carcharhiniformes > Carcharhinidae > Carcharhinus > Carcharhinus amblyrhynchos. Next base: position 6,402,142 of record NC_137356.1, read on the forward strand.
TATTCCAGAGAACTGGATGAGGATGTTGGTCATTCCTGTGTGCAATGTGTAATGGGAACAGTTGTAATGGGAACAGCTAGTAATTACCACACACTGTGTCTGTCTGGGCTGCATTGCAGAGGAATTCAAATCCAATGAAGACATTAACTAAAACGTAAACAGTGTTTGCAGGGACAGTGGCTGTTCTATTGTGAAGTATTTTCTCCATTGAGAACAAGACCTGTTGATAGATTTATTCTTTTTTTTGACAAGATACACATACATGGCAGGTCCATCAGCATTTAAATAGAATGCAGTCCAAAGTTGTGCAGGTTAGGTGGATTGGCCGTGCTAAATTGCCTCTTAGTGTCCAAAGCTGTGCAGGTTAGGTGGATTGGCCATGCTAAATAGCCCCTTAGTGTCCAAAGATGTGCTGCTTAGGTGAATTGGCCATGCTAAATTGCCCCTTAGTGTCCAAAGTTGTGCAGGTTAGGTGGATTGGTCATGCTAAATTGCCCCTTCGTGTCCAAAGTTGCGCAGGCTAGGTGGATTGGTCATACTAAATTGCCCCTTATTACCCAAAGATGTGTGATTTAAGTTGATTAGCCATGTTAAATTGCCCCTTAGTGTCAGGGGGATTAGCAGGGTAAATATGTGCGGTTATGGGGATAGGGCATGCGTGGGATTTTTGTTGGTGCAGGCTCGAGCAACCAAATGGCCTCCTTCTCCATTGTCAGAACTATATGGCAATATGATAGATGGGGAGTTGTACTGGGTGGTGTCTCGTCTTCAGACCAGAATGGTGAACTGATTAAAATCATCTTTTCAGGCTCTAATGACCTGAGATGTATTTCCAACATGTTATGCTTTCACCTCAGATTTCTCACTGTGCCAGTTTTTCTTTTTTTTCGTGTTTGATAGTGAAAAATGGTGCAGGTGTCTCAAGGAGTACTGTTCAGGCCAGCTGTACCATTCAGGATAGTGCTTCTCTGTTCTGCTCCCAACAACTTGCTGTAATATAAAGCTTTCCGATTGACGTTTTGAACAGAAGGCATTTCTCTAAGGTTGACCCTTCATAGTTTCCCAGAGTAGGGATCTATTTTTATAGTAATTTACTACAGAACGATCATTTATGTATTGTTTTTTCCCTTCCTAACCAGCTTCCTCCATCCATTCCGAAAGCTATGGCTCTTTGGTACAGTGCAGTCAGGCGGCTGTATCATACTGTCCATTCTTAAAGTGTCAGCCTTGTCATGGAGTTTTATTCGAGAAATTTCCGTTGAACCTTCCCCAGTGCTATTGTCATTCAATATGTGTAGATGACTTCCCAGCAAGAGTACTAGATAATAATTGGGACTGGTAATTCTGACTCATTTTTGCTCAGGACGCTGAACGTAGAAACATATGAATGAGGAGCAGGATGAGGCCACCTGGCACTACTCTGTCATTCAATAAGATCATGGTTGATTTGATTGTAACCTTAACTCCATATTCCCACCAATTCCCGATAGCCCTCCACCCATTGTTTATCAAGAATCCACCTAACTCTGCCTTAAGATATTCAAAGATTCTACCTCCAACCAGAAAATGACTCATTTATGCAAATTCTGTGTTTCCTGTTAGCTATGATGTGACAGTGCCAGCGTTGGACAGGAGCAGGCATAGTAAGAAGTCTTACAACACCAGGTTAAAGTCCAACAGGTTTATTTGGAATCACGAGCTTTCAGAGCGCTTCATCAGATGAAGGAGCAGCACTCTGCTGGACTTTAATTTGGTGTTGTGAGACCTTTAACTGTCCTGTTAGCCTTCTATCCATGCTATTATGTAATTCTGTACACCATGAGCTTTTATTTTCAGCAATATTTTGATGTGGCACCTTATCGAAGGCCCTTTGGAGATCTAAGTACAGTACATTCTCAGGTTCCCCTTCATCCACAGCACATATTGCTATTTCAATGAAATACAATAAATTGGTTAAACATGATTTCTCTTTCACTAAACCATGTTGACTCTGCCTGATTACCTGGATTTTTTTCTAAGTGCTCTGCTTTAATGGCATAACTTCTAACATTTACTCTAGAGCAGATGTTAAGGTAACTGGTCTGTAGTTTCTTGCTTTCTGTCTCCCTCCCTTTTCAAATAAAGGAATTACATTTGCTATTTTCCAATCAAATGGAACCTTTCCTGAATCTAGGAAATTTTGGAAAATTAAAACCAATGGCTGAAATTTTCCGACCAAAATTTTTTGACTTTTCCTTCTGGCAGGACTTTCCAGTTGCCTGATGGCAAACCCTTGTCGTGGGTTCCCCAGCAGCAGAAGGCACGAATAACAGGAAAACCCATTGATAGCAATGGGACCGAAAGATCCCACCACCAGCCAGCGGCAGACTGCCTCCGGCACTGTGGTGGGGCAGAAAATTCCACCCAATACATCAGCTATCTCGCTAGTGCCTTTCTTTAAGGCCCTATGAAGATACCTGGGACTTGGGGACTTGTCAACCTGCAGCTCCCACAACTTGCTCAGTGCCACTTCCCTGGGACAATGTGTGTTGACCCTGTCTGCAATCCTGTGATCAGCTGATGTTTGAGAAGTCAAGAATTGAGCCTGGGAGGTTTTAGTTTGTGATTGCTACTCTCTGTAATGGCTTTTCTCCGTAGGCCACTAGGGAGTTGGAAACAGACTTTTTAGAGAAAGAGTCTGGTTCAGTTTTTCTCCCAGTGAGCTCGGTGTCAAAGCCAGATTCACCACTAGTACAAAGGGCAGCACGATGACACAGTGGTTAGCACTGCTGTCCCACAGTGCCAGGAACCTGGGTTTGATTCCTGGCTTTGGTCATTATCTGTGCGGAGTCTGCATGTTCTCCCTGTGTCTGCATGAGTTTCCTTTGACTGCTCCAATTTCTTTTCACAGTCCGAAAGACCTGCTGGTTAGGTGCATTGGCCATGCTAAATTCTCCCTCAGTACCTGAACAGGCATCGGAGTGTGGCGACTAGAGGATTTTCACAGTAACTTCATTGCAGTGTTAATTTAAGCTTACTTGTGACACTGATAAATAAACTTTAAAATATTTAAAACTTTAAAGATGGTAGGAGTGGACGGCCTGAATGACATTATTGTTACTAGAGAGGTGGTGCTCGACAGACTGGAGGGACTGATTGTGGACAAGTCCCCAGGACCGGATGGAATGAATCCAAGGGTTCTGAAGGAAATGGCGGAGGTGATAGTGGATGCCTTGGTGATTATTTTCCAAATGTCGCTGGATTCTGGGGAAGTGCCGGAAGATTGGAAAACGGCTAATGTTACGCCTTTGTTTAAGAAGGGTGGCAGGCAAAAGGCGGGAAATTATAGGCCGGTTAGTTTAATGTCTGTTGTAGGAAAAATGTTAGAATCCGTGATCAAGGAGAAAATAGCGAGGCATCTTGAGGAGAATTGTTTGGTAGAGCAGACGCAGCACGGTTTCGTTAAGGGGAAGTCGTGTCTGACGAATTTATTGGAGTTCTATGAGGATGTGTCTAGGGCGGTGGATAGAGGAAAGCCGGTGGATGTGGTGTTTCTTGATTTTCAGAAGGCGTTTGACAAGGTGCCTCACAAGAGGTTATTGCAGAAGGTCAGGGGGCATGGAGTTGGGGGTAGGGTGTTAGCGTGAATAGAGGATTGGCTGTCAAATAGGAGGCAGAGGGTGGGGGTCAATGGGTGCTATTCGGATTGGAGGTTGGTGATTAGTGGAGTGCCCCAGGGGTCGGTGCTGAGGCCTCAGCTATTTACCATTTATATAGATGATCTGGAGGAGGGAACCGAGTGTATGGTGTCGAAATTTGCTGATGACACCAAGATTGGTGGAACGGCAAATTGCACGGAGGGTGTGGAGAGCCTGCAGAAGGATCTAGATAGGCTGGGCGAATGGGCCAGGAACTGGCAAATGGAATTTAATGTTGGCAAATGTGAGGTTGTCCACTTTGGTAGGAATAATGGTAGGAAGGACAATTACTTACATGGCGAAAAACAGCAGCATGCGACGGTGCAGAGGGACCTCGGGGTCCTTGTGCATGAGTCGCAAAAACCCAGCCTGCAGGTGCAGCAGGTGGTCAGGAAGGCGAATGGGATGCTGGCCTTCATAGCGAGGGGGATTGAATATAAAAGTAGGGAGGTCTTGCTGCAGCTGTATAGGGCACTGGTGAGGCCGCAGCTGGAGTACTGTGTGCAGTTTTGGTCGCCGCACTTACGCAAGGATATTTTGGCCTTGGAGGGAGTGCAGAGGAGGTTTACTAGGCTGATTCCGGAGTTGAGGGGGTTGAACTATGAGGAGAGGCTGAATAAACTAGGTTTGTACTTGTTAGAGTTTAGAAGAATGAGGGGAGATCTCATTGAGACGTATAAGATGTTGAATGGGATGGATAGGATAGAGGTGGAGAGGCTCTTCCCGCTCAGAAAGGACAGTAGGACTAGAGGGCACAGCCTCAAGATAAAGGGGGGGCGGTTTAGAATGGAGTTGAGGAGGAACTTCTTCACTCAAAGGGTGGTGAATCTCTGGAATTCTCTGCCCGTTGAAGTGGTGGAGGCTGCCTCGCTCAATATTTTTAAGACGCGGGTTGATGGGTTTTTGATAGGCAAGGGGATTAAGGGTTATGGGGAGAGGGCGGGGATGTGGAACTGAGCCACGACAGATCAGCCATGATCTTATTGAACGGCGGGGCAGGCTCGAGGGGCTAGATGGCCTACTCCTGATCCTATTTCTTATGTTCTTAAACTTTAAAGGCAAAGAACAGTATAGCTCAGGATCAGGCCCTTCGGCCCTCCAAGCCTGTGCCAATTATGATGCCTGCCTAAACTAAAACTGTTTGCACTTAGGGAGTCTGTATCCTTCCATTCCCATCCTATTCATGTATTTGTCTAGTTGCTCCTTAAATGCCGCTATCGTATCTGCTGCCACCACCTCCCCAGGCAGTGCATTCCAAACATTCACCACCCTCTGTAAAAACCTTGCCTCGCACATTTTCTCTAAACATTTTCCCACACACCTTAAACCTATGTCCCCTAGTACTTGACTTTTCTACCCTAGGAAAGAGCATCTGACTATCCACTCTGTCCATGCCACTCATAATCTTGTAAACCTCTTTCAGATCACTCCTCAATCTCCATCATTCCAGTGAGAGCAAATTGAGTTTATCTAATCGTTCCTCATAGCTAATATTCTCTCGGGGAATTTTTTTTTGGTTGCAAAATGTCTAGTTCCAGCTTATCATGAATTTAAGCGCATGATCACATAATCCACCAACAAATATTACAGGTACTGACTGAGATGTCTTTCAATAAGGGCAGAGGCCCATTTGTTAAGAGGGAGACTTTGTCCTGCTTACATATAGCCAAAATAAAATGATCCAAGGTGACTCGTGGGCATTGATATATATAAAGCACATTGTTCACACTACTGCCTCACAGCGCCAGGGAGCTGGGCCCAGTTCCAGCCTTGGGTGACTGTCTGTGTGGAATTTTCACGTTCTCCCTATGTCCTGGTTTCCTCCCACAGTCCAAAGATGTGCTGGTTAGGTTGTTTGGCCATGTTAAATTGACCCTATTGTCAGGGGGATTAGCAGGGTAAATGTGTGGGGTTACAGGAACAGGGCCTGGGTGGAATTGTTGTCGGAACAGACTCAATGAGCTGAATGGCCTCCTTCCGCATGGTAAAGATTCTATGTATCATGCTTATAGGGTTGGTGAGATTTTAGTTGTTGCACATTGTAATTGTCATAATCCATTCCTGCTCCCCCTCCCCCCTTTATTGTGTGTACTATTGATTAATATTGTTTAAAAGAAAACCTTCCTCTGGAGCAATGACCTAGGCTATAATTCTCAGTCAGCCTTAGATCCCTTTCCTGAATAACATGATTGTCAAGTTCAAAACCTGAGGTCCTGACACTGGAATACAGTTCCAGGTCACAGCTTGGTCAGACCACCTTTCGGGCTCCATTGCAATGTCATTTAGTCACAGCTGAGAGCAAGAAATAATCCATCCCAAAAGAAAATCTCAGTAAACTCATACTCGATGACTTCTTAACGAGTGACCTCCGGCATTTGAGACTCAGGGGGACTTGAAATATGTGCAGTTTTCTGAATAGAGTCATTAACTATCCGAGGGAGTTCTCTGTTGTTGTTGAATGTCAGAGTAGTATTTGTGGCATTAATAACTTCAGAGCCTTGACGGCCTTACAATTGGGAGCTCAGAACAACTTGGGTGAATTTTTGCTATCTGTACTTCTCAGTTAGAAGTCTCACAACACCAGATTAAAGTCCAACAGGTTTATTTGGAACGGCAAACTTTCAGAACACTGCTCCTTCATCAGGTGAGTGGAAAGGTAGGTCCCTCTCTACTCACCTGATGAAGGAGCAGCACTCTGAAAGCTTGTGATTCCAAATAAACCTGTTGGGCTTTAACCTGGTGTTGTGAGACATTTTATTGTGCCCACCCCAGTCCAACACCGATATTTCCACATTGTATATTTCTCAGCTACACTTGTGCATGCATTTTAGATTCACTATGAATTAACTGTTATCTGATAGATACACTTTTCTAGTCAATGTGGTGTGTGTTTCCTCTTTTCCCTTTTGCTCTCCTACCTTCTAAGAGAGGATGATTCACTGCCCTTCAAAATGCCATCAGGTAGTTTTGCTGAGGACTGTCTTGGTAGGATAAAGGAAGCCTAGTCTAGAAAAAATAAGAATATTAAAAATGAAGACATGCGGCTTCGTTAAGAAGTTTCAGTGATGACCATCTCCTTGGGTGCCTATGAGTTGGCCACTCCTCCCCTGACCTACCACTATTAAAACCGGAGGGTGTGGGTTGGAGCTGGATATTGGCGGGGGGAATAAGGCTTCCCATTTATTAATCTTTAACTGCCACTCTACCCCCACCAGTCCTGGGACTGTTCAAATCATGGAAACCCTACAGTGTGGAAGGAGGCCATTGAGTCTACACCGACAACAATCCCACCAAGGCCTTATCCCTGTAACCCCACATATTTACCCCACTAATTCCTCTAACCTACGCCTCCCAGGACACTAAGGGACAATTTAGCACGGCCAATGCACCTAACCCGCACATCTGTGGGAGGAAACCAGAGCACCCAGAGGAAACTCATGCAGACACGGGGGAGAAGTGCAAGCTCCACATAGAAAGTAACCCAAGCCAGGAATGGAACCCAGGTCTCTGGAGCTGTGAGGCAGCAGTGCTAACCACTGTGCCACCCTGCCGCCCACAAAGAATCCCAATAGTCTCTGTGAACTAGATGCCTATGCATATACTTTGTGCAACACAGCAATTTACACTGTCTCTGTTACTGGTATGATGTAGAGATAGTAAAAAGTCTGACAACACCAGGTTTAAGTCCAACCGATTTATTTGATAGTAAACTCACTAGCTTTCGAGGTTTCCCTCTTCTTCAGGTGAATGGAGAGTTCTGGCCTCAGACAGAGCATATAAAGCACAGACAGTTTACAGATTACTGATTAGAATCAGATTAGAAACATTTTAAGAGTTGACCGTATTTCTGTGGATCCAGAATCACATGACTAGGCCAGGTAAGGATGATTAGAATCAGTAATCTGTAAACTGTCTGTGCTTTATATGCTCTGTCTGAGGCCAGAACTCTCCATTTACCTGAAGAAGAGGGAAACCTCGAAAGCTAGTGAGTTTACTATCAAATAAATCGGTTGGACTTAAACCTGGTGTGATCAGACTTTTTACTGTGTTTACCCCAGTCCAACACCGGCATATCCACATCATGATGTAGAGATGCCAGCGTTGGATTCGGGTAAGCACAGTAAGAAGTGTCACAACAGCAGGTTAAAGTCCAACAGGTTTATTTGGTAGCACAAGCCACAAGCCTTCAGAGCGCTGCTCCTTCATCAGGTAAGTGGGAGTCGTGGTTCACAAACAGGGCATATAAAGACACAAACTCAATTTACAAGATAATGGTTGGAATGCGAGTCTTTACAGGTAATCACATCTTAAAGGTACAGACAATGTGAGTGGAGAGAGGGTTAAGCACAGGTTAAAGAGATGTGTATTGTCTCCAGCCAGGACAGTTAGTGAGATTTTACAAGCCCAGGCAAGTCATGGGGGTTACAGATGGCATGACATGAACCCAAGATCTCAGTTGAGGCCATCCTCATGTGTGCAGAACTTGGCTATCAGTTTCTGCTCAGCAATTCTGCGTTGTCATGTGTCGTGACGGCTGCCCAGGAAGAGAACGCTCCTGCCTGGTGATTGTTGAGCGGTGTTCATTCATTATCTGATATGCTGCAGGAAAGGATGTCCCTAGGCATGGTACATTGGGGAGACCATGCAGACGCTACGACAATGGATGATAATGGATGAATGAACACTGCTCAACAATCACAGGCAGGAGTATTCTCTTCCTGTTGGGGAACACTTCAGCAATCATGGACATTTAGCCTCTGATCTTCGGATAACCGCTCTCCAAAGCGGCCTTCACGACACATGACAACACAGAATTGCTGAGCAGAAACTGATAGCCAAGTTCCGCACACATGAGGATGGCCTCAACGGGATCTTGGGTTCATGTCACACTATCTGTAACCCCTACAACTTGCCTAGGCTTGCAAAATCTCACTTACTGTCCTGGCTGGATACAATACACATCTCTTTAACCTGTGCTTAATGCTCTTTCCACTCACATTGTCTGTACCTTTAAGACTTGATTACCTGTAAAGATTCGCATTCCGATCATTATCTTGTAAATTGAGTTTGTGTCTTTATATGCTCTGTTTGTGAATGGAACTCCCACTTATCTGATGTAGGAGCAGCGCTCTGAAAGCTTGTGGCTTGTGCTACCAAATAAATCTGTTGGATTTAACCTGATATTGTGAGATTTCTTACTCTGTCACTGATACCCAACTTTTGGCTGATAGAAATGAACCTGTGCCTTTCACTTTCATCACAATCTGCTTTAATTTTTATTCCGCTTGATCCCAGTACAGTAGGTAAGGAAACGCGAGGTCTGAGTGTTGCTCAGCTCGAGAGTAGGTACCGAGCTCAAATAATTGAGGAAAGAGTAAAGGAGGAGCAATCCAGTCAAGTGTCGCCTGGGTACAGATCTTGAATGTGGTCCTTATGAGGCAACAAAAAAGATACTGTTTTCAGTAAACACTCTGCCCGGTGGGAAATATGGAAGTGCTCACTCAAAGGAGAGGAACATTCTGTCTCAGTCTGAGGGGCACAAGGCTAACATTCTTCAAGCTGTTTCCCAGCACTGCCTGCCACTTGGCTTTGCCTTTTATTTGTGCCTAACTTGATACTGGTTAAAAAGGGTCAACCACTTCAGGCAATGCCTGTTTCATGCTGAAAGGGATCTTTCTTTTTAATACTTAAAGACTATGGATTTATATCATGTTTATTGTTGGAGGACTGGAATACACAAGGGAAAATGAGGAAAATTGTTGCGACATAATTATATGTGGTCAAAGTTGGTTGGAACTGTGCAAAGTGATGATAATGATGATAGATTCCTATGTTAAACCTTGAAGTGTTTTTAATTAGTAAAAGGCAACATTAAACACAAACATGTGCAGTCACATTAAAAATTCTGATTGACCCAAATTTTCAAGGAGTCAATGGATCCTAGAATCATATAATCCCTACAGTGCAGAAGGAGGCCATTTGGCCCATCAAGACAGCACTAGCCACGATCCCACTGACTCTCCACATAGCTCCATGTATTTACCCTGCTAGTCCCTGCTAAGGTCAACGTAGCATGGTCAATCCACCTAACTTGCACATCTTTGGAAGGAAACCAGAGCATCTGGAAGAAACCCACGCACACAGGGGAGAATGTGCAAACTCCACACAATCACCCATGACTAATTCAGAATAGAATTTAGAAATTCTTAAATCTTTAAATAGGTATTCCTGCCAATAGCTCTTTGTAGAATAGAAGGATTTTTTAAATAGAAAACTCATAGTAATGAGCACCTTTGCACTCTAAGCTTCCTTCAGGCAAAGTCAAATAACACTTATCCATCTGCCTTTAAATGAGTTGTATTTCCTCACCATTTCCAATCCTCACTCTATCTCTGAATAATTGCCCTATATCTCCTCCATCCACAAGTTTTTAAAATAATTTGTGGTGGTAATAAAGCTGGTATCAATATCCTGAGCCCCAAGGATGCAGTGGCACAGTGGTTAGCACAACTGCCTCACAGCGCCTGGGACCCAGATTCAATTCTGGCCTTGGATGACTGTCTGTGTGGAGTTTACACATTCTCCCTGTGTTTGCCTGGGTTTGCTCCAGGTGCTTTGGCTTCCCTCCAAAGATGTATGGGTTAGGTTGATTGACCATTCTTAATTGACCCTAGTGTCAGGGGATTAGCTGGGTAAATATATAGAGTTATGGGAATAGGGCATGGGTGGGATGGTGGTTGGAGCAGACTCAATGGGTTGAATGGCCTCCTTCTGCACTGTAGTGATTCTAAAAATGGCTAAATTGATTCTATTAATCTCTTATTTATTGTGACGTGACATTCAACTCCAGTACATTGGAACTTGCTTCATTCCCTGCTCACAAAAGCAAAGCCAGCACATGCCAGGGAGCACAGACCTGACTCTATGCTGTCACTGTGTCTCATGCCAGGGCAGCAGTGCTTTCATTGTTTTGAACAGAGTGATGGATGATGGTATCAGACATTTAAGGGGATACTGGAGGGATGGTGTCTCGATGAGATGTAGTCTGGTCCACAATGTATTAATCGGGGCAGCAGAGTAGCACAGTGGTTAGCACTGCTGCTTCACAATATCAGGGTCCCGAGTTCAATTCCTGGCTTGGGTCACTCTCTGTACTGATTTTGCACATTCTCCTTGTCTCTGTGTGAGTTTCCTCCCATGTTCTGAAAGATGTGCTGGTTAGGTACATTGACCCAAACAGGTGCTGTACTGTGGCGACTAGAGGAATTTCATAAGAACATAAGAACATAAGAAATAGGAGCAGGAGTAGGCCGTCCAGCCCTTCGAGCCTGCCCCACCATTCAATAAGATCATGGCTGATCTGTCGCTGCTCAGTTCCACTTTCCCGCCCTCTCCCCATAACCCTTAATCCCCTCTCCTATCAAAAACCCATCAACCCGCGTCTTAAAAATATTTAGCGAGGCAGCCTCCACAACTTCAACGGGCAGAGAATTCCAGAGATTCACCACCCTTTGAGTGAAGAAGTTCCTCCTCAACTCCGTTCTAAACCGCCCCCCTTTTATCTTGAGGCTGTGCCCCCTAGTCCTATTGTCTTTTTTGAGCGGGAAGAGTCTTTCCACCTCTATCCTATCCATCCCATTCATCATCTTATACGTCTCAATGAGATCTCCTCTCATTCTTCTAAACTCTAACGAGTACAAGCCCAGTTTATTCAGCCTCTCCTCATAGCTCAACCCCCTCAACTCCGGTATCAGCCTAGTAAACCTCCTCTGCACTCCCTCCAAGGCCAAAATATCGTTGCGCAGGTGCGGCGCCCAAAAATGCACACAGTACCCCAGTTGCGGCCTCACCAATGCCCTATACAGCTGCAGCAAGACCTCCCTACTTTTATATTCAATCCCCTTCGCTATGAAGGCCAGCATCCCATTCGCCTTCCTGACCACCTGCTGCACCTGCAAGCTGGGTTTTTGCGACTCATGCACAAGGACCCCGAGGTCCCTCTGCACCGTCGCCTGCTGCAGTTTTTCGCCCCGTAAGTAATAGTCCTTCCTACCATTCTTCCTACCAAAGTGGACCACCTCACACTTGCCAACATTAAATTCCATTTGCCATTTCCTGGCCCATTCGCCCAGCCTATCTAGATCCTTCTACAGACTCTCCACACCCTCCGCACAATTTGCCGTTCCCCCAATCTTGGTGTCATCAGCAAATTTCGACACTCTACACTCGGTTCCCTCCTCCAGATCATCTATATAAATGGTAAAAAGCTGAGGCCTCAGCACCGACCCCTGGGGCACTCCACTAGTCACCATCCGCCAATCCGAATAGCACCCGTTGACCCCCACTCTCTGCCTCCTATTTGACAACCAATCCTCTATCCACGCTAACACCCTACCCCCAACTCCATGTCTCTCGACCTTCTGCAATAACCTCTTGTGAGGCACTTTGTCAAACGCCTTCTGAAAATCTAGAAAGACCACATCCACCGGCTCTCCTCTATCCACCGCCCTAGACACATCCTCATAGAACTCCAGTAAATTTGTCAGACACGACTTCCCTTTAATGAAACCGTGCTGCGTCTGCTCTATCAAGCAATTCCCTTCAAGATGCCTCGCAATTTCCTCCTTAATGACAGATTCTAACATTTTACCTACCACAGACGTTAAACTAACCGGCCTATAATTTCACAATAACTTCATTGCAATGTTAATGTAAACCTTACTTGTAACACCTATAAATAAACTTTACTTTAAACACTGTGATTTCCTATTTGATGAATTCTGTAATCTTAGGTGGACTGTCAATATTTTAAGAGTGGCATGATTGAATTATGAGTCACACTGGAGCCAAGTTTTACATAACTTTGGTTGCCTGTTAACAAAGAAAGCTTGGATAAGCTCACCTGCCAATTCCTTTTAAACTTTTAGATGCATCTTTCAGATCCCCTCTCATCCTTCTAAACTCCAGTGAGTACAAGCCCAAACTGTATAATCTCTCCTCATACATCAATCCCTTCATCCCTGGAATCAATCTGATGAACCCCCCCGCTGAACTGCCTACAATGCCACTACATCCTTCCTCAAATAAGGAGACCACAACTGGACACAATATTCCAGATGTGTTCTCACCAACACCCTATACAATTACAACAACACTCCTCTACTTTTATACTCCAGTCCTCTTACAATAAATGCCAACATCCTATTGGCCTTGTTTATTACATGCTGCACCTTTCTGTGATTCATGTACCCAGATCCCTCTGCCCTGATATATTTTGAATCTGCTTTCCATTTAGGTAATAGTTTGCCTTTCTATTTTTTCTATCAAAGTGGATCACCTCACATTTATCCACATTAAACTCCATCTGCCAAAACTTGGCCCATTCCCCTAGCCTGCCTGTATCCGTCTTTATAACCTCTTCACTGCCTGCTTTCCCATCTATTTTAATATCATCCTCAAATAGTGGTAATTTGAGGTAAATTATGAGGATTGCTTCATGTTAAAATACAAAGGTTTAAATTTATTTTGTCAGTAACAGATAAGGAAATGATAACACTCTGAAAGATAAGGGGGTGAGTGGGGGTGGGGAACAAACAACAGAAAAAAACTCCTGCTGCTTAATTGATACAGTATTAAACAATGTGTTATTTTTTTGTTGGTTTTTGATTGTATTTGATTTATTATTGGCACATATATTAGTGAAAAGTATTGTTTCTTGTGCGCTATACAGACAAAGCACACTGTACATAGAGAAGGAAAGGAGAGAGTGCAGAATGCAGAGCGATATGGAGCTTTGGGGAAATGAAGTTAGGGTGCAGATCAACCAAATGTAATTCATGTCTTGAGGGGCTACATGGCCTCCAACTGTTTCTATATTAATAATTACTGAGCTACATGTAACCCAAGTTTATTTGCACAAGCAGTGCCAAAAAAAAATGGGCTCAAGACATTTCTGTCATTCTTCTCTTCTTCCGCCCCCATTTCTATTTAAATATTCCAGGTGAAAAAGCGTAAACCGATGAGAATAAACCCGAATTATAGAGACAATTCTAGCTCTTAAGAGTGTTAATTATATCATGTGCAACATCTTTGAAGCCATTATCGTCCTTATATGGAGACAGATCTTGGCCAGAAGGGTTATGCATCTCCAAGGACATTTTATTGCCTTAATTAACCTAAAATAGTTCAAGAACACCATGTTTGACAGCATATTTATATATCTTGGCAAGGAGCATACCAGCGTGTCAGTATTAAAGAAATGTTAGCAAGTGATTTGAGTAACTTATTCAGATTGTAGCTCCATTGAAACATATAAAGACTTTTTTTTACAGAATTGAAAACATCACATTAAGACATATTTTTTCCCCTGGACTAAGGGAACCATAAATTAGTATTCCCCCTTGAAACGATTATTTGTACTTCAGTGGACTGCTTCAGAGGACATTAGACCCAGAATTTTACAGCTTTGCTCATCCCAAAACTGTAAAATTCCACCAGAGGTCAACAGACCTTCCCATGGTCCGCCCCTTGCCCGCTCCGATTCCCATGGCAGGCGGGACAGTAAAATTCCAGCCTAGGTGTCAGCTGTGTGGATTTAGATTCACTTTGGTAGTAATAAGGTTGCTCTTACTAGTGTAGTCAAGTCCAGTTGTCATCACCAAATCCCATACTGCAGTGAGACTGGTCTATGTATCAGTTACACATAAGAGCACTGGAGCAATTCTACTAGTGATGCCTCGGCCACTTCTTCTAGATACGATAGGAGTACTTTTGAACAGATACTTGTGTCCTTGAAGACATCTCCATAAACCTTTAGGAGAAGCTCCTGAAAAATCACCTTCTGCCCAAAAAATGTCTCCCCCACCAGGTCCTGTTTTTTTCAATACTCAAATGGCTGCTGTTCCAGGAGGAGGCAAAGAAAACACTTCAAAGATATTCTGAAGTGCAGTAGGGCTGCCATTAACGACAGAGAAGAGCTTGCTACTAACAATAGCTTGTCAATGAAACTGCATCACTCATTGAGACACACCATCTTAATGGTGAGGCAGCAGACATGGGATGAAAAGGAGGGAGATGATGGTGAAATGGTAATGTTACCAGCCTAGTAATCCAGAGGCATAGACTAATGCTCTCAGATGAGTTCCAATCCTTCCACTTCAGCTGATGGATTCAAAATTAATCAAAAGAAATCTGGAATGGAAGTAAATATCTTTGTCTTTTAAGAAGTGTTTAGACAGTTACATGAGTAAAATGGATACAGAGGGATATGGGACAAACGCGGACAATCGGGACTAGCTTAGGGGTTAAAAAAAGGGACGGCATGGACAAGTTGGGCTGAAGGGCCCATTTCCATGCTGTAAACCTCTGTGATTCTATGACTCTATAATGGCTGTAGTGGTGATTATGCAAACATTATGGATTGTTGAAGAAAACCCAAAATCTGCTATCCTGACCTAAACCAGATCCACAGCAATGTGGTTGATGCTTCAGTGCTGTCAATGTTCTCTCCTGTGCTCCGGATCCCATTGTTCATGGGGCATGTGCCCAAAGGGCAGAGGCTCAAGAACTAGCCTTTTCAGTCAATGAAAATCCTCATGGCAGAAACTCACAATGCTGGTGGAGGCTATTGCTTGATTCACCAATGCCAATGGAATCCTCCTATGTGAATTATTGGCTTCAAGATTGGAGGTGATGGCGGGGTGGGGGGGGCAGTGTGGCGAGAGGAGGGAAGAAAAGGGATGTTAAATTCTAACAGAAAGGGATTAATTTTAGCCATGCCCATCTGACAGAAAGTCGCTAGCTGGTCAGTCAGATATGAACAGTTCTGTACTTCTGAATTTGACCTTTTCCTGCGGTCTCCCATTTTAATCTGCAATGTTTTGCAGGTGAAATCATAGAATCCCTATAGTGCAGAAGGAGGCCATCCAGCCCATCGAATCTGCCCTGATAATAACCCCACCCCAGAACCTATCCACACAACCTCAGACATCCACCCTGCTAATCCCTCTAACCTACACATCCCGGAACACTAAGAAGCAATTTAGCATAGCCAATCAACCCAACCCAAACATCTTTGGTGTGTGGGAGGAAACTGGAGCACCTGGAGGAAAAACCCACACAGACATGGGGAGAACATGCAAACTCCACGTAGACAGTGGAATTGAACCCAGGTCCCTGGAGCTGTGAGACAGCAGTGCTAACCACTGTGCCTCCGTGCCACCCTGGATGGGGTAATCAGCTAAAGCAAACGGGAGCATCATGATTTCATGGAAGTTGCCCTATTATAGCTGGAGCTTGAGCTGGCCATACGCTGTGGCTTTCCTGTCATGTTGAAGCAGGTGCTCCATGTATGTCAAACGATTTCCTACAAGCACACCGAACTATAAAAGCTGACATAACACCACCCTCCCTCCCCCAACTCCCACTTCCCACCTGGTGAAAGAACATAAAATCCAAACAAAAAAAACAACTGAGTAAAGGTCTGTGATCAAGGAAACTGCTGTAAGGTATATGAGTTAAAGTTCTTAATCATTTCAATATTTGTATTGGGATCATATTTCACAATTCAGTTTGTTTTCCTGTGGGAACTGAAACCTGATGGCCTCACTTAAAAGGAATAGTTAAATGGGAGTGCTGCTGAGCTTAGCACTGCAGGTATAAAGCCAATATGCCTTCATTTAATGGTATAAGGATTAAGTATTACTGTAAAAGGAAAAAAAATGATATCTAAGTTTTACTGTAGTAGAAACTTTGAAGGAGGCAAAGGTAGTGTATTGCCACACTACCAGAAGGACGTGGAGGCTTTGGAGAGGGTACAGAAAAGATTTACCAGGACGTTGCCTGGTATGGAGGGCATTAGCTATGAGGGGAGTTATAGAGATTTACAGCATGGAAACAGGCTCTTTGGCCCAAATTGCCCATGCCACCCTTTTCTTAAAACCCCTAAGCTAATCCCAATTGCCCACATTTGGCCCATATCCCTCTATACCCATGTTGCCCATGTAACTGTCTGAATGCTTTTTAATAGAGTCATAGAGGTTTTACAGCGTGGAGAGGTTGGAGAAACTTGGTTTGTTCTCACTGGAACAACAGAGGTTGAGGGGCGACCTGATAGAAGTTTACAAAATTATGAGGGGCACAGACACAATGGATAGTTAGAAGCTTTCTCCCTGGGTGGAAGAGTCAATTACTAGGGGGCATAAGTTTAAGGTGGAAGGGTCAAGTTTAAAGGAGATATACGAGGCAAGTTTTTTACACAGAAGGTGGTGGGTGCCTGGAACTTGCTTCAGGGGGAGCAGATACGATAATGAGTTTTAAGGGGTATCTGGACAAATACATGAATAGGATGGAAATAGAGGGATATGGTCCCCAGAAGAGTGGGGGGTTTTAGTTAGGGCAGCACGGTTGGTGCAGGCTTGGAGGGCCGAAGGGCCTGTTTCTGTGCTGTAATTTTCTTTGCTCTTTGTTCAAAGATGGGACAATTTTTTGATCATTTTCCAGCATTTTGTGTCTGTTGTAATTCTGCCTTGAAGCCAAACATTTACTGGCATATTGAGTCCTCAGGTGAGTGCAGAAATAATGTAATGCTGGCGAATAAAAAGAGATGATGTAGAGATGCTGGTGTTGGACAGTAAGAAGTCTCACAACACCAGGTTAAAGTCCAACAGATTTATTTGATAGTAAATGTCACTAGCTTTCGGAGCGCTGCTCCTTCGTCAGGTGAACTCCCTACTCACCTGACGAAGGAGCAGCGCTCCGAAAGCTAGTGACATTTACTACCAAATAAATCTGTTGGACTTTAACCTGGTTTTGTGAGATTTCTTACCTAATAAAAAGAGCACATTTCAAAAATACCCATAGCTGATTTTCTGAGGCTGACTCTTTCAATGATATCCAACATGTTGTTAATGAAAATAGGATGGATGCTAGTGGACAACCTCATCTCACTCCTGTTTGCAGGACTGTCCTTTGCACCACCAAAGTCTGCATGTTCTGCACTAAGACAGTGTAAGGCATGGGTCAAAAAGGCTTACAGAATCAGTGAGCGCAATGTCATTGGTTTCGCCATAACCTGACGGTGCAGTGATCACATATGAAGTGACAATCTGTTTCTCAAATTCTTGGTAAAGGTAAAAGATGGTCAGTTGCTTTATCATTCCTCTGTAAGTCCCCAATGTACTATGCTTGCTGTGACCACTTACTGGTTTACTTTGTAAAACAGATATCAGTGAGGCTTGAAAGAGCTTTAAGATTCATGAGGATTGCAGCTTATAAGTTGGTGGGGGGCATGGGGAGGTGGGGGGGGGGCGCGGGTGTAGCTGGGAGGTGGGTGGGGGGGTTGTTGACAATTGACAGTGTTGGTTCTGGCAAGAAAACTGCTGTGTTTCTTTCCAGAGAAACAGATTGGGTTTCTGTCTTGATTCTACCATACTCTGCCCCCCAAAAAATCAAGGCTGCACTGAGATTTGGGTGGCATCTTTAGAGGGCGCCCTGATCATAACTGGAATAAACCTCCCACCCGCTAGCCCAGCACAGGTCTCAGGAACTCCAGTCCCCATCCTTGATCAGCGTTGGCACTTCTCTCACTTCCCCCCCTCAACTCACCTTGACCTTCAGTCCCTTCGCCCCCTTCCTCCCAATTATTGCCCCCTTCCTCCCGATCATCACCCCCTTCCTCCTGATCACCAGCCCCTTCCTCCCAATCGGCCCCTTTCTCCCAATCATCGTCCCCTTCCCCCAGTCATCAGCCCCTTCTCCCCCATCCCGATCATTGATCTCATCCTGGCCTTCCTCTGATCATCAACTCTGCCCCTCCCCCCGATCATTAGCCCCTTCTTCCCCTTCCCCTTCGATTATCAGCATGGTGCCAACCTGTGCCAAGGGGCAGTGTTGGGGGGGTGGGGCAAGGGCAATGCTTGGCCACTGCCTCCTCCCACAGGGGCTCTGTTCACCTTTACACCGCCCCACCCTCCCTGCTCTCCTCCCCCAGTCCCTGGTTCATGTGAAGGTGAATATGTTGTGACATGACATCACGCCAGGGCCCACTGAATATCCAGTGAGGGGGGAAGCCCAGGAGCAAGTGCTCACTAATAACATGCTAAAGTATTAAAATGAGCTTTCTGTGGTTCCATGAGATTTTTCATGCCATCCCACCAGCAAAAGCTTGGGAACATCAGAACTCAGAACCTGCACGCATCGTGCTTTCTGGGTTTTGAGTGTGCAGACAGAGAATGCGGGGTCAGAATTGCCTCCACAGACTCAATAGATTGCTCCCTGGAACACTGAAGAAGTTTTTCCAGAATTCTGCCAGTTGGGGCAAGAAATCTGAGTTAAATCCAAGTTTACGATGTGTGAAACTGCTTTACCTTCAATTTCACATGTCAGGTATAATATATCAAATTTGATCTATTGCCTTTATTAAAATGATTAGGTGAAACAATACCAAACCTTTTTTCTTGGCTTTCAAGCAAGACTGCAAAATGAATTTCAACCGATTAGAACCTGGAATAGTTTGAGATTGCTCTGAGCAACGTGGACTGGAATTTTACCGGCCCACCCATCATGGGAATCGGAGCGAGCGAAGGGCGGAACATGGAAAGGTCCATTGACCTCAGCAGGATTTAACGGTTTTGGAATGATCGAGGTCGTAAGATCCCACCCATGGTGTGCAGGAGAGCTGTAATAAAAGAAAATGTTTTGGCAAACTGATCTTGAAGAAGAGGGAACAATGCCCAGACAGGATTATTTAAACTTGTTGAGTGAATCCCTGACAACTAGCAGATTGCAAATCCTAATACATGAGAAATAAGGATAGTTTATTGACTGCAGTGACATACAGTTGGCCCAGTTTGTTACAATGCAACCAATCGCAACATGCTGTGATAGTCAGCTGACCAGCTGACTCAGTGGACAATAGAAACAATGGTAACAGATGGTGGCGATCAGCTGACCAGCTGACCTGGTAGAAATAAGAAGCAAATGGGGATTGGGGAAGCATTTTGTGGCCCAGGGCATGGCCCAAGTGGTTGTGTAATGAAAGGTCTTCATTAAACCATTACTCGCGGCTTGTGAAGTTTTGTTTCGTTTATTATTGCTTGCTACTGGAGGATTCTTACTGCTGGATGAACACAGTTTAATATCATGGCACATTGGCGCGGCGGTTAGCACTGCTGCCTCAGAGCTCCAGGGACCTCGGTTCGATTGGTGCCGAAAATTGTGTAATCATTAGTGAGCATCTCCAATTCTGACATTTAGGAGAAACATAGAAAAACTACAGCACAATACAGAGCCTTCGGCCCACA
Organism: Carcharhinus amblyrhynchos; assembly: GCF_965287045.1. Taxonomy (NCBI): domain Eukaryota; kingdom Metazoa; phylum Chordata; class Chondrichthyes; order Carcharhiniformes; family Carcharhinidae; genus Carcharhinus; species Carcharhinus amblyrhynchos. The sequence continues at coordinate 6,422,120 of NC_137356.1, forward strand.
AATTTCTGCCGAACATGTCCCTACCTTAGAGATTACTAGGCTTACCTTTAACCCTCTATCTTACTCAGTTTCATGTACTTATCTAAAAGTCTCTTAAAAGACCCTATCGAATCCGCCTTCACCACCGTTGCTGGCAGCCCATTCCATGTACCCACCACTCTCTGAATGAAAAACTTACCCCTGACATCTCCTCTGTACCTACTCCCCAACACCTTAAACCTGTATCCTCTTGTGGCAATCATTTTAGCCCTGGGAAAAAGCTTCTGACTATCCACTCGATCAATACCTCTCAACATCTTATGCACCTCTATTAGGTCACCCCTCATCCTTTGTCTCGCCAAGGAGAAAAAGCTGAGCTCCCTCAATCTATCCTCATAAAGCATGCCTGGCAATCCAGGCAACATTCTTGTAAATCTCCTCTGCACCCTTTTTATGCCTTCCACATCCTTCCTGTAATGGGGCAACCAGAACTAAGCACAGTACTCCAAGTGGGGTCTGATCAGGGTCCTGTATAGCTGCAACATTATCTCTCGACTCCTAAACTCAATTCCTCGATTGATGAAGGCCAGTACACAATATGCCTTCTTAAACACAGCTTCAACCTGCGCAACTGCTTTGAGCATCCTGTGAACTCAGATCCCAAGATCCTTCTGATCTTCCACACTGCCAAGAGTTCTACCATTAGTATTATATTCTGCCATCCTATTTGACCTGCCAAAATGAACCACTTCACACTTATCTGGGTTGAACTGCATCTGCCACTTCTCCACCCAGTCTTGTATCCTATCACTGTCTCGCTGCAATTTCTGACATCCCTCCACACTATCCACAATACTTCCAACCTTTATGTCATCAGCAAACTTACCAACCCATCCCTCCACTTCCTCATCCAGGTCATTTACAAAAATCACAAAGAGTAAGCGTCCCAGAACAGATCCCTGGGGCACTCCACTGGTGACTGACCTCTGTGCAGAATATGATCCATCTATAACCACTCTTTGCCTTCTGTGGGCAACCAAGTTCTGGATCCACAAAGCAATGTCCCTTTGGATCTCATGCCCCCTCACTTCCTCAATTTGAAGGAAGGAATGTCATTGATGAAACAGCTGAAGATCCTGAGGAACTGCTGCAGTGATGTCCTGGAACTAGGATGATTGACCTCCAAAAATCATAACTATCTTCCTTTGTGCTAGGTATGACTCACTGGAGGAGAATTTTCCCCCTTATTCCCATTGATTCCAGTTTTGAGAGGGTTCCTTGATGCTACTCTCTGTCAAATGCTGCCGTAATGTCACTCTGGTTTCTCATCTTGAGTTCATCCCTTTTTTCCACGTTTGAACTAAAGCTGTAATGATGTAAGGTGTTGTGTAATCCTGGCGGAACCTAAACTGAGCATCAGTGAGCAGGTCATTATGAAGCAAGTGCTGCTTGATAACATTGTTGATGATCCCTTCCATTATTTTACTGATGATCAAGAGTAGACTGCTGGAACAGTACTTGGCCAGGTTGCATTGGTCCTGCTTTTTGTGTACAGAACATTCCTGGGCAATTTTCCACTTTGCTGGGTAGATGCCAGTATTGTACTTGGACTGGAATAACTTGGCTAGGACATGGTAGGACAAGTTCTGGAACAGAAATCTTTATTGACAAAATATTCTCAAACCCAAAGCCTTTGCAGTAGATAGTTTCTTTAGCTGTTTCTTGATATCTTGTGGAATCACTCAAATTGGCTGAAGACTGGTATTTGTGATGCTGAGGACCTCAGGAGGAGACCAAGATGGACCATCCACTTTTGGCTGAAGAGTGTTGAAAATCCTTCAGCCTTAAACTGTAGATTTAGATATCTAATTTAGAATGTTTAGTTACCATTGAGTCATCACTGCTAAGTCAAGCCATTTTCAAACACACACATGATTCCACAGAGAATAGGCCAGTGCGTCAGAGATGACAGTGCAAATAGAAAGGAATGTGTCTGGTTTTGTAGTCCGGAATGCAATGGCTTACAGGTCATATGTTCAACATTCTCATGAATGAGAAGGACTTTGATGGGCTTGATAATATTTCTCATTTTTGTATGTGGGTTTTAACAATTACTCATTTTGCTCAGTGTCTATTATGTGGAAAATCATCTTCAAGATCAGAAAACTAAGCCATGAGAACTGTATGTGCATAGAATTTTATTTGTCTGAAACAGAGGGTAGATTCTGTTCTTGTAGCAACACAACCTATTTAATTAAGTCTATAAATTTCTGGCACTCATTGACAGAGACAGAACTTTGAGATCCTCAAACGTGCGTATGGGATATTTGCTGAGGCTTAACCAGCCATTTCATGCAGTTTTATCAGCTTAAATCACTGGAAAATTCGTGAAGTTCATCCAACCAAGACCAATCTATTTGTTAATCTGCAAATAAAACATTTAACTGCAACTGAGTGGAGTGGGGAGAAATTCCAGCCCCACATGAGGGTCTACTCCAGGTTTGATAATTGAGCCAGATTTGTTTGTTAATCAATATTGTCCTAGAGTCATCTAGATTTGGTTGACTCAGGCAGGTTAGTCTGTGCCTGAATGTTGACTTGGTTCCAGAACTTGCAATGCTAGGCATGTTACCTTGGGACTACCTTCTTTCTAAATAGAGCTTTCATGTTAAATGTCAATCTATAATTACAAAGTATGTGTTGTTTTATTTTGCCAGCACCACACATTTTAGGCGAATGTAGCTTGTTGCAGACTTGCATAAAAAATAATACATTGTGGGAGTTGACCTTAAGATATAAAGTGACAGATGGTCTGTATATTTTATATATATGGTGAAAACCAGCTGATACAAGGGTATGAAATAGTGTGAAGTAAAGAACAAGGTTAGTTTGAGGATTAATTTTATTCTGCTGAACCTTCTAGTCATAAGGCAGGCTTTCTAATAGCCAGTCAAATCCTTTCACCTTTCAATGGCTAAATTGATGGGCCCTAGACCCTTCAGCATGATCTGGACAGGTTGGTTGAGTGGACAAAGCAATTGGCAGATACAGTATAATTTGGATAAATATGAGGTTATTCACTTTGGAATCAAAAAACAAGAAGGCAGATTACTACTCGGATGACTGTAAATTGGGAGAGGGGAGTGTGCAGAGGGACCTGGTGCCTTTGTGCACCAGTCATTGAAGGTAAGCATGCAGGTACAGCAAGCGGTAAAGAATGCAAATGATATGTTTGCCTTCATTGCAAGAGATTTTGAGTACAAGAGCAGGGATGCATTGTTGCAACTATACAGGGTCTTGGTGAGGTGACACCCAGAACATTGTGTGCAGTTTTGGTATTCTTTTCTGAGGAAGGATGTTCTTGCTCTCGAGGGAATGCAGCGAAGGTTTACCAGGCTGATTCCGGGGCTGGTGGGACTGATGTATGAGGTGAGATTGACTAGGATAGGATTGTTTTTGCTGGGATAGGGAATCCCATACAGACTTATAAAATTCTAAGAGGATTAGACAGGGTAGATGCAGGGAGGATGTTCTCGATGATGGGGAGTCCAGAACCAGGGGTCACAGTCTGAGGATTCAGGGTAGACCATTTAGGATGGAGATGAGGAGACATTTCTTCACCCAAAGAGTGGTGAGCCTGTGGAATTATTACCACAAGAAATAATTGATGCCAAAACATTGAATGTATTCAAGACGCGGCTGGATAAAGCACTTGGGGCAAACGGGATCAGAGGTTATGAGGAGAAAGCAGGATTAGGCTATTGAGTTGGATGATGGGCGGCGACATGGTAGCACAGTGGTTAGCACTGTTGCTTCACAGCTCCAGGGACCTGGGTTCGATTCCTGGCTTGGGTCATTGTCTGTGTGAAGTTTGCACATTCTCCTTTTCTCTGCACGGGTTTCCTCCAGGTGCTCCGGTTTCCTCCAAAAGTCCAAAGATGTGTGGATTAGGTTGATTGGCTATGCTAAAATTGCCCCTTAATGTCCTGAGATGCGTAGGTTAGAGGGATTAGCAGGTAAAATATGTAAGGATATGGGGTAGGTCCTGGGTGGGATTGTGGTCGGTGTAGACTCGATGGGCCAAGTGGTCTCTTTCTGCACTGTAGAGTTCCTGTAATTCTATGAATCATGGTCATGGTGAATGGTGGACCAGGCTCAAAGGGCCAAATGGCCTCCTCCTGCTCCTGTCTTCTATGTTTCTAGGTTTCTACATTTTCCTAAGCTATCATGGCAGTGATTTTGAAAACCTACTTATCAGTTTCCTCCTAATGCTTGTGGAATACAGCATTTCCTCTTCCCTCCTATGTCAGAAGCTTGTGGATAAAAGGCCGTCTCTAGCCCTTGAGCCGATAAACTAAGCTGTCACATTAGTTCAGCTTTGTATTGTCAGAGCTAAGCAGTTAAAATGAGGCCTGTCCATCTATTCAGGTTGACATGAAAGATCCAACAGCATTATTTGAAGAGAAGTAGGGGTGTGAATTCTCAAGGTGCCTTGGTCAATATTTATCCTATAATAAAAACAGATTAACTGTTCATTTAACTGATTTGTTTGTAGAACTTTGTACACAAGTTGGGGCAGCACGGTGGCAAAGTGGTTAGCACAGCTGCCTCACAGTGCCAGGTTCGACTCCTGGGTTGTGTTACTGTCTGTGAGGAGTCCACATGTTCTCCCCGTGACTGCATGGGTTTCTTCCCACAGTCCGAAAAGGTACTGGTTAGGTGCATTGGCCATTCAAAATTCTCCTTAGTGTGCTTGAACAGGCGCTAGAGTGTGGCGAAGAGGGGATTTTCACAGTAATTTCATTACACTGTTAGTGTAAAGCCTACTTGTGACACTAACAACAAATAAACTTTTTTTTAAATTAGCTAATGCCCTTTAAAAGTGATTGTATTTCATCAAAAGTCACCCGGGAAATGCTTTGGAACATACTGAAATGATAAAAGGCGTTATATAAATGGAAGAATATGAGGGAGTAAAGTAAAATTGTCTTGTCACAATCGCAGCAACTAAACACTAAATTGAATGTAGGAGATCATGTAGCTCAGTGGGTAGTACCCTCTGCCTTTGTGTCACAAGTTCCGGGTTCAAGTCCCATTTCAGGACTTGTTGGTTGCACAAGGAGTGTCCAGGATGTTGTTCTACAGGTTGATAATCAGCCTCCTAATCTCTCCAACACATCCCCATACCCCTGCAGAAAAAATGTGAGGATCTGCAGAGCGCCAACCAAAAGTCCATTGACCTTCAGTGGGACTGGAAGATACCAGTGGCAGGCATGACCAGAAAATCCTGGCTGCTGTGCTTTGTAGATGAGGTGGATGGTTTATTTTATTTTTCCACTGTTGAAAGTGAAGTACAAATGTGCATTATACCTAAAGTAGGGCCGCATATGAGGCCCGAAGTTAGGTGATATGAAATTGAGTGATCTAATCTGAATGGATAATGCTGGTGAACATTGGACTGCCAAAAGTGGGGTCTTAGCTCAGTGGAGTGCAGGATGCACCATAGAAAGCATTCTTTCTGGTTGTCTCACAGCTTGGTTTGGCTCCTGCTCTGCCCAAGACCGCAAGAAACAGCAAAATGTCGTGAATGGAGCCCAATCCATTACGCAAACCAGCCACTCGTCCATTGAATCTGTCTACACTTCCTGCTGCCTCGGCAAAGCATTCAGCATAATTAAGGACCCCACGCATCCCAGACATTCTCTGTTCTACCTTCTTCTGTTGAGAAAAAGATACAAAAGTCTGAGGCCACATAACCGACTCAGGAACAGCTCCTACTCTGCTGCCATCAGACTTTTGAATGTACCTACCTTGCATTAAGTTGATCTTTCTCTGCACCCTAGTTATGACTGAAACACTACAGTCTCTCTCATTTCCTTCTCTATGAATGGTATGTTTTGTCTGTATAGTGCGCAAGAAACAATACTTTTCACTGGATACTAATACATGGGTCAGTAATAAATCAATTCAAATCAAATGTGTTTTAACAATTATACTTTGGTTCTGGAGTTGTGAGTTTTGGTTTTATTTGATTTATTATTGTCGCATGTATTAGTTTACAATGAAAAGTATTGATTCTTGCACGCTATACAGACAGAGCATACCGTTCATGGGGAAGGAAAGAAGAGAGTGCAGAATGTAGTTTTACAGCCACAGCTAGTGTATAGAGAAAGATCAACTTAATGCAAGATAGGTCCATTCAAAAGTCTGATGGCAGTGGGGAAGAAGAAAAGAGTTGGAATGAAATTTTAGAAGCACAGAGTGAGAGTAAAAGAATTAGAAGGTATGCTGGGCACAACTTGCAAGAAGTTGCCTCACTCGGCACCATCTTGAGCCCTCGTTTGCATGTGGAAGTGGGGGGGTTTTGATGCAGCGAGAGAGTGGGTAGGGTTGTTGCAGAGTTGAGAGCAGCTGTGTGCCTGAAGGGAGGAAAAATTGGTGACAGAGAGAGAGTCATTCTTGGGCCACTCTTGTGCACATCCTAGCAACGCTATCAGAGATATTGGCAGAAGTGTTGGAGCAACCTGCCTGCTTTAGTCAATTTTCCAGAATGGCACCACTTGGAAAGACCAAAAGGAAAACATATTTAAAGGATGGAAATTAAAAGGTAAATATTCCTTTCAAGTTTCATTTTAAAATCAGCTGGAGTTTGGATATACTAAGCAACTTGCATAAAGATAACTTCCAGAAAATTCAGTGGAAAAATACACTGTTCACATCAGTGCATGGGTTAGATGAAAAAATCATATTGCGCCAAGAAAGTGGAAAAACTTGTCATTTGACCTTGGAAAAACTTGTTGTGTAACGTGAAACCTAAATCTTCAGAACTACCTGGAATGAAACAGATATTTTTATACTTGGCAGCTCACACAACTCTTCCTCGGTCTCTTTTTCTTTTTGGCAACTTCTTTGTTCCCAAGACCTTCAGTCCCCCACCTCCTGCGGGTGAAATTATCCCCTTGTCACTCATCCAGTTGACAGGTTCTTGGGTTAGATGCAGTAAGTAAGCTTGGAGCTAACCAGGTGCAACCCTCTGGGGTCACTGTTGACCCTTTGAAGCTTGTATTGTGCCCTGTTGCCATTAGGCAAGATCCTATAAGTGTGTATACATACGTGCACACATATATATTGTATATGTACTTAAATTTATACACATATATAAAAGAAAATATAAATGTATAGTACACCTTTCATGACTTCAGGACATCTGACTCAAAGCCCTTCACAGTCAATGAAGTGCTTTTCAAGCATTGTCATTATTGTAATGTCTGAATCCTAGAACCCCTACAGTGCAGAATGAGGCCACTCAACTCATCAAGTTTGCACTGACTCTGTGACAGCATTCCACCCTTTCCCCGTAACCCTACGGTATTTACCCTGCCAACCTCCCTAACCTAACCTTCCCTGTATGACAATAGGGGAAGCGATGGCCTAGTGGTATTATCGCTAGACTATTCTTCCAGAAACTCACCTGGTGTTCTGGGGATCCCGGGTTCAAATCCCACCACGGCAGATGGTGGAATTCAAATTCAATAAAAAAAATCTAGAATTAAGAATCTACTGATGACCATAAAACCATTGTTGATTGTTGGAAAAACCCATCTGGTTCACTAATGTCCATTAGGGAAGGAAATCTACCGTCCTTACTTGGCCTGGCCTACATGTAACTCCAGAGCTGCAGCAATGTGGTTGACTCTCAATTGCCCTCCAAGGGCAATTAAGGATGGGCAATAATTGCTGGCCTAGCCAGCGACACCCATGTCCCATGAATGAATTAAAAAAAAAATAGGTGGAATCTGAGACACCCTTCCCATCTGTGGAAGTTCCAAATGTCTCACTGCAAGGCTGGAGTTCTTCCCTCTGCCCTCACACTCTGATGTAATGGAGACACAAAATTCCGCTCAAAGACTTCTTTGTTATAAACCTGCCTGCTTTCTCATTTGATACAGTTCAATTTGTTCTCCATACAAATGGTTTGCAAAAGGACTGCTCAAATCCTCAGGCTTCATAAACTTTTTAACTTCAGTGGGTTTCACTAGACTTGGTCAGGACTTCTTGGAGTAGCACTCGAACTTGCCCTGATCAGATGATCATTATTCAATTTGATAAGCAGCAATACGGATAACAATCTATGACTGAAAGAGGGAATGTGAGAGAAAAATGAAAACAGATGGAGACATTTTGGCAGTCTGCAGGAAGTGACCCCATGGTCTACCCTGATGGGACATGGTTTTGTATTAGTTACCCCAAATCTGCCTTTCAGTTAGGCTCTCGCACTATCATGTTGACATTAAGACTTCATAGCTATGCTTTATCTCCTCAAGACAATCCTGAGAACTATCCTAGAGTTCTTAATTTTTAACAAGCAACTATGAAGGCACGGTGGCACAGTGGTTAGTGCTGCTTCCTCACAGTGCCAGAGACTCGGGTTCAATTTCGGCTTGGGTCACTGTCTGTGTGGAGTCGTACATTCTTCCTGTGTCTGTAGATTTCCTCTAGGTCCTCCAGTTTCCTCCCACAGTCCAAAGATGTGCAGCTTAGGTGGATTGGCCATGCTAAATTGCCCCTTAGTTCAGGGGGACTAGCTAGGGTAAATGCATGGGGTTATGGGGGTAGAGCCTGGGTGGGATCGTGTTTGGTGCAACCTCAATGGGCCAAATGGCCTCCTTCTGCCCTGTAGGATTCTATGAACACCTCACAGTCTCTTTACAAGAGCTTCACCCCACTCTGTTGTTGCTTTCATTAGAAGTTACTCCAGCACTCACCGTCAAAACTGGTACATGAATAACAGCCACTCAAATGAGGTACTAGAAGATGAACCCTTCCTGTGGAACTGTGTCCCTATAAGGGACTCGCCTTCTTCAGCAGAAAAGGAGAAAATTTAAGCACTTGTGGGGAAAATGAAGGCTAAAAGAAATCACTTGCTGTCTGCCTTCTTTTAGGCTGAATAATGCATTCCCGCTGATGCATGCCATTAATTGCACGCTGACCTAGAATCGTCCTCTTTGATTGCACCTATTATCTGTTGCTGTGAAGGTCATTGCTAGCGTGACTGCCTTCTGCCGCTGGCTCTTTCCAAACCCAGAGGGAATGATTATGCTTGAATCTTAGTCATCATGTCCAAATGAGCACTGATATGTGAATACTTGCCAAAACATTTGTTTCTATAAAGCAGAGTAACAGTCGGCAGCCATTCAGCAAAGAATTTTTGCCATCTCCAGGCACACTTTGGGTGAAACCAAATAAGTTGAACTGCGCAGAATATGCTTACCGACCTCAACAGAAAATACTGCTCTGTTAATTTTTAGGTGGATGTAATTGCTCAAAGTTTCACTCTCTTTGTATATTTCACATAAATAAAATTGGAATCCATGCTGGTTCAATTTGCCATACCAGGAATAGAATCACTACTGTTTAGAAGAGACCATTTAGCCCATCGAGTCTGCACCAACTCTCTGGCAGAGTATCTTACCCGGCCTTCTCCCTCGATCAATCCCCTAACCCCATGCATTTTCGATGGCTAATCCACCTAACCTACACATATTTGGAAACTAAGGGGCAATTTAGCATGGCCAATCCACCTAACCTGCCCATCTTTGGAAACTATGGGGCAATTTAGCATGGCCAATCCATCTAACCTGCACATATTTGGGAAAGCACAGTAAGAAGTCTCATAATACCAGGTTAAAATCCAACCTGGTGTGGTGAGACTTCTCACTGTGCCTACCCTAGTCCAGTGCCAGCATCTCCACATCATCTTTGGAAGCTCAGGGGGGCAACTTAGCATGGTCAATCCACCTAACCTGCACATCTTTGGAAACTATGGGGCAATTTAGCATGGCCAATCCACCTAACCTGTATATCTTTGGAAACTATGGGGCAATTTAGCATGGCCAACCCACCTAACCTGCGCATCTTTGGAGTGTGAGAGGAAACCAGAGAACCTGGAGGAAACCCACGCAGACACGGGGAGAATGTACAAACATCACAGAGACTGTCACCCAAGGCCAGAATCAAACCCAGGTACCTGGAGCTGTGAGACAGCAGTACTAACCACTGTGCCACCATACCATCCCAGTTGAGAAACAGATTGTCCCCCAGTAGTAGGTGATATGGTGGACTTGGCTTTCAGCCATGGCTGATGACTACATTACAGGTTTTCTTAGAGCATGCTTAGAGCGAGGCACAACTTATTGTGGCATGCAATTGGAAACATCAGAAATACACTTCTGTTGCCTGTGGCATGTTCCTGTTATTCTGCTTACTGAAGAATTTAGTAAGACATTGGAGAAGAATCCATAGAGGACAGACAGTCACTTTAACCATGGACAGTACTGAGATCCACTAGTTTGCCTGTGCAATGCCCAAAAACTAGGATGAAATTTTCCATCCCACAGACTAACTGTGGTGGCCCACGAGAAAGCTGACATGGTTCCTGCCAGCCAGTGGGGCAGCTTGCCATGCCAGATTGTTTGCTTTTCACCTGCAAACACAATCAAGCAACATGGCATGTCTCATGGCAGGGAAGGCTGAGATTCATCTGCCCCATTGTCACCTCATGAGGTCGTATTTACCGGCACCATATTTAACTAGTCCATGTATGTAAGCACATTCACCCTCTGCAGCCCAGGACTTGCCGTGACAAACACCAGAACAGACAAATCATGTGTGCCGATGTTCAGCAACAAGGGACTGAGGACATTCATCCAGGCCATCGAAGGCTGGCAGACAGTTCTTTATCCTTTTGATGGAAGCCAGAGGTCCACAAATCTCACAAGCAGGACTTGGGAGGAAGTCACCAGGATGGTCAGCGCCTGAAGTCCTCAGACGATGAACTGTTCTCCAATGTAGAAAAAGGATGATCTCATTCACTCTGCCTGTAAGTCAACCTTCTCCTCACTCTCAACTCAAACTGTCGTCAGCTCATCGGGCATTCAAAAGGTTACAGTCCACAGAGATCTCACACACCACCAGCACAAGGGACATCATCACTGATCCTCTTACACACATTATAACATCTTGTCATGTCCTGCACAAGTCACCATTTTAGCCTTTACATAGGCCCACTTGGTACACACAGCAGGTAGGCATGTTTAATACCTGCTTTGGCATCTGGCTTTATGCAAGACAAGAGTGCCCACAACAACAGGGGGAGTTTCCAGACTGATGTCAGATTCGGATCAATCATCTGATATTCATGCAAGAACCGGTGATTGGTGATTGACTTCCTTGAGGCAGCTAGCAATGCTGCAGGCACATTGCCTTGAGTGCACTATTGTTTGTAGTGCTGTTCCTGAATCTTGAAGGCTGCCATAGGGAGCAAAGTGCTGACACAATGATTGAAAGGACTGCACCGTGTCTACTTGCTTCACAGTCGGCGCTGGAGATGGATTTATCCCATTATGGAATGGCCATATGATCCATAGGCTGCATAGCCTTCCAAAGATGAGGCCATCATCATGAAAAGTTTGTGAATACTCATCCTGAGATTGATGTCCTTCATTGAAATGTTGAGAATAGCAAAGGAAGTGTTAATCATAGAATTCCTGCAGTACAGAAGGAGGCCATTCGGCTCATCGAGCCTGCACCGACAACAATCCCACCTAGGCCCTTTTCCCGCTACCCCACACATTTACCCTGCTAACCCCCTGACCCTAGGGGCAATTTAGCATTGTCAATCGACCTGACCCGCACATCTTTTGGCTGTGGGAGGAAACCAGAGACCTCGGAGGAGACCCATGCAGGCACGAGGAGAATGTGCAGACTCCGCACAGTGACCCGAGGCCGGAATTAAACCTGGGTCCTTGGCACTGTGATGTAGCAGTGCTAACCCCTAATGTGGGAGAAGGTGAAATTGACACATATGAGCTGGCTGATTTCATTGTCCTGGAACTGGCTGAATACAGTCAAGCGCTATAAGCCTCAGTCACGGCACTTTGGAGTAGACGAGAGTACTAATGCAATGACTGTAATCAATCAGCTGCTTAAAACCTGAGCCTCTCGGCTGTAATGTCTTTGGAGCATTGTGCATGTGTACTTTAGCTATTGCCCCTTTACAGTTGGATCCTTCTAACTTTCGTGCATTCCTATGAGAGGATAAATGGCCAATCACACCATTTCAGTATTTCACCCCAAGTTGTAATGGAGTCTTGCAAGAATGCTCATCATGACGTAAATTACCCAAATCTTTCAACTGGTGTTTGAATTTCCTCAAAGGTCTCAGCTGAATCTTGTTCTCCATGCCCTAAAATGGGAGTTATTAGGATGCCTTGAATGGACTCAGAAGTGCAGTCATCGGTTCCTCCACTAGCCCTCTGATGTGTCCCCCGCATGTTTTTTCTGAGGTTATTTTTCCATCAGTTGTCAAAATCTTACTGCTCTGCTTCTTCTCTGAGCCCGATTTCCAACTTCTCCTGGCACCATCCTAGACTCTTGTATCATCCTGGAAGAACACCAGGTGCAAGTTTCCTACCCCCCATTACTTTCCTGCCTTCCCCTCTAACCCTGGAGCTCATCTTAATCCTTATAGATATACCTGTGCTACCCTTTGAACGGTTTTCTGTGGATGTCCCGATGCCTCATGTCAACTTCAACCCTTCCCATCTTGAGCCTGCTATCACAATGATGTACTGAGACTCCCCACCCATCCCCACCCCACCCCACTCCATCCTTCCATGAGACAATTAAATGCCCCCCTCTTACATTTCCCCATTTACAGGCTACAGATGCTTCCTATGACTGTGACTGTGCCATCTGCGGCCCAATACGAAGCCACCAATCCCCAGGACTCAAATGTGTGAAGGACTGACCATACAATTTGGACCAGTATCATGATTCTAGTAGCATTTTTAATGAACGTTCATGCTTTGCATAGAAAATAAAAGCAGAGGTCAGTTATTCGTCCCTTCCAGCCTGCTCAGCCATTCAATATGATTGTGTTTGAACTTCTATATTCCCATGCTCTCTCCCATGCCCCTTGATATCTTTAGAGTCTAGAAATTATTTCCTCCTTAAATATATTCAGTGACTTGCCCTCTATAGCCTCCTATTGTAGAGAATTCCACAGGTTCACCACCCCCTGAGTGAAGGAATTTCTCCTCACCTCTATCCTAAATGGCCCACCCAACGGTGACTCCTTGCAACATCCCTGCATCCAGTCTGTTGAGCCCCATCAGAATTTTATACATTTCAATGAGATTCACTCTTATAAATTCCAGTAAGCACAGGCCCAGTCAATCTAATTTCTCTTCATATGACAATTCTGCCATCCCAGAAATCTGTCTGGTCAACCTTCACCACACTCCGTCTATGGCAAGAATATCCTTTATTCGATAAGGAGACCAAAGCTGCTCACAATTTCCCAGGTGTGGTCTCGCCAAGGTTCTGTACAGTTGCAGTAAGACATCCTTGCTCTTGTACTCAAGGCCTCTTGCAATAAAGGCCAACATACCATTTAGCTTCCTAACTTGCTGTACTTACATGCTTGCTTTCAGTGACTGGTGTATGAGGATCCAGGTCCTTTTGTACACCTACATTTCCCAATCTATCACCATTTAAATAATACTCTGCCATTCCATTCTCGACATGCATAGTTGACAACCTCCATGAAAGCCAGCCAACTGGAAACCGACCTTTGGCTGCGCTGCAGACTTTCTACTCCCTCCTGCCACAATGTCTGCTGCTGACAGAACATCCCGCTCTAGATGTCTAAAAACTCTTTCTTTTTTAATACAAGTGCAAGCTCTGCTTTCAGCAATACTGTGGATGGAAAGCTTTTTCTTGGAAAACTGACAGAAAATGTTAGAAATACTCCACAAATCTGCCTTGTTACGATGATGGAGAAAAAGGTGTGGAATAAAGACACAGAAATATTGGACTTCAAAAAGACCTGAGGTTTATGTTTTACAATGTTTTACAATCCCAGAGATGGTTGAGAATGTACAGTTAGACACTGACAGGAATGGCAGCTGGATGTTTCTCAAAGTAACCTGTTACAGACAAGGTACTTCTAAAAAACAGTTTAAAGTTTATTTATTCATCACAAGTAAGGCTTACATTAACACTGCAATGAATTTACTGTGAAATTCCTTGAGTTGCCACAGTCCAGCACCTGTTTGGGTCAATGCATCTAACCACACATCTTTCAGAATGTGGGAGGAAACCCACGCAGACACGGAGAGAACATGCAAACTCCAGACAGACAGTGACCCAAGCCGGGAATCAAACCCGGGTCCCTGGCAAAGATGCAAAGACAAATAACCATCTCTGGTAAAGACAAAGGAACATAACGACTATCTCACCTCAAAGACTCTGTGTGCAATTGTGGACCAACCAGTGCATTGTGGGTTTCCAGCTGGAAAATGCAGAAGTGTGTGGATGGCACCGTAACACAATAATTAGCACTGCTGCCTCACAGTGCCAGGGACCCAGGTTCAATTCCTGGCTTGGGTCACTGTCTTTGTGGAGTTTGCACATTCTCCCCTTGTCTGCATGGGTTTCCTTGGGGTGCTCCGGTTTCCTCTCACAGTCTGAAAGACGTGCTGTTTAGGTGCATTGACCCGAACAGGTGCCAGAATGTGACTATGGGAATTTCATGGTAACTCCATTGTAGTGTTACTGTAAGCCTTAATTGTGACTAATAAATAAACTTTACTTTAAGTGTGTGTGTGTGTGTGTGTGTGTGTGTGTGCGCGCGTGCGCGCGCATGTGTGTGCACGTGTGCAGGTGTATTTATACTATATTTAGGAAGAGTTCTATGCTGAAGGTGTGCAATATCTAAAAACTCTCTCTCAGACTGTGGAAGTCAACCAGCTAGCAAGAAGGATTGCAGCCAGAGAAAGAAACTGAAATACCTCTACCAAACCACAGAACATCTGGATCGAAGAATCAACTACTCACCAGCAGAAATCAACTATACTGGGATCAATTCATAATGACCACAATGTGTCATCTACTCCCTGCAAATCAAGGACTGTTCCGTGTAACATTTTATATACTATTAGACTAATTTCTTACTTCTAATCCACATGAAAGTAGATGTGTTTACCTTTATTCATTACCTTTTTAGTAGCTGATAATACTCAATCTTAAGAAAATCTGGTTGGATTGGCTCCTTTTTAAACATGACGTTAGGTGTGGAGAAACTGTCCAAGGGAAAGGGAAGCATGTTAGATTAAGGAAATTTGGCATGTCAGCTGTGACTCTCACCAACTTTTACAGATGCACCATAGAAAACATTCTTTCTGGTTGTTTCATAGGTTGGTATGGCTCCTGGTCTGCCCAACACTGCAGGAAACAACATGAACGAAGGGTCATGAATGAAGCCCAGTCCATCACGCAAACCAGCCCCCCATCCCAGAGTGTTGACTCTGTCTACACTTCCCACTGCCTCGGCAAAGCAGCCGGTATAATTAAGGACCCCACACACCCTGGACATTCTCTTTTCCACTTTCTGCTGGGAAAAAGATACAGAAGTCTGAGGTCATGTACCAATTGACTCAAGAACAGCTTCTTCCCTGCTGCCGGCAGACTTTTGAATAGACCTACCTTGCATTAAGTTGATCTTTCTCTAGACTCTAGCTATGACTGTAACCCTACAATCTACATTCTTTCAATTCTTTCTCTAAACGGTATGCTTTGTACAGCACGCAAGAAATAATATTTTTCATTGTATCCCAATACATGTGACAATAATAAATCAAATCAAATCAAATCAAACCTTGTTGCTATCAGCAGAGAGTGTGTTGAATAAAGACAGAGCGAATCATCCTTCCTTACCAGGGCTTATAACAATTTGGTGGGGTGAGGGGGAATATCCCAGTGAGATGGTGACAAATCAAAGGATCTCCCCCTGATCAGCAAGTTGTGGGAAACTTTGCGGGGCTGATGGTAACAGTCTTGGAAAGAACAGACCAAATAATATTTCAGATGTGAAACCTTTTTCAATAAATGCACCACACTTCTTTTTATTAATTCGTGGGACATAGGCGTCAGTGATGGGCCATCCTTAATCACCCATTGACTGAGTGACTCACTGGGTCTTTTCAGAGAGCAATTGAGAGTCAACCACATTACTGTGCTCTGGAGTCACAGGTAAGGATGGCAGATTTCTTTCCATAAAGGCCATTAGTGAACCAGATGGGTTTTTCTGACAATTAACAATGGTTTCATGGTCATCAGTAGATTCTTAATTCCAGAAATTTTTTTATTGAATTCTAATTCTATCTCTTGCCATGGTGGTCCCCAGAACATTAGCTGAGTTTCTGGATTAATAGTCTGGAGATAATACCACTAGGCTGTGTTCCAATCTTTGTGACACTGAACATTTTACATTTGATCCCTGATCTGTGTTAAATTAGCTAATCTCAGCTCCTGCGGCAGTGGGAACGTTGGTTGTCCTTAGTTCTTGCCGTCAGAACAATGGGAGGGTTTTGAATGCATTTCTCTGATATGTCATTGTAAAAAAAATTACCCAACTTTCCTGTCACCGCTGCAATCCTCTCTCTAAAGAGTCACTTTCTTTAACTCAATTTTGTGATCTGCTGCAATTCACTAAACTTCTGTGAGCAGGGTAGGCTAATTCTGTGTGGAGAGAATCATAGAACCCACAGTGCAGAAGGAGGCCGTTCGGCCCATCATGTCTGCACTGACAACAATCCCACCCAGGCCTTATTCCCATAACCCCACATATTTAGCCCCCTAATCCCCCAACATGAAGGGGCAATTTACCATGGCCAATCAACCTAACCCACGTATCTTTGGACTGTGGGAGGAAACCGGAACACCGGGAGGAAACCTCACACAAACACAGGGATAATGTGCAAACTCCACAAAGATAGTGACCCGAGGCCGGAGTTGAACCAGGGTCCCTGGCACTGTGAGGCAGCAGTGCTAACCGTTGGGCCCCCCCTGCTGCCATCTTGTGAAGAGTCACTTTCCTCCTGTGCATATGGATGTTCACTTGCCTGAAACCTTTCAGAATTGTGCCCTTCACCTGGAGTTTATTTTCTGATTACATCCATTCATTGCACCCAGGTGGTGGGTGGATTGACATGAGTGAACATGGAACAGGTGACCTTGTGGGTTAGAATTACACATTTGAATGCTGTGCCAGCATCAGACACTGTTTGGCGTACAAAAGGATTGAATGGGAATTTATTTGTTACAAGTTAATGCTGCACTTCCACGCATGGCTTGGGATTCCACTTAAGCTATTGAATTATTTAAAATTGCTTTATATAATCGGCTTTCAGATGGAACAGCAATGAACTGTGTGTTGTGTGTCTGCCTGTGTGAAATCCAGTGCTGGATCAGCTGATGTTTCTTCTAATTAAGAATTTAAAGGATCAATATCATTGCCTTTGACTGTTGACAGTTTCTGCAGCCTTATCCTAACTTGCACAACATTCCACTCACTCATCACCCCTGTTCTCGCTGACCGACACTGACTGCTGGTCCACCAATATGGTTTCAAAGTTCTCATCCTCATATTCAAATCTCTCCATGGCCCCCCGTCTCTCTGTAACCTCCGCCCTCTGTGTATTCTGAAATTCATCGATTCTGGCCTCTTGTGCATCACTCCCACCCCCCAACCCCCGCTTCTTTCATCCCACTGTAGATGGCTATGTCCAAAGATGCATGGGTTGGGTTGATTGGCCATGCTAAATTGCTCTTCAGTGTCCTGGGATGTTTAGGTTAGAAAGATTAGCAGGGTAAATATGCGGAGTTACGGGGATAGAGCCTGGTTGGGATTGTTGTTGGTGCAGACTCGATGGGCTGAATGGCCTCGTTCTGCACTATAAGGATTTGATATCTTAAGCTGTCTCAGCCTTTAGCTCTAGAATTCTTTCCCTAATCATCTTCATGTTTCTATTCCTCCCTTTGTTTAAGGTGCTGCTTAAAACCTACTTCCTTGACATAGCAGTTGGTCACCTAGTCTGTTCCTGCACTCAGAGTCAAATTTGTTTGATTTTATTTGATGTTGACATTTTACTCCATTAAAGGCACTATATAAATTCAAGTTGTTGTTGTAGTTAGGGCATTCTGCTTAAAACTGATTCACTTGTTCTTACCAACTGCATTGAGTAAACCAAACACAATTTGAAATAAAATATGCCTGTGATATCTATTGCTAGTTCGCATTTGAAGATTGTTTGTGTTTTCTCTACGCCATATGTAATTGAAGATTAATACTGGAATTTTACCGGCATCCCTGCCCTGATTCTGGTTTGCAGAACAGCATTCTCCATTGGCCTCAGACAGGATCTTACGAGCCTCAATCGGGCGGGCAAGGCAGTAAAATTCCGGAATAGGTGTTGTCCTTAAGGATTTTTTCTTGAGTTGCAATATTAGAAATTGAAGCTTGTCTTCTGAAGCACCTATTACATCACTGGAATATCTATATTTAATTAAGTCTCTAATCTCCCTGAGTGTTCATCCTAAACATAAAGGACTGCAAACTTTAATGTCTGGATTATTGACACTTTTAGTACCCTGCAGTAACATGGCAGAAAGCTATGAATGAATGCCTTTTATTAATGCAGTTTTCACACATCCTATTATCATCGTATAGTAGGTCATTAGGCATGGAAGTGCAATAGCTTGACATGGGGGCGATGGGGGTAGGTGGAGGGGCTTGGCTTGGCATGGAACTTGAAGATCATAGCTTGGAGGGCATCCCTTGGCATGGGGGCATGAGGAGAACCTTTTGAACTTAATTTTTTTAAAGAGTCCCCTCATGCAGACAATGGTTCATGATAACTCTGAGGTGCCATGAACCACAACTCATTGAAAAACCTGGCCCAACTCAATGAAAATAGCAGGGGACTAGGACATGTCTGTTCCTGAAATGGAGTCAGCTAGATGGGAGTTCACAAACCCCAACCAGCCCGCACCCTTGAAAAGCACTGCCAAAGATCAGAAGCTTTGTAAATGGGATTGGGAATTTTGGAATTGGGTCCTAGCTGCTATGTTTAAAGAGTTCCCAAGTCATCCTGACTCAATGAGAATCCAGTCCAAACAGCCTGAACCTCTATATTAGCTGAGGGTAGTTGCAGCAAATTGCTACCGTAGCTCACATCAGCCAACTCATTCAGAGCACTGAACCTGGAACATTTTGTTCTGTATGAGCTAGTGTTGAGGTAGATAACATCAGGAGATCTTTTCGAGTTCTTTATAAATAGGGGTAAATGTTTAGTGCGACGTTCTGCTTGGCTGTGTATGTGAGCTGGTGAAGCAGAGCTAGTTATAAAAAGAACAAACTCAGGCAAGCAATGCTTGGTTTTCATTATTTATTGGAAACAGTCTTATGTTTGCTAACGGACTTTGAGAAGGGGGATAAATTTACAGCTCCATAGAAGTGAGGTGTTGGAGAATCTAGGGGAGACATATCGGATTCTATTTTTCTCTAATTTATTGGAATGGGGGCAAAAGATAAAAGTCCTGATTTGTAAGAACTTGTATCTGAACTCTGCAACTGTTTTGCGATTGCGACGCGGATGGAGATAACAATCAGCATTGTCTTCCATTTAAAATAATGGACCATGAAGGGCACAGCAACAGATATCTGCCCACCAGCTGTTGCTCCATTTGTTCCTATTGAGAAAGCAGCAAGTGAAGTGTGACAAGCCAAGACTTCTTTTCTTGTAATGGGTGATTCGTAGCACACAGCCAGAAACAACTCAAACAAGGACAGAGGCCTCACAAATTTGGCTGATGCTGACACTGGAGAGAGACTTGTACTTAGGACCCAAAAGAGAAAATGCTGGAAGATGTCAGCAAGCCTGGTAGTATCTATAGGGAGAGAAAAGAGCTGACATTTTAAATCCAGATGATCTTTTCTGCTTTGACAAAGGGTCATCTGGACTCATAGAACATAGAACATTACAGCACAAACAGGCCCTTCGGCTCACAAGTTGCGCCGATCACTTCTATACCTACTAAGCCATAGACCTATCTATAACCCCCAATCCCATTAGACCCCATATACTCATCCAGAAGTCTTTTCAACTTCTTTATAAATAGGGGTTACTGTTTAGTGCGACGTTCTGCTTGGCTGTGTATGTGAGCTGGTGAAGCAGAGCTAGTTATAAAAAGAACAAACTCAGGCTTAAAACAAACTCAAATTTAGATCCCATATACTCATCCAGAATTCGAAACGTCAGCTCTTTTCTCTTCTTACAGATGCTGCCAGATCTGCTGAGATTTTCTAGCGTTTTCTCTTTTGGTTTCAGATTCCAGCATCCACAGTAATTTGCTTTTATTTAGACTTGTACTTGGAGTTTACTAATAATTACATTTTCACTGCTGTTGGCTATAACATTCCAGGTGATTCCGAATGTGAACACTCTCCTTTCAGACCTCACATCCTTCTTCCTCTGTGATGCAACTTTTCCAATCTTTGTCATATGAACCTATCTTGCACACAGGATTGTGCCTTCATCTGGATTCTTGGGGCTTCAATTCAAGATCCCTGGCCCGACTTTATATTACTTCTGAAGTCTTCTCTTGCCCTAAAATTCCTCCAAAATGATCAGCTTGTCCCACTCTGACTTTCTATGCAACGTCTGACTCCTTTTTCCCAGAGTTGCAGAGATTACAGTACCTCCATATTCTTCGAACTCCCTCCCTAAAAGTCTCTGACTCAACCTCTCTGTCCACCATTTTAAAAACATGCTCAAAATCCAACTCATCTCTATGAACAAGTCTTCAATCACACCAGCAGATCTTGCTTTCCGCCTCAGTGTCATTTTCCGTTAATGCCAGTTTACAAAACACCTTGGGAAAGGTTGCTATCATTAGGATAGAGGTAAGCCATCCAGGAAAAAACAGCCTACTCAATTCGAACCCCAACATAAACATTCACTCCTCCACCACTGATGCACATTGACTGAAGTGTATATTGTATACAAGGTCACAGAATCCTACAGTGCAGAAGAGGCCTTTAACCCATCAAGTCTGCACATGCAAGGCCCTGACCTGCCCACCTAACCCCACTTGCCAGCACTTGGCCCATAGCCTTGAACGTTATTGCATGCCATTTTAAAGGATGTGAGGCATCCCACCTCCACCACCCTCCCAGGCAGTGCATTCCAGACCATCACCACCCTCTGGGTAAAAATGTTTTTCCTCAAATCCCCCCTAAACCTCCCATCCCTCATTTTTAATTTGTGTCCCCTTGTAATTGATTCTTCAATTAAGGGGTATAGCTGCTCCTTGTCCATGCCCCTCATAATCTTGAACACCTCAATCAGGTTGCCCTGTATCTTTTCTGCTCCAGAGAAAACAAGCGTATCCAACCTCTCTCTTTATAACTTAAATGTTCCATCCCAGGCAACATCCTGGTGAATCTCTTCTGCACCCCCTTCAGTGCAATCACATCCTTCCCATAATGTGGCAACCAGTATTGCACACAGTACTCCAGCTGTGGCTTCACCAAAATTCTATACAACTCCAACATGACCTTTCTGCTTTTCTTATGTATACCCCGATGATAAAAGCAAGTGTGCGATATGCCTTTTTCACCACCCTATTAACCTGCTTTTTTACCTTCAGAAATGTATGGCCCAACTCGCCAAGATCCCTTTGTTCTTTGGAACTTTTCAGTGTCAGACCTTTCATAGTATACTTCATTGTCAAATTACTCCTTCCAAAGTGCATTCCCTCATACTTTTCAAGGTTAAATTCTATCTGCCATTTATCCGCCCATTTGACCATCTTGTCTATATCTTCCTGTAACCCAAGACACTCAATCTCACTGTTAAACAGTTGGCCAAGATATACTGTAGCAACTCACCAAGTGTCCTTTGAAAGCAGCTTTTAAACTCTTGAAGTCACAGAGCATCCTGACTTGGAATATATATAACTATTCCTTCACCATCACTGGTCAAAAATCTGGAACTCTTCACCAATCAATACTATGTATGTACCTGTGCAATGGTTCAATGAGCAATAAATGCTGGTCTTGTGAGGAACACACATCCCAGAAGCAAATTCTGAGAAAGTAAGAAATCTAGACATAAATGTGCTGAATGGTTAAAGTGTTCTTGCTTGCCCTGTATGGATATCAGTTCATGCAGGGCAAGTAGAATGCTTCTCCTGAGCCCACATTGAAGAAACCCACTAGTGTCACTTCGGGCCTCACTGAGTTCGATACCTCCTGCCCTTCCCCAATTCTAGACCCAAATGTAAGTGCCACTGTGACACTAGTAGCAACCTGATCTTCATCGGTGGGTCCTCATTGCTTCCTTGGTTCTATTAATTTGAGGCCTGAAGCCCCATGTCAGTTGAACTTTGGGGCACACACTTCAGGTGCAGAGGATGTATTCTGCACCCATCACATATCCAGAAATAGGAGCACACAAATTTCTGGACACTTGCTGATTTGATTTGATTTATTTTTGTCACGTGTATTGGGCTACAGTGAAAAATATTGTTTCCTGTGTGCTATAGAGACAAAGCATACCATTCATAGAGTACTTAAAAACTTGAAGCTTTCGAGTACATTAATGAAAATATTTTTAAAGAATTCTTTGCCTTTGCAATTTGAGTGTTTTACTTCTCCCAAGCAATGTGAAGACTTCAGTTTTCAATTATAACCGCATTGTTTTGTTACATGATTCTCTGATCTCTGTATTTGTACACCCCCTCACTGCATCACTACTGGCGGAAGGTCAGTAGACAAATCCCAACAGAACAGTATATCATATGTTCTTCCTCAATTCTTCCTGTGGCCTGTACAAAGTCACTGAACTCCTTTCCTTCCATTGCTCCGATTGTGTACTGTATTAAAGTTGTTATTCTGCATTCACTCCCAATTTCTCTGTCTTTGCTGAAGATCACGTGGATTGGAATATTTAGCTCTGAATAATGCTCAGCTTGCAGCATGTGGCTACTCCATCATGACCTTCAAGCTCTGTTTGCTTTTCTATAAAGCCCCTCTACAATTCTTCTTGTTTTATTTGCTATATGTATTTTTGTGAGACTTTTGTAACTCTTCTTTGGGAAACAGTCCCCACCCTGCCCATATGCCCTGACAATGTGTTTCGGTTGCTATATATTGCTTTACAGGCAATTTAATGGGTTTTATTTTTCATCACATCTGCTGTATTTTAATAGGTATTTTCACATGACTTTCTGTGACTTTTTCTATTGCCAGCATCTCTGTTATCTTTACCTTCTTTTGTACTCTAATCTTTACTTTTAAACCACTCCTTTTGGCCTTTTTAGATTATTATCTTTCTGCCCAGAACCCTTTCCCCATTAAATGTTTTATTAAAGTCTCCTCTTGTTTATCCTTTCCTCTACAATTACAGTTACAGCCAGTTCAGGTGTAACTAGTTCCAGCAGTTTAACACCCTCCTGTCCAAAAAGCAAAATACAATGCTGGAAACCTGAAATGAAAACAGAAAATGTTGAAATGCTCGCTAGGTCAGGCGTGCAACCACTAATTCTATGGGATTGTAATCCTACAGAAACCTGAGAACTCGGCTCGATCTATCAGGTATTAAAGAAAATTGGCAACCATACAGTGCAGAAGGAGGCCATTCGGCCCATCAAGTCTGCACTGGCCACAATCTCATCTAGGCCCTATCCTCATAACCCCATGCATTTACCCTGGCTAGTCCCCCTAACACAAAGGGTCAATTTAGAATGGTCAATCCATCTAACCTGCACATCTTTGGACTGTGGGAGGAAACTGGAGCACCTGGAGGAAACACTTGCAGACGCGGTGAGAATGTACAAACTCCGCACAAAGAGTGGCCCAAGCCCGAGTCAAACCCAGGTCTCTGGCTCTGTGAGACAGCAATGCCACCGTGCCACCCAATTACTATGGATTGTCCCATCCTCATCTAATGTGCTGCTTTATTTGGTTTTGGCCTGAAGAATACATTCAGTGCAGGAATAAACAATATCAAAATCCCAGAATGGAAAATATTGCTAATTTTTACTTAATTGCAATTTTAAATTTGATTTCAAAAATATTGGGGCAATTTTTTTTTGTGTAGTAGGAATTATAGGAATCCAGGGGAAAACATAAAGATTAATACAACTGAATAGCCTGAAGTGGTGCTTGAGTTTCCCAGGGGGTTTATATATGTTAGAATTCATTTACATCAACCCAATGTATTCTAATACCCTAATGCTCTGTTATTTTCTCAATCTTAAGTCTTATCAATTTGAATTCAACCCAATTTGAGTCACTGTAAATATGCTATCATCTCAATGATGAGTTGGAAGTGAAAATGCCCTTTTCTTCACTTTAATGATCTTGGATAACAAGTTTTATGATGGACCAGTTATACCCAATTTGACCAATTTTTATTTTAAAGTTTGCTGATTCCAACCTCTAACTTAACTCGTTGCTCAATCTATTAGGTCTCTTTATTTTTTTTGATACATGATAGGGCTTCTCTGAGTCACCTTCTTCATTTCATAGAACCATACAGTCCCTATTGTGCAGAAGCAGGCCATTCAGCCCATCAGGTCTGCATCGACTCTCCAAAGAAGCTATTCTTAGTGTCCAGGCCAATATTTACCTCTCAGTCGGCATCACATATAAAAAATATTTAGTCCTTATTTGCTTGCTGTGTGTCAACTGGTTGACATGTCCTCTATAATACAACAATAACTACACTTAGAAAGTACTTCATTAATAGTGTATATAGAATCCCTACAGTACAGAAGGAGGCCATTCGCCCATCAAGTCTGTACTGACCACAAGTCCACCCAGACCCTATCCTCCAACCCCATGCATTTACCCTCTAATCTCTTGACACTAGGGCCAATTTAGTATGGCCAATCAATCTAACCTGCACATCTTTGAATTGTGGGAGGAAACTGGAGCATCAGGAGCGAATGTGCAAACTCCATACAGACAGTGACCTGAGACTGGAATTGAATCCGGGACCCTGGCGCTGTGAGGCAACAGTGCTAACCACTATGCCGCTGTGCCACCCATCATAATAATGTCATAATAATAAAGGAAAAACATTGAATTATGGTCTGAAATATTGAACTTCAAATAAGACCAGTGAGTTTTTGAAAAAGGGCTCACAAGCCCAAAGGTGGCTGAGGATGTACTGTCAGTCATGGCCTGAATTACTAGAGGATGATGCTCTGAGAGACAAGGGAACCACCATATTTCTAGAGAAGGTAACTTCTAAAGCATTCAGAAACTAATTGCCATCTCCATTGGAGACAATGGGACATAACGAGATGAGTATCATGGCTGATCTTTTTCCTCAATGCCATTTTCCTACACTATTTCCACATCTTTGATGTCTTCTAGATATCTTGGTTTTGAACACACTCAATGACTAAGCTTTCACAGCCCTTGGTTAAAGAATTCCAAAGATTAAGGCCACTGAGTGAACAAATTCCTTTTCATCACAGTCCTAAATAGCGACTTATTTTGAGATGGCTCCTAGCTGGGGGAAATGGCCTACCTGTCAGGCCCTGTAAGAGTTTTGTTTTATTACATTATAGAATTATTATTACTATGCTATAGAATCCTTACAGTGCAGGAGGAAGCTATTCGGGCCATTGAATCTGCACTAACAACAATCCCTCCCAGGCCCTATCCTCGTAACTCCACATTAGTCTGCTAGTTCCCCTGGTACTAAGGGACAATTTGGCATGGCCAATCCACCTAACCTGCACATACTTTGGACTGTGGGAGGAAACTAGAGCACCCAAGAGAAACCCAGACACGAGGAGAATGTGCAGACTCCACACAGGAAGTAACCCAGTGCTGGAATTGAACCCAGGACCTTGGCGCTGTGAGGCAGCAGTGCTAACCAATGTGCCTCTGTATTAATTATATACTATACATGTTAATTATATATGTATATATAATTAATATACTCGATTATTAATATGTTACATTAATACGTTATAGCCAATTAAATGCTTTTGAAGTGTTGTAATGTAGGAAACTTGGCAGCAGAATTGCACACAGCAATTCAGCAAAATAATAATGTCAGACTCTTTTTTTGCTTGGTGGGAGCGATTGAATAGCAAAACTGTACGCAACAAAATCTCTCAATCAACTATATAATGATGACCAGATGTACTGTTTTGGTTGGCAGTTGAGATTGAACAATGTTGGAGAGCTTTCTTTGCAGGAGCTGATTGGTGGAAATGTATTTAATCTATTGTAAATGGTCAGCAGCTGAAGTACATACACATGTACGAATTTAGGAGCACAGGTAGGGTGCTCTGGTTTCCTCCCAAAGTCCAAAGACGTGCGCATTAGGTGGATTGGCCATGCTAAATTGCCCCTTAGGGTCAGGAGGACTAGCGGGCTAAGTACTTGGGGTTATGGGGATAGGGCCTGGGAGGAGTAATTTAAACTAATAATTGTGTATATTAATTATATGTAAATGTATACATAATATATAATTAATACAGAGGCACAGTAATTAGTACTGCTGCCTCACAGCGCCAGGGACCCGGATTCAATTCCGGTTCCGGGTCACTATCTGTGTGGAACCTACACATTCTCCTCATGTCTGCATGGGCTTCCTCCGGGTGCTCCGGTTTCCTCCCACAATCCAAAGATATGCGGGTTAGGTGGATTGGCCATGCAAATTGCCTATTAGTGCTTGGGTGAACCAGCGGGCTAGTGGGGTTACGGGAATAGGGCCTGGAAGAGATTGTGTCGGTTCAGGCTCAATTGGCTGAATGGCCTCCTTCTGCACTGTCGCAATTCTATGATACAGTAATAATAATAATAGGAGTGGGCCACCTGTCTTCTTGAGCCTGTTCTGCCATTCAATAACATCAAGGTTAATTTGATTGTAATCTCAAGCCCACATTCCTGCCTACCCCCAAAAACATTTCATATCCCCTTTGTTAATCAAGAATCTATTTAACTCTGCCTTAAAAATCAGGAGTTTTGGCTTGAAATTTTCTTTTGGACCTATTTTCTCACAGTTATATGTCACTGCCACTTCCGTTGCTTTTTACCTTTAACTTATTTGATTAGAAAAGGTGGAGAGGTCATCGCTCTGTGGTGTCCTGTACACCCCCAACATGGGGATATAGTGGAATATTTTGGGTGCTTTGTTGCAGGAGTTGAACGAACTCAGAAATTCCCCTCTGGGAAGCAGGTGGGAGCTTTGGTGCAGCCTAGACTAGAAGTGACGAATAACATGGGTCAGGGTGTCAGCGGCAGTTGGAGTGAGCTTAGGGATGAGGCAAATGAGATTGAATTTGATAGTCTTTTGACTTTGATTTGATTTGAATTGATTTTTTTATTGTATATTGTACGTATTTCATATATTAACATACAATGAAAAGTATTGTTCCTTGTGTGCTACACAGATAAAACATACTATTCATAGAGAAGGAAATGAGAAAATGTAGAATGTAGTGTTATAGTCATAACCAGGGTCTAGAGAAAGATCAACTTATTGCAAGGTAAGTCCATTCAAAAGTCTGTCAGCAGCAGGGAAGAAACTATTCATGAGTCGGTTGGTACGTGACCTCAGACTTTTGTATCTTTTTGCTGAAGGAAGAAGGCGGAAGAGAGTATGTCTGGGGTGCGTGGGGTCCTTAATTAGGCTGGCTGCTTTGCCAAGGCAGCGGGAAGTGTAGACAGAGTCAGTGGATGGGAGGCTGGTTTGCGTGATGGATTGGATAACCAAAACGTCTTGGTGAAAAATAGCATTTGGGGTTTGAAGTTTAGCTTAGTGGTAGTAGACAGCTAAAGGTAGATGTCGTTAGCTTAGTTTAAGCTTATTTATTAATGCTGTAAGTAGGCTTACATTAACACTGCAATGAAGTCACTGTGAAAATCCCCTAGTCGCCACACTCCCGTGCCTGTTCAGGTACACTGAAGGAGAATCTAGCATGGCCAATGCACGTTACCAGCACATCTTTCGGACTGTGGGAGGAAACTGGAGCACCCCAAGGAAACCCATGCAGACACGGGGCGAATGTACAAACTCCACACAGACAGAGACCCAAGCCAGGAATCGAACCTGGGTCCCAGGCGCTGTGAGGCAGCAGTGCTAGCCACTATGCCACCCTGTAGTTATGCAATCAGGAGGGAATCAGGAAATGGGTCTTATGAAGAAGATGCGCCTGATGAGGATTGAGAGGGGCAGAAGTGGGGAAGAAGCTGGAATATGATCACTTGATGTTATTTGCTGTTCACCAGTATATCTGTAGGTATATAGTATTTGAAGGATGCTAACAAAAGCCATCCAAAGTCTTATGTTGAGGCTGGTTGGAACGATTTTCCTAAAACCTTTATCTGAAAATTTACTTGCAAAATTAAGAATTGTGATCTTAATTTTTCTTTAAAAGATCAAATACTTTGGAACAAAATAGTTATTTGGAGTTGCTTGTAGGGTTGTAAATCTCTGGAAAATGTGTTTCCAAACAGACCTTGTGCTCCATTTGGAGAATTTCCTGATGCTACTTTCACTGAGTTGATTTTACTGCCCATAAAGCTTATTATCAAGTATTATTTCTACAGCATTCCTGATTGAAATGGGAGTGCTGTCTGCAACCTAAACACAGGAATGAGGAGGGGAAATTTCTTTCTGACACATACATAATATAACATGATTCAGTGACAAGAGTAAAGACAATATACACTTGTTGTCTTATAACTCAGTCAGAAATGCCTAGACCATTCCAGATTAGTGATATTAGTTTGAGCTGGGTTGGTAGTAGTCACGTTCAATTTGGTCCCAGCAATTGCTGGTTTAGGATGAGAAAATCTGCCCAGCACCTACTTCTACTCATCAGCCAGTGATCTAAGGCAAAAAGTGCAGGTTTGTGGATACATTGTGTGAGATTAACCCAGTGCTCACATGGCAAATATTGTGCCAACATTCGCTCTTGAGATCTGGGCGTGAAAGAGCGCTTGGCGAAGGTGACTGCAGATCACTTGGTCCCTGATCATTGCCCCATGTCCCCCACGCCTTCCCCCTTCTCCTCCACCCATGCCCCTGCCAATTGCTCTTTATGCTGGCAACCACCTCACCTCCCAGTCTGCATTGCCAATCGCTCCCTATGCTGGTAATCACTCTCCTCCCTCCGCTTCCCATGCTCCCATCGCCTATGCCATTCCCTTCCTCCCCTTCTACCCTGCCGATCATTTCCAATGCTAGTCCCTCTTCCCCCTGTGCCAATCACCTCCTCCCCCGTCTGCAGAGTTTCCCCTCCTGTCCTGATCACCCCCTGTCTGCAAAGTCTACAGCCCCCCAACCTATCACCACCCATGTCATTAGTATTTAGGTTATGAAGCCGATCGCGCCAGCAAACAGGGCCAAGAAGATGGCTTTCAGTGTAAGACTGGTTTGTATGCGGTGTGAAAGCCTCATGCTATCTTCTTGGCTTGCTGCGCTGACCGACCAGTGCAACGGCCAAAAAAGGTCGCACTCTTAAAATTTTTTTAAGTTGTCTCTGAATTTAGCTTGCATGAGCTAGCTAAGTCAAAGACATTTGCTTGGATCAGACAATGGACAAGAATTTATTTTGGTGTTGCCTTTCCTAAAGATGGTATGAAATGTAACGCAAGGCGTTGGCACTGAGGTGGGTAGGACAGTAGAACACCTATCCAATTAAGCTTGAGCTTAAAGTAATGTAGAAGTATAAAAATGAAATGGCTATGAGAAGAGTGCTAGGGTCCGACATGATGTTTAATCAGCTGAGAAGTAAAAGCTCTACTTTAGTTCTGTCAGTAGTTATAATTAGGTGTTTTAATACCTTGTAACAATTATTTGCTATACAGTAATTGGTTAGTCCACATATATGTATACATGTGTTTCATTTATATTGGCAATGAACAAACTTATCAAAATGGAGTATAATCAGGGACTATCCCAAAGGCAAGTTGATTTGACCACATTCCTTAGAGATTCAGTTAGCTTCATTACCAAGGCCATAAAATACTAGTGGGCTTTAGTAGGCCCTGTTTATCAATAGGAGCAACCACATGTGAGACTGTTTTAGTGAAGCTGCTATCAAAATAGAGACATTAGATAAAGATGTCTGACTAAGGGAAAGATTGAGGTAAGGGACTCAAGGGCAGTTCACAAGGCTTGGCGGTGATATATTGGTGTCCCATGAGGTACCATGATCATGCAGCCCTAGGATGTTCCGTATTTCATTCTATTGGATCAATACGTAATGTATGTCAATTGTAACCCTTTTGCTTGGATTATGTCCAACTGACTGTGAGCTTCAGAGTTGTATAAACCATGATAATTTTCTTTGTCCAGTGGGGATGTGGCCTGACCTTTTGATGAGGCAGTCTTCCTTTGCTAGCAAGTAAATAAATACATAATCTGATGGTTAAGTATCTTGTGTTAAGGTATATTTCTGTTAAGAGTCAAACTCAGAAGTTGAGACTTCGACAGTAGGCGCAGATTGACAAGGTAAAGTTTATTTATTAAAAAATAAAAACAAATTACTGTGGATGCTGGAATCTGAAACCAAAAGAGAAAATGCTGGAAAATCTCAGCAGATCTGGCAGCATCTGTAAGGAAAGAAAAGAGCTGACGTTTCGAGTCCAGATGACCCTTTGTCAAAGTTTATTTATTAGTCACAAGTAAGGCTTACATTAGCGCTGCAATGAAGTTACTGCGAAATTCCTGTAGTTGCCAAACTCTGGCGCCTCTTTGGGTCATTGCACCCTAATCAGCATGTCTTTCAGAATGTGGGGGGAAACCGGAGCACCCAGAGGAAACTCACACAGACACAGGGAGAACATGCAGACTTCACACAGACAGTGACCCAAGCTAGGAATCAAATCTGGGACCCTGGCACCGTGAGGCAGCAGTGCTAAGCACTGTGCCACCGTGTTGCGCATCTCTTTGCAGCACTGAGAGGGTTAATTTAATATGTACTAATGTGGTGCTGTTGAAAGTGAAAAGATCTCTTTCTCTTCCATTTGGGTTTGCTTTTCCTATCTGGCAGCAGCCCAGCAGCCCAGTTTATCTCCACATCACAAACACATGTTTCAGTTTCACCAGCATAGCCCTCTGTGGGAACATTCTTCAAATCATAAGCAAGTTAGGATTGTGAATTTTTTTTTTGTCCTCTTTTCTTTCACAAGAATAGCTAACATATGTCAGGAAATGGCCACTTAAATCAGGATGCACATTAACATTGTACAAGCAATGTTCAGAGATCACTATATTTGATCAGGCCAAAGATACCAATGGCTGATCTTTTTCTTCCTCCTCCCATCAATCTAATCAAAAGTAAATGAGGAAGCTGCAGTCTTAAATTTATTCACATTAGATTAGCAACAGGCACCGGAGCTCTTTCATAATAGCTCCTTGTGTAATACTGGACTGCATACATATCTGAGCAGACTTGTCTGTACATAAATTGTTGTAGTAGCATTATATGAGACTATGAGTGAAATTGATCATTTGGCTGTTGGGATGGGAATGGTCTACGTTTGTATTCTGTGCAAATCCCAGATGTAACCATCCTTCATCTAAGATGGTTCCCTACTTTTTTTTATTCTAGAACAAATTACTTTTATTATTTCGCAAAGCAGTATACCAAATGTTGAAGGAGCTGTTCTCTTAAAATATACACATCTCTGGACAGGGATAAGGAAAAGAACAGCACCAACTGGTCAGCAGATTTTAGAAGTTTTTTTGATTTGATTTATTATTGTCACATGTATTGGGATGCAGTGAAAAGTACTGTTTCTTGCATAATTCATAGACAAAGCATACCGTTCATAGAGTACATAGAGGAGAAGGAAAGGCGAGGGTACTGAATATAACGTGCGATCTTACTGCCCTTCACTCCACACTCCCACTGCAGTGAAGTTGGAGAATTTGGTGACTAGCCAAATCTCCGTTCACTGCAGCGGGATGGGAAAATTCTGCTGGGATAAATGGTCGGCAAATTTCTGTAATTATTTACAGTCATAGCTAGGGTGTAGAGAAAGATCAACTTAATGCAAAGTAAATCCATTCAAAAATTTGACAGCAGTAGGGAAGAAGCTGTTCTTGACTCGGTTGGTTCATAACCTCAGACTTTTGTATCTTTTTCCCGACAGAAGAAGGTGGAAGACAGTATGGGTGGGATTTTCCAGCCTCGCTCTAGCAAGACCGGAAAATCCCGCCTGTAGTGGGCAGGGCAAAAGAATTCTGGCGCATGCCTGGGGTGCATGGGGTCCTTGATTATGCTGGCTGCTTTTCTGAGGCATCAGGAAGTGTAGACAGAGTCAATGGACAATACAATCTTGATGTGGACGTGGTCATGCAGGATTTCCAGTTTCCCCTTAACCGAGCCTACCTAAGGTTAACTCATTTAAAAAAAAATGGCACCAGTGGCACACAGCTGCTCGTCTGCTAATAAGACTACAAGACATAGGAGCAGAATTAGGCCATTCGGCCCATCGAGTCTGCTCCGCCATTTAGTCATGGCTGATGTGCTCCTTATCCCATTCACCTGCCTTTTCCCTGTAACTCTTGATCCCTGTATTGATCAAGAACCTATCTATCTCTGTCTTAAAGACACTCAGTGACCTGGCCTCCACAGCCCTCTGTGGCAGTGAGTTCCACAGATTCACCACCCTCTGGCTGAAGAAATTCCTCCTCATCTTAGTTTAATGGTCTGTCCCTTCACTCTGAGGTTATGCCTCTCCCACTAGTGGAAACAGCCTCTCCATGTCCACTTTATCTAGGCCTCTCAGTATTCTGTAAGTTTCAATTAGATCCCCCTCATCCTTCTAAATTGTATTGAGTACAGACACGGACTCCTCAACTGCTCCTCATATGACAAACCCTTCATTCCTTGGATCATTCTTGTGAACCTCCTCTGGACCCCTTCCAAGGCCAGCACGTCCTTCTTTGTGCTCACGCGCCGAGGGTGGGATATCCGTGGCCAAAACCCTTAAAGGCGCACTTGTTCAAGATCTCAAGGCAAAAGGCAACCAGCTTTTAAAAAACCTCAGTGTACATTCATGTCTTACAAAACACAAGAGGAATATAACAGATAAATGCCAAAGAAGTGCATGACACCACCATCCCTCCAAGACACACACCATTCTGATTTGGAACTATATTTCTGCTCCTTCACTGCCTCTGGGTCAAAGTCCTTCCATAACAGCACTGTGAAAGTATCTACACCACATGGATTGCAAGGGTTCAAGAAAGCAGTTCACCACCACCTTCTCAAGGGTGATTAGAGATGGGGAATGAATGCTGGCCAAGCTAGTGATGCCCACATCTCCTGAATGAATGAAAAAAAGAGTCCCTTGCGCTGTAGCCTGGATGCACCTGTGTTATTAACTAGCCCAAGTCTGTTTTTCTAATTATATGGTAATTGGGGCTTGAAGTAGGACAAATTACTTAACAAACTTTTCTAAATTGGAGGTGACAATGGGTGAGGATAAGAAGCAGCAAATTTCCAAGAAAGATGACAAGAAAACCCTGAAGAAACCACCAACAAAGGGCAGCAACAATTGGAGGTCCAGGAAGGAGAGTTACTCCATCTACATCTAAAAAGTGAAGCAGGTTCACCCCAACGTCCAACATCTCCTCCAAGGCCTTGAGCATCAAGAACCCGTTCATCAACATCTTTGAGCGCATTGCGGTCAAAGCTTCCTGCCCAGTCCAATACAACAAGTGCAGCACCATCAGCTCCCGGGAGGTCCAGACTGCTGTGCGCTGTTGACTGGGGAACTGGTCAAGTACTCTGTGTCAGAGGACACAAAAGCACCAAGTACACCAGCTACAAGTCCATAGAATTCCTACAGTACAGAAGGAGGCCATTGGCTCATCGTCTGTGACGACTACAATCTCACCCAGGCCCTATTCCTGTAATCCCACACATTTACCCTGCTAATCGCCCTGACACTAGGATGAATTTAGCATGGCCAATCCACTTAACCCACACATCTTGCGGACTGTGGGAGTAAACTGGAGCATCCAGAGGAAACTCACTCAGACACGGGGAGAAAGTGCAAATTCCACTCAGACAGTGACCCAAGAATTGAACCTGAGACCCTGGCACTGTGAGGCAGCAGTGCTAACCACTGTGCCACCTGTAAGTAAAACTGTACAATGTACTGAAACACACAGAGGCTTCGTCTAGTGAATATATGATGCTGTCTCGGGTGGTAAACGTTGGAGCTGGAGAACTAACTGATGTTTCTTTCCAGCGTATAGCCACTGAGGTGAGTTCTGGTGCCTCTGGGATTGTATTTAGGACCTTTTAGATCAATGGGACACTCAAAAGCAGGATCTGAGATTATAGTGATAGAGGTTTACAGCATGGAAACAGGCCCTTCGGCCCAACTTCTCCAAGCCGCCCCTTTTTTTAACCACTAAGCTAGCCCCAATTGTCCGCATTTGGCCCATATCTCTTTAAACCCATCTTACCGATGTAACTGTCTAAACCTTTTTTAAAAAACAAAATTGTACCCGCCTCTTCTACTACCTTTGGCAGCTCATTCCAAACACTCACCACCCTTTGTGTGAAAAAATTACCCCTCTGGACCCTTTTGTATCTCTCCCCTCTCACCCTTAAACCTATAATTGTAATTAAACCTATATTATGTTGTTGTAACAATGCTGTCTAGTTGGGCTTTGATTGTGCACAGCTATCTGGGAAGAAGTTCTAGTAGAGTCTGATACCAATTCTTTGTCTTTCGGGAGAAAGAAGATGCTGAAGTAGAACTTTCAACAGCTCCCACTGTAAAAATACATCTCAAAAGTATTCTCATAATCAATATCAAATTACTGGGTCCAGAATTTTACCACCCTGCCTGCCACGGAATCGGAGCCAGAGAGGGATGGAAAATGAGAATGTCCATTGACCTCCAGTGGGATCTTACAGTTATGGGATGAACGAGACCAGAAAATCCAACCTTAGGTGTTTAATACATGCTCTATAAATAGCCTGCATTGTTACCTTCTCCAATACCACAACCCTCCGCGCTCCTCCGATCCCAACTCCCTTTGCTCCACAGCCTCCGATTGTCTAGGGCATAAAATCTGGAATTTTTTCCCTTAACCTCCCCCCATTTCTCTCTCTACTCATCCTTGCTCCTTTGAAAACACTGGCCAAAATGACTCCTTTGACCAAGTTTATTGTCACATGCACTAATATAATCTGCTGAGTAAAAATCCTGGGACAGTGGCACTGTGGTTTAGCACTGCTGCCTCACAGCACCAGGGGCCTGGGTTCAATTCTGGCCACAGGTCACTGTCTGTACGGAGTCTGCACATTCTCCCTGTGGCTGCGTGGGTTTCCTCCGGGTGCCCTGGTTTCCTCCCACAGCCCAGAGAAGTGTGGGTTAGGTTGATTGGCCATGGAAAATTAACCCTAGTGTCAGGGGGATTAGTCATGGTAAATGTGTGGGGGTTACAGGAATAGGGCCTGCATGGGATTGTGGTCAGTACAGACTCGATGGGCTGAATGGCCTCCTGGACTGTAGGAATTCTACATCGGACTGGGAAGAAGTTCTAGCAGTGTCTGATACCAATTCTTTGTCTTTCGGGAGAAAGAAGGTGCTGAAGTCAAACTTTCATCAGCCTCCGCAGTAAAAATACTTGTCAAAGTGGTCTCATAATCAATATTGAATGGCCACATCCGGAATTTTACCGCCCTACCTGCAACGGAATCAGAGCCGGAGAGGGATGGATAATGAAAATGTCCATTGACCTTGGGTGGGATTTTACAATAATGGGATGAGCGAGACCAGAAAATCCCACCCTGGATGTTTAATAGATGCTTTATAAATAGCCTTCCTACATCAGACTGCAATAGTTCACTGCCACCTTCTGAAGGATAACTAGAGATGAATGACAAGTGTTGGTCTTACCAGAGATCCCCACAGCCCATTGAAGGAATACATTTTTAAAAACTCCTGATGTGGCTTGGTGACAAATGGTGTTTTATCATATTCCTGTGAAGCATTTTAGGATGCTTTCCTTTTTGGAGGTGAAGTGCGCAATGCAAGTTGTTGTTAAAAACCCACTGAAAATTTAATTAGAAACATTGCAACTATTTGCCATCTACTTCAGTCAAATCCAAATACAGCCAGTTTACAGCAGGGATAATAGATTTCCAAGCTAGATATACCCACTCAATTGTTAGGTTATTGAACCCTTTTTAAGTGAAACATATTTCAGCAATCGAACACCCAGTGAACTATAGAATCCTACAGCGCAGTCCATCGAGTCTACACCGATCACATCCCACCCAGGCCCTATTCCCCCTAACCCCATGCATTTACCCTAGCTAGTTCCCCTGACACTAAGGGGCAATTTAGCATGGCCAATCCACCTAACCCACACATCTTTGGACTGTGGGGGGAAACCGGAGCACCCGGAGGAAACCCACGCAGAAGGGGGAGAACGTGCAAACTCCGCATAGACAGTGACCCAAAGCTGGGAATCGAACGTGGGTCCCTGTGTTGTGAGGGAGCAGTACTAACCACTATGCCACTGTGCCATCCCTGGGATTCATGAAAAATGATGTCAAATATGGAACCAATTGGTGCTAAGTTGTAAGCTGGAGGGATAGAAGGAAGATATAAGTCAAATCATTGGGGAGCAGGCACAGAAACATTCTGTTTGGA
Source organism: Carcharhinus amblyrhynchos (assembly GCF_965287045.1). Classification (NCBI taxonomy): domain Eukaryota; kingdom Metazoa; phylum Chordata; class Chondrichthyes; order Carcharhiniformes; family Carcharhinidae; genus Carcharhinus; species Carcharhinus amblyrhynchos. The sequence goes on from NC_137356.1 coordinate 6,458,670, forward strand.
TGCTAGGAAGTGTTTTATCCTGGGAAACTGCTGAATGAAAGTAAAGATGCTTTCCCAAGGAGAGAGAGGAAGCCATATTAGTGAATAACTCAATCTCTAATTGTGGTTTCGTACAACTCTCTCAGGATTTGGGGAGATAGAGAATCATGTCTGGTGGAGTGCACATCTGGTTTCTTTTAAAGTTAACCTCTTTGAGTTATTTTGGATATTATCCTATTCTCTTTAAACTTGCTGCATAATGGCAAAAAGCCATGCACAGGAAGGTGCAGTGCAGAACTTGACTGTAATTTGGTTTCTAAACATAAAGCCATCTGTTAGACAGCTACAGATGAATTAGTGCACTGCTGTAAGTATGTGCTTCAAGCAAACTAACAATGGGTCTGGTTAGCAATGTTCTGTATAATTCTGAAATCTACACTGCAACAACAAGGCTTCCTTTTGTTTGCAATTACATCTACACAGCTGTCTCATCTTAAGTGTTATAATCTTGTCATAATTTAGCTCTGTCCATTTTGGTTCTGCAACACTGAGGGTGGGATTTTACTGCTACACTCAAGCCAAAATTGGAAAACTGCTCCCGAGGTCAACAGATCTTTTGCATAGTCCGCTACCTCCATCCCTCCCACCCCCTTGCCCCACCCCGGCCCCCTCCTCCCCCACCCGCTACAATTCCCTTCGTCGGCATGGCGGGAAAATTCCCCTCAAGTCTGTTCGCAATCATAAAATTGAGTGAAAAGGTTAAGGAAACAAGTGTCCATTTATCAGAACAGGTCACAACATCGACAATCTGATACTCGCTATTTCCCTGTCATGCCCAGTACATATCATGAACTTTCAGTCAATACTTTTAAAAAGTTGACACAATCGAACAGCTAAGATGCCTGCTGCAAATCACTGTGCCACCGTTCTGCTCTGCCTAATTCACCTGCCTAACTTTCTTGGATTACCTGTCGAACACTCATTCCCTTTCTGCCTCCAGGCCCCCAAGCAGTGGTGCGACCACCTTTCAAAACGTGCTGTCTATATTGCTTCAAGCCTCGCAGATACACTGCAGTGACTCCAGCTACTACTCGAGGTCCAAAACCCGGCGTTCATATTTCTGGCAACTAATGACACTTCCAGCACCTGTGGTTGCGACTTCCCACATATTGTAAGACACACATTCCAGACCACCAAGCTGTCCTGCCGTGGCTTCGATTTACTTCTCTTACGTTAACTTTATTTTAGTTTGGTTTACATATACAACTTTATTTTCTTTGGACTTAACTTTATTTTCCTATCACTAGTGTTGCTTACTTAAATGTAGGTAGCCGTCACCCTGGTCCCATTTATAAGTCTCCTTATATGTTTACCAATTTGGCAATATTCATATGTTTGATCTTCCTAATGTTCTAGCAAAGGTCGGTGGTGTGAATGCATTTAGTTAGGATGTGGGAGAGGGGAGAAAGATTTATCCGATGTGGTGAGAGCTAAAATTTGACCAGGACTATCAAATCTCATATAAATATACAGTGTGAAGTGGTCGGTAACTATTTCCTGTCATTAACCCAATTTTTCTTTTTTAAAAGAAATCAGTGTATGACCTTACAAGAGCGTTAAAAGCGCAGCTGCAACTTATTAAAAACAACAACTGGGACTGAGCTTTTTTTTATAGACCATTCAAAGTTTATTTTTGTAATTATTTCCTGGTTTCCTTTTATTATTTGTGGACTTGCTCTTGAAGTGCTAACCCTTACAAACAAATAATTCCTAATCTACTGGAAAGGCAGCCAAATTACTAACTGCAATAAGTTCCCATGATTTCAATGGCTTGAAAATGCAAGCCAGAACTGAAATGGACATGCCTGGAAAATTGGAAAGGTGAATTGACCGGATGTGAAGTACCACATCATTTGGAACTGTGTCTTTGTAATGACTTCAATCAAACCATTGAGGTTGGCCTATTGGAGTATAAACTCCCTGATTAATGATCACCCAGTGTGGAGGGGGACGGGGAAGGAGACAGATCTCTTTGTGAACCTGCTCCTGGGCCTAGCAAAATCCAGGCAGCAGATGATTGATGGGGTCATCCAACCTGACTGTCCGCCCCTCTACCGCGGAAAGGGAGCTTGCGGTGTCCGAGGGCACTGCTGATGCCTTCCATGCCCGCTGGACACCTCAGGAACAGGGATGTATCATTGACCCCTTAATCACATTTTAATTTGATGTTTTAAGTTTCCTTTCTGCTTTGTTTTTTGTTTCGGGCGGTTCCCCTCCTTTTAGAGAGCTTCCCTTTTTGAGTTGCCCCTACGTTAGTTTGATTTAGTTTATTCGGTTGAACAAAAAGATATCCCTGATTAAGGATCCAATTGATGGGCCAATCGGGGGTGTTTGCCTTGTGCTTAACTGGGAGTGTCAGTTCCTCTGACACCCCTGGAGATAGACTGCTGACTACTAGCACTCTGTGTATTGCTGTTAGAATTGTAACTAAAGGGATTTTGGTGAAGGATTTCTGCCTCCAAAGAGGCAGAAGATTACAGTCTTACAGACCAGAAGATTCCAGGTGCTGTCCTCCACATTTAATAAGCAAGTGGATCCAGGCAGCTTTCCTGTTGGCAAGTACAATCCAGTGAATCATGGGTATTGTTGAGACCAATGTTGGGCTTTGTGATGAACTCACTGTCTAATATCACAGAAATTGAGAACAGTCTCCCAGCAAGAGGTACCACTTGCTGTAAAGTGCAGGAGATACATTTGAGAAGAAATTCAAATCAAAACCCCACTAGTAAAAAGAAAATATTGAAAAAGAGATCTAATGAAGCAGATACTCCTTACTTGCCTTGATTGGTGCAGCTCCAACAACACTCAACAAGCTTGATACCATTCAGGACAAAGCAGCTCGCTTTTACCAACATCCACTTCCTCCACCATCGATGCTTAGTAGCAGCAGTGTGTACTATCTACAAGATGCACTGCAGTAACTCATCAAAGATCCTTAGACAGCACCTCCCAAACCCATGATCACTTCCATCTAGAAGGACAAGGGCAGCAGATACATGGGAACACCACCTGCAAGTTCTCCTCCAAGCCACTCACCATTCTGACTTGGAAATATATCGTCGTTCCTTCGCAGTCGAAATCTTGGAATTCCCTCCCCAACTGCATTGTGAGTCAACCCACAGCATGTGGACTGCAGCAATTTCAAGAAGGCAGCTCACCACCACTTCTCAAAGGGCAACTAGGGATGGGCGATAAATGCTGTAAACACAATATAAAGTCTGACAACACCAGGTTTTAGTCCAACCGATTTATTTGATAGTAAACTCACAAGCTTTCGAGGGGACTCCCTCTTCATTCGCCTGACAAAGAGGGAGTCCCCTCGAAAGCTTGTGAGTTTACTATCAAGTAAATCGGTTGGACTAAAACCTGGTGTTGTCAGACTTTTTATTGTGTTTACCCCAGTCCAACGCCGGCACATCCACATCAATAAATGCTGGCCAGCCAGTGATGCCCATGTACCACGAACCCATGAATGAATTTAAAAGAAAGATGCTTTCCCTGGAGAACACTTTGCCAATTTTTCTGATGTTAAACCTGCATATAATCCTCCAAATATGGCAGATAGAATTCAAGTGCTCATTCTGTGACAGAAGTGCATCACTCACTATATTGGATTGGGTTTTCCTTTAGACGTCTGGAGCACAACTGTTAAAAAGCACTGAGGAATAATGAAATTTGGGTCCTGTATGTGATGTAGAACCCTTTTCTAATTTTTGTTAACCCCAATGCCTGCTAAACAGTTGACAAACCCACCATGTAACTGTCTAAATGCTTTTTAAAAGACAAAGGTGAAACTGGATCAGAAGAGACTGGATCAAAAGCTTGACTTCATCTTGTCTCAGCAGGAGGAACTGGAAGACCTGCTGGCACCACCAGAGCAATCTGTCAGGGGTCAACATGGAACTATTTATCTGCAGCATGCAGATGAAGAACGGGAACACACTTATAAACTGTGTGCGGGGGGGTATCAAGGCTGTCTCCACCAGGAGGGATAATTGCACCTCATTCCTTATGAAGAGTCTAAAACTAGAAGGCATAGGTTTAAGGTGAGAGGGGAGAGATACAAAAGTGTCCACAGGAGGAATTTTTTCACACAGTGGGTGGTGAGGTGTCTGGAACAAGCTGCCAGAGGTAGTATTAGAGGTGGGTACAATTTTGTCTTTTAGAAAGCATTTAGACAGTTACATATAAGATGGGTATAGAGCGATATAGGCCAAATGCAGGCGATTGGGACTAGCTTCGTGGTTAAAAAAAAGGGCAGCATGGACAAGTTGGACCAAAGGGCCTGATTCCATGCTGTAAACCTCTATGACTCTATGACAGAGTGAAGCGGAATGTGAGAACACTAGGCTTCATCGACAATAAGAGATGGAAACAAATTGACAGCATGTGAATGCAAATGGTACTCAAGAGAGCTGTAAAACAGTCTGATGATTTGCTATTAACTCTTTGGTACGGTTGCATGAAGTCAAAATGATTCCCAATGTCGAACCGGAAAATTCTTGACTGCAAATGGGGAAGCAAAAAAATCTCATGCAACTTCTTTCATTTCGAAAGTAGGTTCCTCAAAAAAAATGTGTTTAAGCACAATTGCGTTGACTCTAATGTGCTCTTCCTGTAAGGAATTATTGAATGCAATTTTGCATAAGGCAAATGAAGAGAAGCTGGGGGAGCTGATGGTCTAGTGGTATTATTGCTAGACTATTAATCTAGAAACTCAGCTAATGTCCTGGGGACCTGGGTTCGAATCCTGTCACGGCAGATGGTGGAATTTGGATTCAATAAAAAAATCTGGAATTAAGAATCTACTGATGACCATGAAACCATTGTTGATTGTCAGAAAAACCCATCTGGTTCACTAATGTCCCTTTAGGGAAGGCAGCCTGCTGTCTTTACCTGGTCTGGCCGACATGTGACTCTAGAGCCACAGCTATGTGGTTAACTCTCAACTACCCTCGGGCAACTAGGGATGGGCAATAAATGCTGGCCCAGCTAGTGACACCCATGCCCTATGAATGAATAAAAAAAAGTGAAATCCTGGACTCACTTTCAAAAAGTTGACTTCTTGAGTCACGGTGAACCAGTGGATCTAGTTGAAAATGGTCAGAATATGGTTCTGAAAACAATGCTAGAAATCCAGCAATCCCATTTAAGCAAAATTGAACCAGACCTGTTTAATCACTGTAAAACAGTAACCCTGATTTATAAAGCAGGTGAATTGCATCACAGCCACTTTGATGCAATGTTAATCTGGTATCCATGATAGTTGGACTCTGGACTCATACTTTTGGCAGTCTTTCTGAATGACAACCGGTTTTCTAAATTTTTTTTGGGGGTGAGTGGGGTTATGAGAGACGACAACTTGGTTACAAACCTTTTCAGAAACTTGGAGAGTGACACAAAACGTGACATTACTTGGTAAAGTGCTTTTACTGTTTACTATTAGAATCTGGCTTTCATATATTAAATCCCTCCTCTCCTTGCTGTTTATATGTGTTGCCTTAGCTGCGTGTCCGTCTTGCTTACTTTCCCGCCAACATTTGCTGGCACAAAGCCTCAGGCTCCAGGAAGAGCCAGCTATGTTAGTGATTAATCTTGCATGCTTTCCCATAGCATGCCAGCCGTCTTTTACCCCTTGGTGAATTGTAATGCATGAATACCTCAACAAAATCTGCGTTGTAAGTTAACAGTATGTTAACCTCTTCAATACTAGATGTGAAAATGGTCGACTGACTTGCAGTCTAGATTTATTTTACCTCCCTCTACTTATGCCCGCAAACACGTGTGTTGGTCAGTGCATATGTGGAATAAATCTGAATGCCTTCACCAGTGTTGCTTTGGACCAAGCTAGAGATTCACAAGCAGATTGAGGATAAGTGATTTTAGTGTGAAAACCGCTGTAAATGCCCTTAGTTTTGCTGAGAGGAAATGGCATCCAGAGTTTCCTGCTTGAATATTGTCTTATGATCCCTGCTGGAAAATGCATCAGTAGGGATGTTAAACAAAGCTAAGATGAAGCTCTGATTCTCCTGCAGTCAAATAATCTCCTGTCATTTATTATCTCTGATGTGGAGATGCCAGCATTGGACTGGGTGGGCATAGCAAGAAGTCTCACAACACCAGGTTAAAGTCCAACAAGTTTATTTGGAATCACGAGCTTTCAGAGCACTGTTCCTTCATCAAGTGACTCATCTGATGAAGGAGCAGCATCCGAAAGCTTGTGATTCCAAATAAACCTGTTGGACTTTAACATGGTGTTATGAGACTTCTTACTACTTATTATCTCAGCTTTTATATGGAGAATGGCCACAGGCATGAACTACAAGGGCTGCTATTCCCCAGCAAGATTCAGCATCTTGCAAAGAGGAGGGTTTGTTTTTCAAAAATGTTCTTAATGTTAATCATTATAAATTTAGAATGGGATGGTAGATAACTGCTAAAAATGGACAAATTGCAGTATTTATTCTATGTTAAGGATGAATCATTGTTGTTGCTTATTTAGATTTATTCCTTTCAGTTAATAAGGGTGTAATCATCTCATTAATGTTGTGAAATTGCCACAATTCCAGAATCATTTAGGATTAAATTGCTCTTGGGTTGTTGTGCATATGGGGCAATTTGTAGCCCGTCTGATTTTAACTTAATTGACTTCAGTGAAGCAGCTGAATGTGAAATGAGCTTTTAATGTGTTATCATCCGTTTAACAACTCTTTTCCTTCTGTTATTCTTAAATCGGAGCAGTTCCAGCCTATCAGAGCTGGAACATTCTGGACAAGTAGCAAAGGGGCTAGAACCATCATCCATTTAACACAAGTGCATAAGGTTAGCTTCACTGCCATCACATTGATCCCAAAAGTGTTGTCAAATATTTCTAGATGCTTTTCCTTTGCAAAGTGGTGATGATACACCTTTCAAGTTCTCCCAAAGTTTCCAAGGAATTGATTGAAGTCGATGGGAATGAGTGTTGGGAAAGGTCTTCAATGGATGGCCAAAAGCAGAATTTTACGTTTAACACCATCGCCCATTGCTGAAATGATCCCCACTACACTATAGATAGACAATATTTGCAGCATGGTGGCACAGTGGTTAGCACTGCAGCCTCGCAGTGCCAGGGACCCAGGGTTGATTCCCGGCTTGGGTCACTGTCTGTGTGGAGTTTGCACGTTCTCCCCGTGTCTGCAAGGGTTTCCTCCGGGTGCTCTGGTTTCCTCCCAAATCCAAAGATGTGTGGGTTAGGTGGAATGGCCATGCTAAATTGCCCCTTCGTATCAGGGTGTTCAGCTAGGGTAAATGCATGGGGTTATGGGGATAGGGCCTGAGTGGGATTGTGGTCATTGCAGATTCGATGGGCCGAATGGCCTCCTTCTGCACTGTAGGACTCTATATTTTTAATTGGAGATGGAGATGTTTGAAATGGGAAGAACTTTAGAACCTCTTCAAATTTCACTATTGCACACATTCATGTAGCTAATTTCAGACACTTAAAATAATTGTTCCTCTTGCTTCTAGCAGTTGATTAGTTATCTGTTGGGCATGAGTAGGGATTAAATGTTTTATTGTCCTGTGGTTTTAAAATGCTAAAGCTGTGTGTTAAAGGAACGTGAAATTTGAGGAACGACAACATCCATTTGATAACAGGTGGAATCTTCAAGGTAGTCAGGGCCTATTTGTTCGCTGGAAATCTATGATGGAATATTAACAGACAATAACCACTCTTGCCTCTGTATAGCCCAGGACCCTGTAGCACAGCGCAGCTGATGAATGATACCCCATTCCAAACCAGCTGTTGCAGGATGTGATTGTTAGTGCACAATGGGAGCTGCTGATGCATAAGCCAGGTCCCAGTCTATGCCAGGAACATCCTGTCTCAGTCCAAGATGTTCTTGCGGAATCCTGGCAGCAAAGCCTACTGGCAGTTCTCTGTCAGGCCATACCATGCCCAATATTCTTTCCTTCCCAGGTAGAAACCTAGATATGCATTTAGCCATTGCTTGCTGCAGCAGGACTGCACAGAACATGTATTATAGGATTGGAGAGTTGAACCTTGTCCTCGTGCACTCTAGGTTTCTTGAAATCCATGGCAATTAGCAGGATCAAGTTTGTGAGCCATCCACCCTGTTGTTATAGTTGTATCTGGCTGCACCTGTTATGAACATATTGTTGAAAGGCATGAATGGTGTAGTTGTCATTGGAATATATTTTGGATATTTTATATTTCTATTCAGCAAGCAGGCATTGTGAAGTCTTTTGTCACAAATTTCTATTCACTTTTTACCTCCATCACACCTCCCCTTCAGTGCACCTGTTGCACAGCAGTAAGCTAGAAAACAAATTACAGAACAACAAGAGCAACTCATTTGTGGAGAGATAGAGCAATACTGACAATTGTAAACTGCTCAAAATTTGCCCCTGCAGTTAAATCTATGAGAACAACTCCTACGTTCATTGCTGGCAAATGTTTTTTCCAATGTTGTAAGATCATATTATAAAATATCGTTTGTCTTTCAATTAGATCCCAATTTTAACAGTTGCTTCTGTGATGTGAAATAGAGTCATAGAGGTTTACAGCATGGAAACAGGCCCTTCGGCCCAACTTGTTCATGCCACCCCTTTTTTAACCCCTAAGCTAGTCCCAAATGCCCACGTTTGGCCCATATCCCCTATGCCCATCTTACCCGTGTAACTGTCTAAATGTTTTTTAAAAGACAAAATTGTACCTGCCTCTATTACCACCTCTGGTAGCTTGTTCCAAACACCTTCACCTTCTATGTGAAAACATTGCCCCTCTGGTCCCTTTTGTATCTCTCCCCTCTCGCCTTAAAACTTTGCCTTCTAGTTTTAGTTTCCCCTACCTTTGGGGAAAAGATGTTGACTATCTAACTAATCTATACCCCTCATTATTTTAGAGATCTCTATAAGATCACCCCTAAGCCTCTATGCTCCAGGGAAAATAGTCCCAGTCTATCCAGCCTTTTCTTTAACTCAAACCATCAAGTCCCTGTAACATCATAGTAAATCTTTTCTGCACTCTCTAATTTAATAGTATCCTTTCTATAATAGGGTGACCAGAACTGTACACTGTTAAGTTACGCCAATGACATTCTTCTACATTTAGGCAATTTGGCCATACACGAGGTTGTAACTTATAAAGTAGGATTTGTGATATTGTTTGTGTATACATTTTATTCAAAGTGATTTACTGTTGAATGTATATTTTCCAGTGTTGCGCTTGAAAAGTATATGTATCCTCTAACCCATGGTTATTTTCCATAGGTATGAAGCCATTGAAATATTCCTTAATCCGGCTCTACATAAAGTTGATAAGTTCAGTGGCTGCTAAATCTCTACTGTGGGACAGTGTCACAGTTCCCCTTTAAAGTAAACAGGTATTTCATCTTTTTATGTAAAATAAGAAATTGAGTTATTAACAGCACGGGAATTAGAATGTTAGATCCATGCTGTCAATGCTGCATGCTTTAAGAATATAGTCTGGAGAAGGTTCTGGATGAGAACCACACAGAGTCCTCGCGGCCAACTTCCTGAGGGCTGCCATATACACTCTGCCGAAATGTAAAGTATTTTCCCACAGTTGTTCTGTTGCAGTTGTTTATCTAGTGCCTGATGGGATGCAATGAACAAACTCCAGACCTTTGTTGAAATAGTGTTGGATTAGAGAATGATTCAACAGGGCCTGGTCTCACTATAAATAGCTAACCTCAAAACTACTACAAATATAGTCTGAACATTACTTTCTTTGACATTGTCCAGCTCTGGTGCCTTTGTGTATTTGTTCCAGTCTTCAACACAATATTTTCCTCAACTATTGATCTAACAGCCATTAATTCTCAAGTTATTGTGCAGGAAAACTGCTTGAATTATGACACAAAATAGAAGCTTTTTATATCAGTAATACTATTTAAAGTTTATGTAAAGGTTGTGTACACAGTAGGAATGCTAATGATGATTTATAAGATGGCACATCCAACTTTTAATAGAGTTGTATCCCTTAGGCATTGTTTGTGAGACTGCTAGTATTGAATTTTTAAAATCCATGATTTATAAATAGCCTAAAGAGTTATTATTATTTAGGGGCAGCACGGTGGCACAGTGGTTAGCACTGCTGCTTCACAGCGCCAGGGACCAGGGTTCAATTCCTGGCTTGGGTCACTATGTGGAGTCTGCATGTTCTCCCCATTTGTGCATGAGTTTCCTCTGGGTGGTCAGGTTTCCTCCCACAATCCAAAGGTGTGCGGGTTAGGTGGATTGGCTATGCTAAATTGTCCCTTAGTGTACAAAAATGTGTAGGTTAGACGGATTGGCCATGCCAAATTGCCCCTTGGTGTCCCTGGATGCATAGGTTAGAGGGATTAGTGGGGTAAATATGTGGGGTGATGGGAATAAGGCTTGGGTGAGATGGCTGTTGGTACAGATTTGATGGGTTGAATGGCCTCCTTCTGCGCTGTATGGTTTCTATGATTCTATCTATTTACATTTAACAAATGGACGATTCAATTCAATGCACAGTTCAATTCAATTTCACTTATTGTTCATACGAAAAATCATTTAGAGTCATAGAGTGATAGAGGTTTACAGCATGGAAACAGGCCCTTCAGCCCAACTTGTCAATGCCGCCCTTTTTTTTAAAATCCCTAAGTTAGTCCCAATCGCCCACATTTGGCCCATAACCCTCTATACCCATCTTACCCATGTAACTGTCTAAACGTGTTTTAAAAGACAAAATTGTATCCATCTCTAATACTACCTCTGGCAGCTTGTTCCAGACAGTCACCACCCTCTGATTGCATGATTTCATAATTTCTTTCATGCTTAGGTCATTAAAAAAATTCACTATCAGCAAATAACATTAAAAATTTTAAAAACCATCACAGATGTCTAACGTTATTAAAAGAGGTCTAACTTTAATTAAAATGACTCTGCACAGACAGTGACCCATGGCAGGAACCGAACTTGGCATGTGAGGCAGCAGTGCTAACCACTGTGCCACCATGCCACCCCTATTGTTATTGACCAAGTAGTTATCAGGAACACCCCACATAAACACAATGAACTATTACAATACAGATCCACACCAAAACATTTGAACATTTAAGATAAGGGAAGTAATTGTAAGCATTTTTCAGAATGGCACAGTGGTTAGCACTGTTGCCTCACAGCAGCAGGGACCCAGATTTGATTCTGTGTGGAGCTTGCACATTCTCTTCACATCCTCCAGGTGCTCCAGTTTCCTCCCACAGTCCGAAAGATGTGCTGGTTAGGGTGCATTGGCCGTGCTAAATTCTCCCACAGTGTACCTGAACAGACGCCAGAGTGTGGCGACTTGTCGATTTTCACAGTAACTTCATTGTAGTGTCAATGTAAGTCAACCTGTGGCACTAATAAATTTTTAAAAAATACATTGAAGGCTTCGACTTACTTAACCCTGGACTCACATGAGCAAGAAGACCAAGCTAGGGGGTTAGTTGTCCATGAGCAGTTCCACTCGTATGACTATGCTTTTAAATTTTGCTGAGTAGAAATCATGTTACCTTGCTACATTTAGTATTTGAAATCTGGATGGGATGTCGAATTGTCATTTGTATGTGCTCACCAACCTTCACAGTTGCAGAAGCGATGAGCTTATTCTGGCTGAGCTCGGGCATTTCGAGTCTACTTTGCCAATGTAAAGTAGATTTTGAACTAAGTGCCACTAATTGCTCTATTTCCTTTGGGACAAGAATGTAAGTAATGGGATGTGACAGTATTGTGAAATATTAAGTGTAATAATTTGAGTTTTTTGCTTGTAGTTTCCTTGGATTTAGAGCCTAACCAACAAATGAAGCCTTCTATTATTCAGAAGCTGTGCAATTATCTTGATTACTCTAAACGGTGCACTAGACTATACGTTTAAGCAGCGGCATAAGATAGTTCTAAACCTGAGTGTGGAAATTACAAATTACAGACAAACATTGGAAAAATCTTTAGACAATACTAGGACAGACGCATAACTAATCATATATCCTTAGAATAAGACGTGAAGGATTAATCTTTGATGAATAAAGATAAGTCTTTATAGCACAAAGTTGACCAATATAATACTGCAAATGAAAGCGCCTTTGCTTTATCTCTCCTGCAGAGTAAGAAGGATGCTATATAAATGTTAGCTCTTTATTTCTCTATATTTGCAACAGCGCAAACAATGTTGTCAGGTTTGTCTTTGCTGGGCAGATGCAGGCATGTGCTCAGTGACGTGTCTAATGTCACAAAGAGCCAACTGGTGTCTGATTATGCATTGTCTCTTTGAGCTTTTCAAATGTAATTTTCGTGACTTCAAAATGGGAAGGTCATGGATTGAGAAGACAAGAGGAAATGTGAAGCTTGTTTAGCAGAGGTAGAGGGAACTTAACACTCAATTTAATTGGGGGAGGCTGCATTAAAGGAACAGCTTGCATTGACATCATGACTTTCATGGGCTCAGAGTATCTCAAACATGTTTTCAGGCTATTTTTCTACAAAAATATGACAGCTATTTGATTTGAATTATTATTGTCATATATTTGAATTTAGTGAAAAATATTGTTTCTTGTGCATTATACAGACAAAGCATATCATTCACAGCGTACATAGGGGAGAAGGAAAGGAGAGAGTGCAGAATGTAGTATTACAGTCATAGCTAGGGTGTAGAGAAAGATTAGCTTAACGCGAGGTAGGTCCATTCAAAAGTCTGATGGCAGCAGGAAAGAAGCTGTTCTTGAGTCGGTTGGTACGTGGCCTCAGACTTTTGCATCTTTTTCCTGACAGAAGAAGGTGAAAGAATGTCTGGAGTGCGTGTCGTCCTTAATTATGCTGGGTGCTTTTCTAAGGCAGTGGGAAGAGTAGACAGAGTCAGTGGATGGGAGGCTGGTTTGTGTGATGTATTGGGCTACATTCACAACCCTTTGTAGTTTTTTACAGTCTTGGTCAGAGCAGGAGCCATACCAAACTGTGATCCATCTGGAAAGGATGCTCTCTGTGGTGCATTTGTAAAAATTGGTGAGAGCCTACATGTGCATAGCAAGATCAACAATGAGATTAATAACCTAAAGATGTGTTTCTAGTGATTGTGATTGAGGAATACGTATTAACTAGGACTAGGGTTGCTAACAGTGACTAAATGTATTCCTTACCCCCATGCTGCAGCCTACTGGTCAGTTAATACATCAATCCTCGTAACATACAGCTTCCCATGCCAACTGGAAAGCAAAAAGACTCATTACCCAAATGGATGAGGCTTGATTGAGAGGCAAACAGCTATTTTTTTCCATTTTAATTGCATAGAATCCTGCAGTGCAGAAGGAGGCCATTTAGCCCATCAAGTCTGCTCCGACCACAATCCCACCCAAGCCTCTATCCCCATGACCCCATGCATTTACCCTGGCTAGTTCTCTTGATACTAAGAGTCAATTTAGCATGGCCAATCCAGCTAACCCGCACATCTTTGGACTGTGGGAGGAAACCGGAGCACCCGGAGGAAATCTACACAGACGGGGGAGAATGTGCAAACTCCACACAGACATGACCCAAACCAGGAATCAAAATATCCACAGCAGCCAGTAGCATTTTTTTAATGCACATTCAGTACTAATCAAATGGAGGAATGCAAACTGTCAACTGCATCCTAGATTTGGATGGATCACAAAACATCTAAATAATGTTGGATTGAATGTTGCTTTCGTATTCTTTCTTTTTATTTCGTCCCAATTAAACTTTGACCTGATGTGAGGGCAGAAAATTTGAGTCATTCTATAAAACAGCAACTGTGTGCCAGTAATGTCAGATCGGAGATCTTGTGGTGCAATGGGTAACCTCCCTGCTTGTGAACCTGGAGCTCCAATTTCAAGTTCCATTCCAGGACTTGATTTGATTTGATTTGAATATTATTGTTACATCTATTAACGTACAATGAAAAGTATTGTTTCTTGCACTCTAAACAGACAAAGCATATCGTACAGACCGGAGAAAAGGAGAGGCTGCAGAATGTAATGTTACAGTCATAGCTAGGGTAGAGAAAGATCAACTTAATGTCGGGTAGGTCCATTCAAATGTCTGATGGCAGCAGGGAAGAAGCTGTTTTTGAATCAGTTGGTACATGATCTCAGACTTTTATATCTTTTTTCCGACGGAAGATTCATAAAATCCTATATTGCAGAAGGACGCCATTCTGCCCATTAGGTCTGCTCCGACCACAATCCCACCCAGGCCCTGTCTTCATAACCCTGTGCATTTACCCTAGTCAGTCCCCCTGACACAAAGGGGCAATTTAGCATGGCCAATCAACCTAACCCGCACATCTTTGGACTGTGGGAGGAAACTGGAGCGCCTGGAGGAAACCCACCCAGACATGGGGAGAATGTGCATACTCCACAAACTACAAGAAGGTGGAAGTATGTCCATAGTGTCCATGATTATGCTGGCTGCTTTTCCGAGGCAGCGGGAAGTGTAGACAGAGTCAGTGGATGGAAGGCTGGTTTGCATTGTGGGCTGGGCTACATTTACAACCCTATGTAGTTTTTTGTGGTCTTGGCTGTGATACATCTGGCTGCTTTTCCAAGGCAACGGGAAATGTAAACAGATGACCAAGGTGTGTTCATAATGTGAGTGGACAGGTTAAGTATCACTAATCCTTCCAACACAGGCCAATGACAGGCAGCAAAAGTGGCAGAGAGTCCTGGTCAGCCATGTGAATGGAAAGAACATCAAATCCTCTACTGTCACTATCCTTAGTTCCAGGCTGCAAGACACAAGATAAAAGTATAAAGCTTGTAACACATCACTATTAATCTGTCAAATCCTGATGAGAATACATTTTCTTTTTCTAAAAGTTGAGAAAAATGTAGTGATGTAGATAGTGAATGTTTTCTCAGTGTTCATATCTGCCGCAAAACTAACACTATATTCATTTTTTAAATTTGATGAAAAACATTGGGATGGCACGGTGGCACAGGTGATTAGCACTGCTGCTTCATAGCGCCAGGGACCTGGGTTCGATTCCAGCCTCGGGTCACTGTCTGTGTGGGGTTTGCACATTCTCCCTGTGTCTGCGTGGGTTTCCTCCAGGTGCTCTGGTTTCCTTCTACGATTTAAAGATGCAGGTTAGGTCAATTGCCCCTTAGTGTCCAAAGACGTGCGGGTTAGGTGGATTGGTCATGCTAAATTGCCCCTCTGTGTCCAAGGATGTGCAGGTTTGGTTGATTAGCCATGATAAATTGCTCCTTAGTGTCCAGAGATGTGTAGGTTAGGTGGATTGGCCATGCTAAATTGTCCCTGAGTGTCCAAAGATGACGTGGAGATGCTGGCGTTGAACTGGAGTAAAAATAGAAGTCTTGCAACACCAGCTTAAAGTCCAACCTGTTGGACTTTTAGCTGGTATTGTGAGACTTCTTTCTGTCCAAAGATGTGCAGGTTAGGTGGATTCACAGCGTAAATGCATGGGGTTATGGGGATAGAGCGAGGTGTGGGACTGGTTAAGATGTCAGAGAATCGGTGCAGACTCGATGGGCTGAATGGCCTCCCTCTGCACTGTAGGGATTCTATGATTATTAGGTCTTATAATTTGATACCATCAAACCTGATGTGTTGAACAGAACATGAGGTCCATCTGTGGTTAGGGTCAATTGAGTTGTGTTTAGTTAAACTTTTAGAATGGGATTAAGTTGAACAGAGTTAGTTCCAGTAGTTTTATGAAAGACTGATACTATTTTCCAACAAAAACTGGATTCCAAGTGACCAGTCATCCCAACTCTCTGGGTAAAATGTGTATTCAATTCCTCTATCCCATCACAATAAGTAGAGAGCAGTTACAATATAAGGGTGAATAGAAGATTACTGCACAGAAGCACTTGTGATCTGTTCATAATAATATGGGAAATTTTCCATTGCTTTGCTTTTGTTGGCTAGTTATCAAGAAATTGGACATGAAACCGAAGAAATGTGAGGTTAGGTTCATAACCATATGATAAAAATCTAAATTCAATCTGTTGAATTGAGAATAGCATGAGGACAGTTTGACTCACATTTGATACTAAACTCTCATGAGTTTATTCATTCTATTTGCTTAGTAAACTTCTACCCCACTCAGACCAATGAGTGTTCAAGGGGAGATACTTCCTCAGTGTCTTACAAGTCAGATTATTTAAAGTGGTGGTTACCTGTCTGCAGCTATCTTTTTACCCGTGCTGAATTGCTGAGCCCAGTTGGAATGTTAAAGGAATCGGCAAACCCCCTCTTCTCAGGTTAATTCGCACCACCTCTGCTTACCTCCTACTGCCCAAGGAAGAATTGGTTTGGACAGTTACTGGAATTTTATCGCTTCGTCCACCCGAGGCCAACAGAGAATGCCGTTCTGTGAGCCTTGGGGAGGAAAATTCCAGTAAAAGTGCCAGTAAAATTCCGGCCCCTATTTTTGAATCAGAACAATGTCCAGAAGGGTGAGCTGAACAAAGGGCAATAGGTAGCAAAGCCAGGCAACTTGTTGAGATATCAGTGGAGGAGCATTTTGCAGACAGCAATCGTACCTCCGTTAGATTCAAGAATGTTATGGAAAAGGACAAGGATGATTTGATTTTATTTATTATTGTCACATATTAGTCTACAGTGAAAAGTATTGTTTCTTGCGTGCTACACAGACAAAGCATACTGTTCATAGAGAAGGAAAGGAGTGAGTGCAGAATGTCATGTTACAGTCATAGCTAGGGTGTAGAGAAAGATCAACTTAATGCGAGGTAAATCCCTTCAAAAGTCTGATAGCAGCAGGGAGAAAGCTCTTCTTGTGTCAATTGGTACATGGCCTCAGACTTTTGTATCTTTTTCCGAATGGAAGAAAGTGGAAAAGAATATGTCTGGGATGCGTTGGGTCTTTGATTATGCTGGCTGCTTTGCTGAGGCAGCGGGGAGTGTAGATGGAGTCAATGGATGGGAGGCTAGTTTGCGTGATAGATTGGGCTACGTTCACAGCCTTTTGTAGTTTCTTGCAGTCTTGGGCAGAGCAGGAGCCATACCAAGCTGTGATACAACCAGAAAGAATGCTTTCTATGGTGCATCTGTAAAAGTTGGTGAAAGTTGTAGCTGACATGCCAAATTTCCTTAGTCTTCTGAGAAAGTAGAGGCATTGTTGGGCTTTCTTGACAATATTGTCGGCATGGGGGGGACCAATACAGGTTGTTGTGACCTGGACACCTGAAAACTTGAAGCTCTCGACCCTTTTTACTTTGTCCCCTGACCTGAAGTCAAAATTCTAAACTGAGGGAAGGCTGATTTTAATAAGATCAGATATGATTTGGTTAGAATGGATTGAGAGCAGACACTTTGAGGTGAATCTGTGACTCACCAAAAATCCTTAGACAGAACTTTCCAAATTCACGATCTCTTCCGTCTAGGAGGACAAGGACAGAACATAAATGGGAATGCCACCACCTGCAACTTTCCCTCCAAGTCACTCACCATCCTGACTTGGAAATATATTAGCCGTTCCTTCACAGTCACTGGGTCAAAATCCTGGAATTCCCTCCCTCACGGCATTGTGGGTCAACCCCACATGGACTGCAGCAATTCAAGGAGGCAGCTCACCACTACCTTCTCGAGGGCAACTGGGTGTGGGTAGCAAATGTTGGCCAGCCCATGCCCCACAAATGAACAAAAAAAAAGAACAGTGGAGTACATTCAAGAAGGAAATGAGGAGAGTACAGGGCCAACATGTTTCAATAAAGAAAAAGGGTGGGACAATAAATCCACTGAACCTTGGATATTGAGGGCCAGTAAAATTCTGGCCCCTATTTTTGAATCAAAACAATATCCAGAAGAGTGACCTGAATAAAGGACAATAGGTAACAAATTGGATGAAGAGGAAAAGGGTGGCTTATGGCAGATGTTGAGGGCTCAAAACAGCAGAAGCCCTGGAGGAGTATAGAATGTGCAAGAAGGAACTTAAAAAGGAAATGAGGAGAGCAAGAAGGGGACAGGAAAGAATCCTGGCAGGTAGAATAAAGGAAAATTCAAAGTTCTTTTACAAGCTCAATCAGAGTAAAAGGATAAGTGGGGAAAGCATAGGATCCTTTAAGGACCACAGTAGTCATTTGTGTGTGGAGCCAGAGGACATAGATAGGGTTCTGAATGAAAACTTTGTGTTGGTGTTCACAAGTGAGAGGAACAATGTGGATATAAAAATCAGGGAGAAGGACTGTGATATAGGAGGGAATTCTCTGGCCAATCACACCAGCTGGATTCTCTGGTCCCGCTGCAGTGAACAGAGGTTTAGCTGAGCACCAAATTCTCCATCCTCCCTTCCAAACTGGCGGTGTGTCAACGGCTGAAGAATTCCAGCCACCATTAAAAAAATTAACATAGACAGAGAGAAGGTTCCGAGTGATCAGGCAGGCTTGAAAGTAGAAAGATCTCCGGGCCCAGAGGAGATGTATCCTAGGCTTTTGAGTGAGGCAAGGGAAGAAATAGCAGGGGCACTGGCAATAATTTTCAATTCGTCCCTGGCCATAGGAGAGATGCTGAAGGGCTGGAGGACAGCCAATGTGGTATTATTATTCAAGAAGGGAAGAAGGGATATTTTCCCTTCATCGTGCATTATTCTTAGCTGGCGAAGACAGTGGATAGGATGGCCAAAATTTTACCACCTTTTCTGGCGCAGGGGATGTTTGCAGAGCGACATTGTCTGTTGGCCTTGGGTGCGATCTTACGACTCTCGGGTAGGTGAGATGTTAAAATTCCGGCAGATATGTCCCATGCCTTAATCTTCCTAGCTGGTTCCCGAATGAGGTATGAGAATTGCTGGAGGACTTTGCCTCTCAGAGCTTTTCTCTGCAGCTTTCCTGATCACACAGCACTGTGCACAGTGGTTAGCATTGTTGCCTCACAGTGCCAGGGACCCAGGTTCAATTCTCAGCTTAGGTCACTGCCTGTGCGGAGTCTGCATGTTCTCTCTGTGTCTGCGTGTGTTTCCTCCGGGTGCTCCAGTTTCCTCCCACAGTCTGAAAGACGTGCTAGTTAGATGCATTGGCTGTGCTAAATTCTCCCTCAGTGTCCCCGAACAGGGAGTGTGGCAACAAGGGGATTTTCACAGTAACTGCATTGCAGTGTTAATGTAAGCCTACTTGTGACTAAAAGTAAAAGTTAATTTATTAGTAAAAGGGTGAGTTTCTTCTCCACTCACCTAATGAAAGAGCAGTGCTCTGAAAGCTCATGATTCCAAATAAACCTGTTGAACTTTAACCTGATGTTGTGAGACTTCTTACTGCACCCACCCCAGTCCAGTATATGAAGGAGGGATTGGGAAGACATCAGCAGAGTCGGATCTTAGCCCACACATGCAATTCCAAGAGATGTTTCACTTAGCGAGAACGCAGGTACTGTTATATTTCGATTGCATTAATAGTCCAGGAAATTTTATGCAGCAGATCCTTTTAAAACTGTTATACAGCAACAGAAAGCATGTGGCTTAATTTCAGCATGTCAGTTTAAATATGTACTTCAGATTAGTGTGTGGGAAAATAGCTTTTATCACAATTTCATTGCCTTTTTTAGTCTGTATAGTGACCTGACCCCTTTTTTAAAAAGCCTGTAGCCAATTAAGTTCCCCCAATACATAATTCCCTGCAGAGCAAGGCATTGACCCTTCTTGTATCAGCCAGACTTTTTCCATCCTTAAGTTATGGAAATTCGTCGACAGTGCCCACTTCCCCTCCTGTGCTCATTAACCCTGTAATCCCCATTGTTGTAAATATTTAAGCAGTATGAGAATGAAGCCGATTGGAAAGAAGAATTTTTTATAGCCATTTTCTTACTGTATTGTAGAATGCGCAAATTGTAATTCAGATTAAAACAAGCAGGAATCCAGTCTAAGTATTGCTAAAAATTTCACTGAACCATTGAAGGCTATCATAGAATCTACACTGCAGAAGAAGGCCATTCGCCCCATCGAGCCTGCACCCACAACAATCCGACCCAGGCCCTATCCCTGCAGCCTCACATATTTACTCTCCTAATCCCCTAACGATAAGGGACAGTTTAGCATGGCTGATCCACCTAATCCGCACATCTTTGGACACTAAGGAGCAATTTAGCATGGCCAGTCAACCTAGCCCATCTTTGGAGTATGGGGGAAAACCGGAGCACCTGGAGGAAATCCACATGGATATGGGCAGAATGTGCAAATTCCACATCAACAGAAATCGAACCTAGGGCCCTGGCACTGTGAGGCAGCAGTGTTTACCACACTACCACCGTGTCAAAATTTGTCTATCTCATATATCCAACCAAATAAAATACCATGCGGTTCAGAGATAATAAATGTATTCATGCTGGAGCAAGATAAGTAGATGACGAAGAATGGAATAGAGGTTTGATAGATTGTGATGAGGTAGTCTGGGAGCAGAATCGTATATTATTTGAATGGACAGAGATTGAGAAACATGTGGTACAGAGGGATCCGAGTGTCCTGGTATATGAATCGTAAAAAGTTGGTATGCAACATGTAATTACGAAGGAAAATGTTGTTCTTAATTGCAAGGGGAATCAAGTGCAGAAGTAGGGAAGTTAAGCTACAGTTGTTGAGACCACATCTGGAGTACCATATAAAAGTAAATTACTGAGGATGCTGGAATCTGAAACCAAGAGAAAAAATGTTGGAAAACCAGAGGTCTGGCAGCATCTGGAAGGAGAGAAAAGAGCTGATGTTTCAGTCCAGACGACCCTTCGCCAAAGCTCCATTGCAAAAACAGGAATGCTCACTGCATGGTCGATACTAAACTAACTGATCCCCATCAGGGAAGTACTTGTTCAAGGCAGTGTCTAGGGAGAGGAAATTATCCAGGGTGAAATTGTTCCCAGGATGCCAGACGAAGGCATTTAACAGCCCAATCATACACACTACTGGGTGAATAAAGGATATTTGATCACATCCAAAGAAGATCAATCCATCAGGAAGTTCAGGAAGGCAATGAAGCAAGTTAGAAGAGGGACAAAATCCTTTTACTAATCACTATGGGTATCACAAATATTATGCAATTTTGACCAAAGCTTTAAGAAGGAGAGCTGCAGCTATGAAAACTGCAGTGAAATCCTGTGGAATGTTAGAAGATCAAATTTTAATAGCATTGTTATTTGTCAGCCCTGAAATAAATTGAAGCAAGCAACATCATTTGATTGCAGATAAAAGCAAACCAGATCCATGCATGGAACTTCCAAATTCTCATTTCTGATCCAGGTTTATCATTTGGCTGTAGCATAATTTTGGACTTGAATGCAAGTCAGATTTTAGAATTTTACCAGCGCATCTGTCCGTGTTTTGTATGATCCTGCCCGATCTTGGCCGTTCGCTGATCCTCACCCATGCCAGTAAATTTCCGGCAAGTTTGCCAAACGTTGCTGAAAGATGGCAGTGTTGTGCCGTCAAAAGTGGGGTTTTCTGGTGACTGAGGCAACTCACCATTGGCCACTGGCAGGGTCTTCCAGTCCCATCAATGTCGACAATGTTTCGTGTGGCTCGCCCATCTCGCAGTTGGGGGGGGGTGGGGTGGAGAATGGGGAAGGGGGTTTGGGGAGAATGGGGAAGGGGGGTGGTTTCACTATTGACAGGACCAATAGATCCTGCTGGCAGGAAGAGCCAGAAAATCCAGCCCCAAATCACTTAATTTCTTTCTTATTTTTGTTCCAAATCAAAAAAAGGTTTCTGTGTTTGCAAATCAAAAACGTTTGTCCAGTAGTTGCCGCTGACTGTTGCCACATCTTTGATTTGCCGATTCATATAAACACAAATGACTACTTTTTTCCCCATTGCACCATCAAGGATTAATTGATAAATTTTCAGGAACTTAGGTTTAGTGCTGAATCGGAATTGGATCTTCACCTGTGTATCTTGCAATCCAGCTATTTAGTGCCCCTGGTAGGTCAATTGGCAAATGGAGTACCTAGTGTGTAATTTTAGCAAGAACAATAGGATTCTAGGTACCTGAGTGCAAACCCTACAATGTGATGTACTTGGACTTTAACAGTACTTGTTCCAACTACCCGGAACTGTCACTTTTTTGACCTTAATCAGTAAGACTTTTGTGTGAAACCTTTGCCAATTTTATTCTGGACTTCCAATAAAGAAAGTCTTGCATTCATACAGGACCTTGAACAATCTCAGGAGTACCCCCAAGCTCTTTCCAACCAAAGGAAGACTTTTGAAAGGAAGTCACTGTTCAAATGTATTGATGTTGAGCCAGCAGACTGTGGAGCAGGGAACAAATCAGTTAGATGGAAAATGTTAGTGGAGAGAACAATGAGAAATGAAATTTAATATGGTTAAATTCTGTACACAGTAAGAAAAACTGGATAGCACGTGTTTCTGAATGATGTTGAAATAACTAAGGGTGAAGTAGAAAGAGATTGATGGATTTTTTTCATACGCAACCACAGCAATCAACAAAGCAAATACACAGTCAAAACAGCAGGTTACAACTCTGAGAAAGCAGCGTGCAAATCCTGGTCAGACCACATATTGAGCGTGGTATCCAGTTCTACTCATTCAGATCTCGGAGGCAGTTTAGGCAAGATCCACAGGGCTGATCAGTAATGCCTAAGGGTCTGGGTACAGCTGGAGAAGTTAAAGAGAAATTTTTGCCCAAGTACTTCAGATGCTAAAGAGCCTCTGGAATGGGAAAGACCTAAGGCTGGGCAGAGAAAGGTGGCATGGTGGCACAGTGGTTAGCACTGCTACCTCACAACACCAGGGACCTGGGTTAGATTCCTGGCTTGGGTCATTGTCTGTGTGGAGTTTGCACATTCTCCCCATGCCTGCATGGGTTTCCTGTGAGTGCTGCAGTCTCCTCCCACACTACAGAGACTAGTGTTAGGTTGATTGGCCATGCTAAATTGACCCTAGAGTCAGGGGATTAGCAGGGTATATATGTAGAGTTACGGGATAGGGATTGTGGTTGGTACAGAGTTGATGGACCGAATGGCCTCCTTATGTACTGTAGGGATTCTATGATCATCTGCACTGCTGATAGGGAAAAGGAGGGTGAGAAGGACTCCTTTCCCCTGAGGTTGTAGAAGGACCGTCTCCATCATAACCTCCTTGCACCCATGAACATGTGTGCTCTCTCACTTGGTCCCTGAATCATCCTGAAACCTGCCATTTTGTGTCAGCAGCATGTCCCATAACTTCAGTGGAAGTGAGTGCAAGGAGCCACATGAACCGCTCTTCAAAAGTCCCGTATCATCAGCATGACAGTGCTAAATCTGCAAGTATCTGTTTTAGCATCTCCAGGCAAGAACAATTATGCTAATCAGTAGTTAGGACCAACATTGTGCGCTGAATCCAGACTTTCAAGCAGGCGTCTGATTAGAATGGAACCAATTTCCTTTCCACTAAAACAATTAGCATTGAAAAGTGTCAATGAGGATTGTCTTTGGAGGATGATAGGTTGACAAACTGATTTGGAAATATGATCTGAAACTAAGTTGTAAGAGTAGACATGGAGAAAGCGAATAAATATAGGTGTTTCTTCCGGTGAGGAAACTATGGTGATACACATGTCGGTTTTCTCTCCAAATCTTACAACACTGCCAAAAGTAATCACATTTCATGTCATCATGGAGGGGAATGGGATCTCAAAGCACCAGCAAAATCCAGCTGCGCAGAGATCAGGGAGCCATATTTAAAGGGTGCCCCTATCAGAACAGCAATAAACCACCCCCAGCCCACCACGGAGGTCTCAAGACGTCCCATCCCCACCTCCTCATCCCACCCCCTACCTGCCATCTGTGGAGGCATTCCCTGCTGCTCTGTCTGTTCCTGCCGCCACCACGCACAAATTAACCCCCCTCCCCCTCTTCCCCATGACGCTCCCACAGGGGCCCTCCCTTGGCACAGGTTGGTACTGCCAGGTTGGCATGGGCCTGGTGCCAACCTGGCAGTGTAACCTGAACTCCTGATATGTTGCCATGACCACTGAGGTGTCCTCCTTTCTCCCACAGGGTCAACCTGTGCCGGGGGAATTGATGTGGAGATGCCGGCGTTGGACTGGGGTAAACACAGTAAGAAATCTCACAACACCAGGTCAAAGTCCAACCAATTTATTTGATAGTAAACTCACGAGCTTTCGGGGTTTGCCCCTTTGTCACCTGAAAGCTTGTGAGTTTACTATCAAATAAGTTGGTTGGATTTTAACCTGCTGTTGTGAGACTTCTTACTGTCCAGGGGGAATTGCCAGGCCACTGTATGGCCATGTCCATCTCTACCAGAGACTATACTCATCTAGGGGTGGCATGGTGGCACAATGGTTAGCAAACTGCCTCACAGCGCCAGAGACCCAGGTTTGATTCCTGGCTTGGATCATTGTCTGCGCGGAGTCTGCACATATTTCCCCGTGTCTGCATGGGTTTCCTCCCACAATCCAAAAGACCTGCTGGTTAGGTTGCATTGACCATGCTAAACTCTCCCTCCGTGTACCCGAACAGGCGCCGGAGTGTGGCGGCTAGGGGATTTTCGCAGTAACTTCATTGCAGTGTTAATGTAAGCCTATTTGTGACACTAATGAATAAATAAACAAACTTTATATGCCGCTGGGGAGACCCCCACAATTGGTTCACATCGAGGTGAACCTGTGGTAAACTGCACTAGCTTGAGGTCATGTCGGCGCAATGTCAATATATGGGGTAGGAGATGGGGCGGGGGAGTCAATATATGGTGAGAGAAACTGGTTAATGAGATTCAAATGTATTGAAATTCATTTAAAGCAGCTTGATTCTCGTTATGGGTTGCGCTGGTTGTGCAAAGACGTGACTCTTTATGGATAGAGGGACTTAAACAACTGCATGACTTTTCTCATCTTTATTTAGCTTTTGGTTTTGCAATCACATCTGGATTGCGTTAGGGGGATGTACGTTTGACCTCCAATGCTTGTGAACCATTGTAAAATAAAAGTGGCCAACTGGCGATCGTACTGAGTGATTCCTGAAGCAAGGCCTGCGTGGATGGGTGTCTGAGGATACCCTCCGGGTTACAGAGCCTTCTCTCGCTGACAGGTGCAGTCTCATTCTTGAAGACTGTTGACGTGAAATATTAAAGAGCAATGGGTGTTTGTGGAACCATAACTTAGCCAGAATGCCCTTGGGTGAGGCAGCGAGGCACTCTGTTATCAAATTTTTAAAACTTATGTCAACAAAATAACTGCCAGTAAATTCAGTGTTAAGCCATGACCGCTTAAGTGGGTCTCTGTATGGATCAACTTTGGTGTGGCCATCTCTCAGAACTCAATTTACTCCATCAATCATTCCAGAATTCCTACCAAAGTCCTTTTCATGTGGTTGGAAGGATGACATTGAGAATTAAGTGTTTTCTGGTAGGTTACACTTAATTTAATCCAGTCAATTCCAAATATAAGACATGATACAATAGTTTTGCATTCATTCTCCCAGATGTTGGAAAGCCTGCTGCTAGTAACATTTGAAATAATCAATTTCTGATTTCAATCTGGAGATTGGAAGTCATGCTTCTGCACGCCAGGCACTTGGGACTCTGCCATTCCTTGGACACATGTGGAAGCTGACCAACTTGGCAGGTGAAGGCTGAAATCCTCTGAGATAGATTGTTATATTGAGCAGAGTTCTATTTCCCAATGAAGTCTATTGCAATCGTCTCTTCTGGACAGCTGTGCTACTTGGTAGTTCAAATTGTGAAGCAATTCCTTTCTTCCTTCTTTAATTTGCTTGTCAATGATTGGGAGCAGAGCCCCAACACGATGTTCTCTTTCCTAATCCAGGGAGCTGTGACCACTTGACCCTGATTACTAGGCCAGCTGATATCAGCAACTCAGTGTGGACGGGGACCTTCCCATTCTGTATGGCTCAGAGATGGTGACTCTTTGCTTAACACAGAAACATAGAAAATGAACCATTGAAAGAGCCATAGTTGTTAATGCGTCATATCCTAACCACGTGTTGTTGGTACCATCACTTCTGCTATTGATCTCTCTCTTTCATAGAATGATAGAATCCCTAAGTGCAGAAGAGTCTGCAGCGACAATAATTCCTCCCCCTGGTCCTATCCCCGTAACCTCACATATTTACCTTACCACTGCCCCTGACTTACCCCTAACACAAAAGAGCATTATAGCATGGCCAATCAACCTAACCCACACATTTTTGGAATGGGGGAGGAAACCAGATCACCCAGAGGAAACCCACGCAGACATGGGTAGAATGTGCAAACTCTGCACACACAGTGACCCAAGCTGGGAATCGAACCCAGATCCCTGGCGCTATGAGGCACCAGTGTTAACCATTGAGCCACTGTGCTGCCCATTTCTGGCCACCATTCATCTTCTGTACGCTGGGAGATGGAGAAAGTAAGAGCGGTACGCTTACACCATCTACAACATGCATGTTGTGCTGTTTTTAGATCTTTCCCAGATGAGAATTAGTTGTATAATGACTTCCTGAACTTCTTTGGCTACAGTACATCTCTCTTTAGGATGTGCAAGCGAGTTTCAACTGGTGTTAGCTGCTCAGGATTTGGGATCCTCTACTGAGGTGTGCTACCTGCTGCAATCATGTTAATCAGTAGGAGAGTGTGGAGCTGGCATGCTGCCTGCATCATAATGAAAGAGCACAGTGTAACCGTGTACCTAACACTCATTATTGGCAGCTAGTGCATTTAGTTTGCAATGTTTCAAAAATTTCCAAAACCATTTTCAAACAATTTTTCACAGGATTAACAGCTTGGTTGGATTGGCTAGCATTTTAATTGCCCAGGAGAAGGTGGTGATGAGCTGCCTTCCTGAACCGCTGCAGTCCATGTGGTGTAGATACATGCACAGTGCTGTTAGAGAGAGAATTCCAGGATTCTGACCCAGCAACAGTGAAGCAATATACACTTACGACTATGTGGCCAAATTCTGCTCCAATTCCATTTTCAAGTCTGCTGGTACACAACCGTAATGGGATGGATCTCAAACAGTGATGAGACTGAGTACAGGAAAGAGATGAAGAATCTCTTTCTCTGTCAGTAAAGATGTGGAGTTGCCGGCGTTGGGTAGGCTCAATAAGTAATCTCACAACACCAGGTTAAAGTCCAACAGGTTTATTTGGTAGCTCGAGCTTTCAGAGCATCACTCCTTCATCAGGTGAGTGAAGAGTTTGGTTTACAAACAGGGCATATATAGACGAAACTCAATTACAAGATAGTGGTTGGAATTAACAGGTAATCAAGTCTTAAAGGTACAGACAATGTGAATAAAGAGAGGGTTAAGCACAGGTTAAAAAGGTGTGAATAGTCTCCAGCCAGGACAGTTAGTGAGATTTTACAAGCCCAGGCAAGTCGTGGGGGTTACAGGATCAGGGCAACGCTCCGAAAACTCGTGCTACCAAATAAATCTGTTGGTCTTTAACCTGATGTTGTGAGACTACTTAGTCTCAAAATAAAACGAAGAGTTAGTCATCGACTTCAGGAAACACAATGGAGGATGTTCGCCTTTCTATATCAATGGGAATGAAGTCGAAATGGTCGACATCTTCAAGTTTCTAAGTGTTCAGATCACCAACCATTTGTCCTGGTCCATCAACAAAGACACTATAGTTACGAAGGCCCACCAAGTGCCTCTACTTTCTCAGGAGGCTAAGGAAATTTGGCATGTCCACTACAACTCTCACCAATTTTTACAGATGCACTGGAGAAAGCATTCTTTCTGGATGTATCACAGCTTGGAATGGCCAAGCCAAGAAGAAACTACAGGTCTTCAGGGCAATGCTCTGACCAAGACCTGAAGAAACTACAAAGGGTTGTGAACATAGCCCAGTCCATCACACAAACCACCCTCCTGCTTATTGACTCCGTCTGTACTTCTCACTGCCTCGACAAAGCAGCCAGCATAATTAAGGCCCACATGCACCCCGGACATACTCTCTTCCACCTTCTTCCATCGGGAACAAGACAGAAAGGTCTGAGAGCGCACCGACTGACTCAAAAACAGCTTCTTCCCTGTTGCCACCAGGGCTGGGATTCTCCCAAAAAAATTCTTGTGCTGAATTAGTGTAAAAGCTGGAGTAATTCCCACTGGTTTTTTAGTGGGAGTTTTAAAATTAATCTCCCACATTCTGTGCACTGCAGAGTGCCTCAGGGAGATTCATGCTGAATATTCCATCACACTGCTGACTTGTGCCTTGTAGATGATGTAACAGGATTTGAGGAGTGAGTAGATGAGTTATTCTCCACAGAATCCCCAGCTTCTGACCTACTACAGTAACCACTGTATTAATGTGGCTGGTCCAAATCAGTTTCTGGTCAATGATAACCCCCAGGGTATTGATAGTGGGGCATTTAGTCATGGTAATGCTATTGAATGTCAAGGATTGGATTCTCTTTGTTGGAAATGCTCATTGCCAGGCAGTTATGTGCACAAATGCTACTTGCCACATGTCAACCCGACCTGGATATCATCCAGGTCTTGCTGCCTATAGACATGGATTGCTTTAGTATCTGGAGAGTCACGAATTGCGCAATGATCAGCAAACATACCTGCTTGGAGGGAAAGTCATTGATGAAACAACAGAAGATAGTCTGGCTGAGGACACTACCCCAAGGAACTGTTGCAATAAGAGACTGGGACTGAGATGAGTGACCTGGTTCAGTGCTTGAAGCAGGTCATTCATCTCAGTCGCAGCCTTTTGGTTGGTAGACTGATGGGGCGATAGTTGGCTGAGTTGGATCTGTCTTGCTGTTTGTGGACAGGCCATACCTGGACAATTTTCCACGTTACCAGTGATACCAATGTTGTAGTTTTATTGGAATAGCTTGACTAGGGGCGTAGCTAGTTCTGGAGCACAAGTCTTCAGTATTATTACCAGAATGTTGTCAGGGACCGTAGACTTTGCTGTATCCACTGCTATGAGCTGTTTCTCGATGTCACGTGGAGTGAATCGAATTGGCTGAAGGCTGGCATCTGTAATGCTGGAGACCCGAGGAGAAGGCTGAGATGGATCATCTACTCAACACTTGTGGCTGAAGATTGTTGCAAATGCCTTATCTTTTGCACTGATGTGCTGGGCTGCCCCATCACTGAGGAAGGAGTATTTGAGGAGCCTCCCCCTCCCTCCTCCAGCTAGTTGTTCAATTGACCACCACCATTCATGACTGGATGTGGCAGGACTGCAGAGTTTAGATCTGATTTCCTGGTTATGGGATTGCTGAGCTCTGTCTGACGCTTGTTGCTTCCATCGTTTGGCACACAAGTAGCCCTGTGTTGTAGCTTCACCAGATTGACACTTCATTTTTAGACATGCCTAGTATGGTTCCTGGCATGCCTTCCTACATCTTTGCTGAACCAGGGTTGATCCCTTGGCTTGATGTCATAGTAGGTGGCGGGGAGGGACATTTTGATTTGATTTTTTTATTATTGTCACATATATTAACATGCAGTGAAAAGCATTGTTTCTTGTGTGCTATACAGACAAAGCATACCGTTCATAGAGAAGGAAACGAGAGAGTGCAGAATGTAGTGGTACAGTCATAGCTAGGGTGGAGAGAAAGATCAACTTAATGCAAGGTAAATCCATTCGAAAGTCTGACAGCAGCAGGGAAGAAGCTGTTCTTGAGTCGGTTGGTATGTGACCTCAGACTTTTCTATCTTTTTCCCAATGGAAGAAGGTGGAAGAGAGTATGTCCGGGGTGGGTGGGGTCCTTAATTATGCTGGCTGCTTTGCTGAGACAGCGGGAAGTGTAGACAGAGTCAATGATGGAAGGCTGGTTTGCGTGATGGATTGGGCTACATTCATGGTCTTTTGTAGTTCCTTGTGGCCTTGGGCAGAGCAGGAGCCATATCAAACTGTGATTCAACCAGAAAGAATGCTTTCTATGATGCATCTGTAAAAGTTGGTGAAATGGTAATGCATTTTGGAAGGTCTAATACAGATAGGAAAGATACAGTAAATGGCAGAAGCCTTAAGAGTATTGATAGGCTTAGGGATCTGGGTGTACAAGTACACAGGTCACTGAAAGTGGCAAAACAGGTGGAGAAGGTAGTCGAGAAGGCATACAGCAGGCTTGCCTTCATCAGCCGGGGTATTAAGTTTAAAAATTGGCAAGTCATATTGCAGCTTTATAGAATCTTAGTTAGGCCGCATTTGGAATATAGCATTCAATTCTGGTCGTCACACTACCAGAAGGATGTGGAAGCTTTGGAGAGGGTACAGAAAAGATTTGCCAGATGTGGCCTGGTTATGAAGGGCATTAGCTATGAGGAGAGGTTGGAGA
This sequence comes from Carcharhinus amblyrhynchos, assembly GCF_965287045.1. Classification (NCBI taxonomy): domain Eukaryota; kingdom Metazoa; phylum Chordata; class Chondrichthyes; order Carcharhiniformes; family Carcharhinidae; genus Carcharhinus; species Carcharhinus amblyrhynchos. Next base: position 6,488,989 of record NC_137356.1, read on the forward strand.
AACTTGGTTTGTTCTCACTGGAGCGATGGAGGTTGAGGGGAGACCTGATAGAAGTTTACAAGATTATGAGAGACATGGACAGACTGGATAGTGAGAAGCTTTTTCCCAGGGTGGAAGAGTCAGTTACTAGGGGGCATAGGTTTAAGGTGTGAGGGGCAAGATTTAAAGGAGATGTACGAGGCAGATTTTTTACACAGAAGGCAGATGCCTGGAACCCGTTGCCGGGGGAGGTAGTGGAAGCTGATATGGTAGTGATTTTTAGGGGCATCTTGACAAGTACTTGAATGAGATGGGAATAGAGGGATATGGTCCCTAGAAGGATAGGAGTTTTAGTTAAGTCGTGCAGCATGGTCGGTGCAAGCTTGGAGGGCCAAAGGGCTTGTTCCTGTGCTGTAATTTTCTTTGTTCTTCTTTCTTTATATATGCTGGGCCATGAGGTTACAGTTTGTGTTGTATCCAATTCTGCTGCTGCTGATGGGCTACAGCACCTCATGGATGCCCAGTCTTGAGTTGCTGGATCTGTTTGAAATCTATCCATTTAGCACGGTGGTAGTGCCACATAACACAATGACAGTACCCTCGATGTGAAGACCAGACTGTGTCTCCACAGGACTGTGCGATGGTCACGCCTACCAATTCTGTCACTGATAGACACCCTGCTGCTATGTAAGATCCATCGTTAAATTTTGGGACAAAGTACAGTTATGATTTAAAATCTTTTTATTTGATCCAAATGTTTTCAGTTTCTCAATCTGTCACGGCAAGGTTCACTCACCTGCCTCAACTCCAGCCTGCCTTGTTTGTGTGAGCATCAGCCTGGCCCCGTGTTGTGCGTGGGAAGATGATAATTCCTCACAAGAGGGCTGCCAAACTGGCCCATTGTGCTGTGGCTAATAAGGTTTTGCTTCAGTGAAATGCAGTATCATAGCTGCTACGCTTGTAGCTTTCCCATGTCATTTCAAATGCCGCAGCACTCTGAAGGAGTCTGAAATGTTGATGCGTGTCTGCGGCTAGCTCTGAGCGTACAGTTGAGAAGCTCAGTAACCAACAGGGGTTTATGTTGAAACAGTGCGAGTAAAGAGATCTCACACACCATGGAGAAACAGATGATATCTTTTGGGACGGCTGCGTTTATGTTGAATAAACCAGCAACTGGCTCCAGCACATAAATCAAGCAGTGCGAGTGTGAGACAATGGCATGTTGAAACGCAAATGCTTTATTATGTTTAAACAATTAAGCATTGAAGTGTATTCTGTTTGTACAATTGGAAAGTAGTCTTGTGGGAGCACAGTGGGCATTGGTCTATATCATGATTCCAAGCTCACTGATATATTTTTCGTGTCTGCTATCAGAACATTGCAATCTGTAATAGATAAATAAAGCCCCTGTATCCTGCAGGCTCCATCAGCTCCTTCAGAGATCTTGATCTTTTCTATCACAGCTGACTCGAAACCAGAACACAAAAAATGTGAAAAACTGATGCCAAAACTGCAGTTATCGGTAATAAATCCATGACAACACTTATCAAACATTGGTCTGTGGCACATTTATCAAATAACATTGTGTCCGTACTTGTGTTCGAATGTATTCAAGAAGGAGCTAGATATGGCACTTGGGGCAAATGGGATCAAAGGTTGTGGGGAGGAAGGCTGATACCGGAGTTGAGGAGGTTGAACTATGAGGAGAGGCTGAATAAACTAGGCTTGTACTTGTTAGAGTTTAGAAGAATGAGGGGAGATCTCATTGAGACATATAAGATGATGAATGGGATGGATAGGATAGAGGTGGAGAGGCTCTTCCCGCTCAGAAAGGACAGTAGGACTAGAGGGCACAGCCTCAGGATAAAGGGGGGGGGGGCGGTTTAGAACGGAGTTGAGGAGGAACTTCTTCACTCAAAGGGTGGTGAATCTCTGGAATTCTCTGCCCATTGAAGCGGTGGAGGCTGCCTCGCTAAATATTTTTAAGACGCGGGTTGATAGGTTTTTGATAGGCAAGGGGATTAAGGGTTATGGGGAGAGGGCGGGGATGTGGAACTGAGACATGACAGATCAGCCGTGATCTTATTGAATGGGGGGGGAGGCTCGAGGGACTAGATGGCCTACTCCTGCTCCTATTTCTTATGTTCTTATGTTCTTATGAAGCAGGATTAGGCTATTGAGTTGGACAATCAGCCATGATCGTGATAAATGGTGGAGCAGACTCGAAGGGCTGAATGGCCTCCTCCTGCTCCTATCTTCTATGTTTCTAGTCTTCCAGACTTCGCTGATCAGAAATGTTTTACCTGTTCACAACAGGCATATTTCTGACTGAAATGATTGCTGCAAATTACAGTTCTTTTTTAAAATATTAGCAAGAAGTAGTAGCATTTGGGTTTGTCCTTTTATTCCTCAGACATCAAAGCCCTTTAACTTCAAGCGCTCTGTCAGTAAGGGTCTGGTTCAGATCCACTGACAGGTGTTTTAATTTCACATCAATGTTCATGTTATTCCGTCTGGTGTGGCGTGAGCTGAAGGCGCTGAACCGTTCGTAACCTGGTGTTATAACCTCCAGAAGCTCTGGTGCTTCCATATCAATATAGGAGTGGGTCACCCACATAATGCACCAACTCAAGGAATGAGGTACATTGCTGCTCTAAAAAGAGGGAGTAAAAGTAAGTGAAAAGAGGGATAGTGAATGAATATTGCCCAGAGAACTATTGGGAATGATGGCACAGTGGTTAGCATTGCTGCCTCACAGTGCCAGGGACCTGGGTTCAATTCCTGGCTTGGGTCACTGTCTGTGCAGAGGCTGCACGTTTTCCCCCATATCAGTATGGGTCTCCTCTGGGTACTCTGGTTTCCCCCTGCAGTCTGAAAGCCGTTCAGGTTAGGTGGATTAGCCATGCTAACTTTTCTCTCAGCATACGCGTACAGGTGCCGGAGTGTGGCGACTCGGGGATTTTCAAAGTAACTTTATTGCAGTGTTAATGTAAGCCTACTTGTGACACTAATGAATAAATTTAAACTTAAATGCCTTTCAGATGTCTTCATTGTGACACAGCCCTATCTTAATGTATTTTACTGGAGTTGGATTTTCCATCGGCAGAGGGTAGAATTAGATACACACTGACTACCTCATGCCTGGCGCCTACTGGATGACGTTCACTGAAAAGTGAGTTGTCCTATATGACTGTCTATTTGTCCACCGATCATTGCTGTGCTACAGTCTGAACTTGTGGAACATGTTTGTAATTACCTGATAGAACTGACAGTAAATTCTGAATGCCATTTGGAGTTTGCCACCTCACCTGCCATGGATTCAGTGCAGACGAGCGTCCGACAATGTAAATCTCTGTTGAACCTTGGGCAGTAATTTCCAGTTTTGCTTGAGAAAGGCCATAAAATCCTGCCCTGAGGGTGAGATTTTTCAGCCGCGCTCACTCCAAGACCAGAAAATCCCACCAAGGTCAATGGTCCTGTCCCACACACTACAAGTCCTGTGGCAGGCTGGACAGGAAGATTCTGTCTAGTTGTATTATCGCTAGACTATTAATTAGCTACTCGTTGACTACCTCATGTCTGGAGTATCAGCCAGATACTCTGTGTCCTGGAATGTATTTGTCAATGGGAAGATAGAATTGAGGTTGACAGTGCCATTCTGAGAATTATTAGCTTGGCAACATTCTCAGTGGATATCTGTACATTTATTCTAATCGCTCTTGCAATGGTTTAACAGCAATGAGCGATAAAAGAGAGAGGGGCAAGAACATAAAGAAGGAACAGAAAGAATAAAAGGACATTTTTCTTTGACTACATTCAATGAGAAGTTAAACCCATAGGAGTCAGGAAGGTCAGAATTCTGCCCTGAAACAGTAGATCTCAGCTGAAGTACTGAATGTTTCAGTGCCAGTATTGACTGGCATTGAAACATAAGAGTGCATTGCAGTCTGTTGAGAGAGTGTGACTTTAATGACCAAACTTCATTTGGATGCCAAATTACTGATCGGAAGGGAGAAGACAAAGATCAGGAGACCCTGACTGCGACCATCACCATTAGCAGAATGCGACCAGTGGCAAGTTATTCCAAGATGCTTGCTACTGGGATGGGGGACAAACCAGGAACAGCAGAGGCCCTGACACGCCTAATCATGCCTGATTGACCCCTGGGAAGCTTCACTTGGTAGGCTTGCCATGGTTGAGAGCCAGTTCAGGAGTTGGTTAAAAGATCATTGCAGCCCCGTCCATACTGTGGAGCTCCAATTTACTACTGAATCCCACCACTAAATACAGAGGCTCACTTATCTACCACCAAAACCAAAGTGTTAAAGTCATAGGGTGGCAGGAGTGAGAAATACAATAGTTCCGTTTTATCTCCACCTCCTCCTTTCCTGCCAATGGGAGAGAAAGTAGTTAAAAATTCCTATTTCGTTTCTTTCCTTCGCAGTCTCTGGGTCAAAATCCTGGAATCCCCTCCCTAACGGCTTTATGGATCAACCCACAGCATGTGGGCTGCAGCAATTCAAGAGGGCGGCTCACCACCATCTTCTCAAGGGCAACTAGGGATGGGCAATAAATACTGCCCAGCTAGAGACACCACTAATCACAAATTTTATTCAAGAAATTAGGTCCTAAAAGTACAATGAATAAGAATTAAAAATTATTTAGCAACTGGTGCTTTCTTGTATGCAGTGATATAGCATGGACTGTGCATGTGGTTTCCTTTCAGCTTGGTCTTTGACATTGACTAGGAGACATTGAGTAGAAGCCAAGTAAGGGGAGGAAAATGAATGTTCAAGTCACCCTGGATCACTCTGCCACCAGTCCTATTGGAAAACATAAGCAGTATTTGATTTGATTTATTATTGTCACATGTAAAGTTAATTTATTAGTCACAAGTGGGCTTACATTCACACTGCAAGGAAGTTATTGTGAAAATCCCCTAGTCGCCACATTTTGGCACCTGTTTGGGTACACTGAGGGAGAATTTAGCATGGCCAATGCACCTAACCAGCATGTCTTTTGGACTGTGGAAGGAAGCCAGAGCACTGGAGGAAACCTATGCAGACACAGAGAGCGTGTGCAGACTCCACATAGACAGTGACCCAAGCCAGGAAGCAAACCTTCTTTGGTGCTTTGAGGCAGTGTGATCCACTGTGCCACCAGGCTGTCCCTAATTAATACTAATGTATTAGTATACAATGAAAAGTATTGTTCCTTGCGCGACGTACAGACAAAGCATATCATTCATAGAGAAGGAAAGGAACAAGTGCAGAATGAAGTGTTACAGTCATAGCATGTAGAGAAAGATGAATTTAATGCATGTAACCTTGTTGAGTGTTTGAGAGGATGTGTGATTCAGAAGAATTTTGGGATGTATAAGAAATTAGAAGAAAATTGACATTTTATAAAAATGCAAGTCAAATTAAGGGTTATGTTGTAAGGGCCTGCTGTGTGATACATTTTTTGAATGGGTATACGTTAGTTAACCTGTTCAACATGCGTATCCTGCTGCTTAAAGCAGGTGAACGGTAAACAGAGCTATGTTACAGCTGGAATGTCCGCACAGATCAGCCAGGTGGAATGTGATGCAATTTCTCACATTACACAGCAAATGCCTCATATGTGAAGAGGACTTTTGAGAAGATTAGAACATTTTGCTCAGCTGCCCCAAAGCCACTGCCAAAAAAATCTGTTCCAAATCATTCTTCAAAAAAAATTGCAGAGCAAAATAAGGATAAATACTTGATTGCACAAGCGTTCTTCTTTGGAAAAAGATGGAAAAGGGAGGCATGGTGTCACAGTGGTTAGCACTGCTGCCTCACAGCACCAGGATCCCAGGTTCAACTTGGGTCACTATCTGTGTGGAATCTGCATGTTCTCCCCAAGTCTGCGTGGGTTTCCTTTGGATGCTCCAGTTTCCTCCTACAGACCAAAGATGTGTGGGTTAGTTTGATTGGCCATGCTAAGTTGCCCCTTAGTGTCCAAAGATGTGCAGGTTAGGTGCATTGGCCATGCTAAATTGACCCTTAGTGTCCAAAGATGTGCAGGTTAGGTTGATTGGCCATGCTAAATTGCCCCTTTGTGTCCAAAAATGTGCAGGCTAGGTGCATTGGTCATGCTAAATTGCCCCTTAGTGTCCAAAGATGTGCAAGTTAGGTGCATTGGCCATACTAAATTGACCCTTGGTGTCCAAAGATGTGCAGGTTAGATTGATTGGCCATGCTAAATTGCCCATTAGTGACCAAAGATGTGCAGGTTAGGTTGATTGGCCATGCTAAATTGCCCCTTTGTGTCCAAAAATGTGCAGGCTAGGTGCATTGGTCATGCTAAATTGACTCTTAGTGTCCGAAGATGTGCAGGTTAGGTGGATTGGCCATGCTAAGTTGTCCCTAGTGTCAGGGGGATTAACAGAGTAAATCTGTGGGATTAGGGGGATAGGGTCTGGGTGAGATTGTTGTCGGTGCAGGCTCAATGGATCGAATGGCCTCCCCCTGCACTGTGGGGATTCTATGATTCTATGAAAATACTACGGTTTAGTTTCGTAATAATTTATTCCAGGTGGATAACTGGCACTGAATGAAACATGATTTCAAAATTTGTTGGAAACTTTCTCAGCAGTCTGCAAGAGCGCCAGCAAATGGGTATCATGTGGTACAAAGCATAGAAATATTTTGACTGTCGTGGCCACTCCTTCCACTTCACTTCAAAGATAGAGAAGTGTTTTCCTACAGCTGTTTGCATTCTAAAGTAGAACTGTTCCTGTAGCTTTGATTCTGTCCACAAACAATTGGTCAAGGGTACAAGGGGAGGTGATGGCCTAGTGGTATTATCGCTAGAGTATTAATCCAGAAACTCAGTTCATGTTCTGGGGACCTGGGTTCAAATCCTAGAGTTTGAATTCAATAAGGAAAAATCTGGAATTAAGAATCTACTGATGACCATGAAACCATTGTCGGAAATACCCATCTGGTTAACAAATGTCTTTTAGGGAAGGAAATCTGCCATCTTTACCTGGTCTGGCCTATATGCGACTCCAGAGCCACAGCAACGTGGTTGACTCTCAACTGCCCTCCATTTATGGGCAATAAATGCTGGCCAGCCAGCAACGCCCATGTCCCATGAATGAATTGAAAAAAAAGCTCAAAGGATTCTAATGTTTTTGGCAAGATAAGTCTCAGTTGCATAAAGCAAGATGTGGAAAATAGCTTATCCTTCAGTTGTGCTGAAGGATAAGCTGTATTATGTGCGCAGGTGTGGGGAGTCAGTCTTGAAGCTTAAAACAACATGACCTTTTATCATAACCTAGCAAAATCCAGTGACCACTGACCAGTGCCAGGGACCCAGGTTCAGTTCCCAGCTCAGGTCATTGTCTGTGTGGAGTTTGCACATTCTCCCCGTGTCTGTGTGAGTTTCCTCCGGGTGCTCCAGTTTCCTCCCACACTCCAACGACGTGCAGGCTAGGTAGATTGGCCATGCTAAATTGATTCTGAGTGTCAGGGAGACTAGCAAGGGTAAATGCATGGGTTTATGGGGATAGGGCCTGGGTAGGACTGTGGTCAGTGCAGACTCAATGGGCCGAATAGCCTCCTTCTGCACTGTTGGATTCTATAACTTCTGAGTGTGTAGAGACAACTGTTTTTTGAACAGTAAAGGAATTAAGGGTTATGGTGACCGGACGGGTAAGTGGAGCTGAGTCCACGAAAAGATCAGCCATGATCTTATTGAATGGTGGAGCAGGCTCAAGGGGCCAGATGGCATCCTTCTGCTCCTAGTTCTTATGTTCTGGAAATGATTGCAAATTTAGGTTTGGACATCAAACATTGTCATGGACAGAGCTTCGATAATGCCACAAATAAAGCAGGAAAATATTCAGATCTACAAACAAGACTGAACAAATGCAAGCCCCTGTACATTTTTCATCCCATGTTCCTGTCGCTTCACCTCTGACTCACCTATAAATGACCGAATTAAAACAAACTGAAGTACATTTTTATTTAGAAGATAAAGATTATTAAATTTATTCGAATCTATGCAATTTTTGTGATGGGAAATGAGATTAAATATAAAGATCTTTTTTTAACCACTTCCTTCTTGAAATCACTAACCGAAGAGATAGAATTTGGTGAGCCGTACTGAGCTGGATCACAAACAATGACAAGACAGCGTACAGGAATGAGATAGAGAATTTGGTGAACTGGTGTGGCGACAATAATCTCTCCCTCAATGTCAACAAAGCGACGGAGATTGTCATCGACTTCAGGAAACGTAGTGGGGAACTTGCCTCTGTCTACATGAATGGTGTCGAAGTGGAAATGGTCGAGAGCTTCAAGTTTTTAGGTGTCCAGTTCACAACAACCCCTGTCCTGGTCTCCCTATACTGACACTATTGTTAAGAAAGCCCACCAATGCATCTACTTCCTCAGAACACTAAGGAAATTTGGCATGTCAGCTACGACTGTCACTAGCTTTTACAGATGCACCATAGAAACCATTCTTTCTGATTGTATCACAGCTTGGAATGGCTTCTGTTCTGCCCAAGTACGCAAGAAACTGTAAAAGGCTGTGAATGTAGCCCAATCCCATCCATTGACTGTGTACACTTCCTGTTGCTTCGGCAAAGCAGCCAGCATAATTAAGGACCCTACCCACCCCGGACATCCTCTCTTCCACATTCTTCTGTTAGAAAAAAGATACAGAAGTCTGAGGTCATATACCAATCAACCCAAGAACAGCTTCTTCCCTGCTGCCATCAGACTTTTGAATGGACTTACCTTGCATTAAGTTGATGTTTCTCTACACCCTACTATGACTGTAACATTACATTCTGCACTCTTTTCTTTCTTTCCCTATGAATGGTGTGCTTTGTATAGTCTGCAAGAAACAATACTTTTCACTGTAAATACATGTGACAATAATAAATCAAATCTAAATTTACAAGCATTGGCTGGCCAAATGCAGAAACTCACCTATATTCAATTTTTGCCGAGAGCCCAGATAGTTAAGGTTAGCTGATTATTCACAAGTTCAAGCTTGTGAATAACCAGATCTTGTCCTTATCCACTATTCTCAATGCAGTGCAACCTGTCTGTGTTCAGGACAGGAAAACATGTCTCAACAAAGTCAGATTGCACAGGGCTCAGTTCCACTCTGAGCATCTCTGATAATGAAATAAAAACAGAACCACGGATGATTTCAAGTACTTTGTTTTTATTTTGTTTCAGATTTCCAACAGCTGCAATATTTTGTTTTTTTTTAAACCTCAGATAATGAAGCAGTCTGCGCCTGCATGCAGCAAGACCTTAATAACATACAGACTTGGACAGATAAGTAGAAAATAACAGTCACATCACAGTGCCATGCAGTAACCACCTCCAAAAAGAGAAGTATGGCCATTCTCTGACACTCAAAAGCATCACCACTGCAGAAGGCTCCATCATCAACCTTCCGGATCATTGACTGTTAGAATGTAACCGGTGACAACTTTGTATTGGATATAATGTAACCAATAGTAACAAGCTGTAAGGGTCAGCTGACCCAGTAAACCATGGAACCAATAACAGAATGATGTGCTGGCCAGCTGACTCACTATAAATAAGAAACTGTTGGGACTTGTGGTATTGGGCTGGGGTAGGCACAGTAAGAAGTTTCATGGCAATCAGGTGAAAGTCCAATGTGTTTATTTGGTAGCATGACCTTTTGGAGTGTTGCCCTTTCATCAGGTGAGTGAAGAGTTCAGTTCACAAATAAGGAATTGTGGGGAAACTTGGATTGGCTCAGGGTGAGGCCTGAAATTTGGAATAATTAAGTTTCTTTATTAAACCCTTTCTTTGATTTATAAGTTGGAGTAAGTTTTATTGTCTGCATTTGAAGAGTTCCTTCTGAAGAAACACTTTCCAGAAACTTAACTGGAACATAAATACTGTTGTGGAAAGAGCATTCAGAAGATGAGTATCTGACCTCCTCACTCCCAACCCTGCCCATCATCTGCAAGGTACAAGTTAGTAGTCTGATGGGCTACTCTCCACCTGGCTGGATGCATCTCCACAGCATTCTAGAAGTTTGACAACATCCAAGACAAAGCAGCCAATTTAACTGGCAGAACTCAATACCTAAATAATCCATCCCTGCACCACTGGCAGTGCACTGCAGCACTGTGCCTCACTGGTAGGGACTTGGGTTTGATTTCTGGCTTGGTCACTGTGTAGAGTTTGTATGTTTTCACCATATCTGTGTAGGTTTCCTCTGGGTGCTCCCTCCCACAGTCCAAAGATGTGTGGGTTAGCATGCTAAATTTAGGGGATTAGCAGGGTAAATGTGGAGTTATGGGAATAGGGTAGGATTGCTGTTGGTATGGGCTTAATGGGCCAAATGATGGCCTCCTTTACTGTAGGGATTCTATAATTCACTGAGTGCCAGCTGCAAAATGTACCTCAGTAATTCAACAAGCCATATTTGGCAGCACCTTCCAAATGTGTTCCCTACTTCTGGAAGGGCATGGGATATGGATGCATGGTAATAACATCTGCAAGTTCTCCTCCAAACCACTCACCGTCCTGACTTGGAAATGTATCTGCTGTTCCTTCACAATCAGAGTCAAAATCCTGGAACTCCCTCCCTAACAGCACTAAGGGTGCACATGCTGTACACAGCATACAATGGATTTGGAAACCTTATCTGTCAGTTAGTGATGTGTAATAAATGCTGGCCTTGATCAGTGACACCCACATCTCATGAATAAATAAAAGAAAATACTGAGATGATACTGAATAGTTGAACTTTGGAGTTTCCTGATCTGTTTAATGCAGCACTTCAAAAGACCAACATTATCTACTGGACTAGTAAATATGTCACTATACTATTAATCCAGAAACTCAGCTAATGTTCTGGGGACCTGGGTTCAAATCCTGCCATGGCAGATGGTGGAATTTGTATTCAATAAAAAATACCTGGAATTAAGAATCCACTGATGACTGTGAAACCACTGTCAATTGTTGGGAAAACCCATCTGGGTTACTAATGCCTTTTAGGGAAGGAAATCTGCTGTCCTTACCTGGTCTGGCCTACATGTGACTCCAGAGCGCACACAGCAATGTGGTTGACTCTCAACTACCCTCTGAAATGGCCTAGCAAGCCACTCAGTTCAAGGGCTACAAGGGATGAGCAATAAATGCTGGCCCAGCCAGTGTCGCACATGTCCTATGAATGAATAGAAAAAAAGTTTCTAAAATTTAAAAAGACTGAGTTACTGTCATCATTCTTAGAAGTAGTGGTGGTAAATTTAAAAATGAACTCCTTCTTAAAGACACTTCACTAGACCAGTGTTGTGGAATGTCTATCCTATCAATCTATTAACAGAGTGTTGTCAACGTATCAAACCCCTTGGTTGCTACAATGGAATTATTCCAAATCAGTCAACACACTATACATCATTAACAACCTTGCTTGATGTAGCAGTAGTACTCTTGTCCCTGAGTCCAGAAGGCTGTGGGTCCAAGCCTCACTGCAGAGTCTTGAGTTTGTAACTTAGGCCGATACTCCTGGAGACAGGACTAAAAGACAGCATTAGATGAGATACATTACAAACTTTTATCCAAGTTGCAAATCAATTCCATTTGGAAGTTTGCTGACTGAGAAGTGGGTGTATGATATACTCCTGAATTGTAAATGTCATTTATAACACATCCTCAAGGAAGAGGTTCTAATGTCAATCATGTTAGATTTACCAATCTTTTCAATACATTAAATTTATTGGGACAAAAATATAAATCAGATCCAACTTGTATAATTTTTCATTCAAAATGTAAGTTCGTTAAGCCCATTTAGTGCCAAACCCAACATAACTGGCAGCCTTAATTGATGTTCAAATATTGTTATTCTTAGTTGGGTGTGGTTTGTTGGGTCTGAGCCAAGTTACCATTTGGGGACGGCAAGTATTAGTTCAACTTTAGTGGAACAAATACATGTCTGGATATTTATATTTCTTTTATGTTTATTTATCATTATCACAAGTAAGGCTTACACTAACACTGCAATGGAGTTACTGTGAAAATCCCCTAGTCTCCACACTCCATTTTGGGTACACTGAGGGAGAATTCAGCATAGCCAAGTATAGTGGTAGTGCTATTGGATATAACCCAGCACATGCAAATTCAAACTTCACTGTGGCAATTTAAGAATTTAAAGGAAGTTGAAAAAAATCCTAGAAATGTAACATAAATGAAATGTTGGTTTATTGGAAAACTCATTGGTCTCTTCAGGAGGAATTCTTCAAAATGCAGCTAATGAAACAACAACAAAACTTACTCCAACTTATAAATCAAAGAAAGGGTTTACTAAAAAAACATTATTACTCCAAACTTGGGGCCTCCCCTTGGGCCACTCCAAGTTCCCCAAAATTCTACACGCTTCTTTATTATAGTGAATCAGTTGGTCAGCTGACCATTACATCACTCTGTGATTGCTTCCATGTTTTACTGGGTCCAGCTAACCCTTGCATCTTGTTCTCCTTGGTCACATTGCATCCAATACATACTTGTCACTGGTTACATTCCAACACACAATGCCCCTCACAGAAGGAAGCTTGATTTAAAGTTTATTTATTAGTGTCACAAGACATCTTACATTAACACTGCAGTGAAGTTACTGTGAAAATCCCCTTGTTGCCACAGTCCAGTGCCTGTTTGGGTATGCTGACGGTGAACTTACTATGGCCAATCCATCCAACCAGCATGTCACTTGGGTCGTGGGAGGAAACTGGAGCACTCGGAAACCTATGCAGACACGGGGAGAATGTGCAAACTCCACAGAGACAGTGACCCAAACCAGGAATCAAACCCGGGTCCCTGGCACCATGAGGCAGCAGTGCTAACCACTGTGCTGCTTTGCTAAGTACTCCTTATGTGACAACATTCAACAACAGATCTTCAAATTTACCAAAACATGCAAGTTAAAACTGTAATGCTGTAAATATGGCTAATCGATGCAACAGATAAGCTGCATGAAGTTCCCATTGCTGTTGACTGTGGCTCATGTACTAATACACTAGCTTTGGAGTCTAGCAGTTGTATGTTTAAGTCTCACTTCAGATACCAAATATAGGCCTGCACTGCATTGCAGTACCAAAGGAGTTAGGAGATTAGGAAAATGAAGACCATAGAACAGAGGAGGACCATGTGACAACTTCTGATGAGTTGGTGAGGGCCATGCAACTAAAATGAGTTGCATTCACAGGAGTTACCATTAAAACTTGATATTCCTTCATTGTATGAAGAAAACCTTCTTAGGTTAGTTCAATAGTTAGATTGGGTTGGCGACCAGGGGCCTACCATCAGAATTATAATACTATATATTCTTCATTGTACAAAAGTGCTACATTTAGACTTGGAGTGGTTTTACTCACAAATATCAAATATACAGATTTCTCCTAACATTGTTTTTCTGTTGTGGACGAGGATGAAAGGTTATTGATCAGATGGTGAAATGTGGTCAGCACTGCTGCCTCACAGTGCCAGAGACTTGGGTTCGATTCCGGCCTCGGGTGACTATCTGTGGAGTTTGCACGTTCTGCCCGTGTCTGCATGGGTTGCCTTCGGGTGCTCTGGTTTCCTCCCACAGTCCAGAGATGTACAGGTTAGGTGGATTGGCCATGCTAAATTGCCCCTTGGTGTCAGGGTGACTAGCTAGGCTAAAAACATGAGGTTATGTGGATAGGGCTAGGGTGGGATTGCGGTTGGTGCAGGCTTGATGGGCCGAATGGCCTCCTTTTGCAATGTAGGGATTCAATGATTTCTATGCAATCATTGAAATCACAACTGTGTAAATGTTTACCAGATTAATGAGCATATTTGATAAGTGAGAGAATGGGGTTGAGAAACATAGCCATGGCAAAGCAGGCTCGGTGGGCCAAACGGTCTTATTCTGCTCCTATGGTCTTGCTGTTAAATTCTATAATCTGCCTGAGCTATGTCTACTGATACTTTAAACTGGTTCAGTTATATCTGTACCAGTGTTTAACACCAATTCAGCCAACATTAGGAGACATTCAGGAGGTTACTTTGTAAACCTTTGTGCTGGTCTCAGTGCTGTCCATGTGGACTTCCCCTCCTCACATGGTTTCATTAAAGTTTATTTATTAGTCACAAATAGGCTTACATTAACACTGCAATGAAGTTACTGTGAAAATCCCCTAGTCACCACACTCCAGTGCCTGTTCAGATACACTGAGGAAGAATTTAGCATGGCCAATGCACCCTAACTAGCATGTCTTTCAGGCTGTGGGAGGAAACTGGAGCACCCGGAGGAAACCCATGCAGAGATGAGGAGAACATGCAGACTCCACACAGGCAATGACCTGAGCCAGGAATTGAAGCTGGGTCCCTGGCACTGTGAGACAGCAGTGTTATGGTGCTCAGCATGCTACGGCATGCAGAGGGACCTGGGGGTCCTTGTGCATGAATTGCAAAAACCCAGCCTACAGGTGCAGCAGGTGGTCAGGAAGGCAAATGGGATGCTGGCCTTCACAGCGAGGGGGGTTGAATATAAAAGTAGGGAGGACTTGCTGTAACTGTATAGGGCACTGGTGAGGCCGCAGCTGGAGTACTGTGTGCAGTTTTGGTTGCCACACTTGCGCAAGGATATTTTGGCCTTGGAGAGAGTGCAGAGAAGGTTCACTAGGCTGATACCGGAGTTGAGGGGGTTGAGCTATGAAGAGAGGCTGAATAGACTGAGCTTGTACTCATTAGAGTTTAGAAGGATGAGGGGGTATCTTATTGAGACGTATAAGATGATGAAAGGGATGGATAGGATAGAGGTGGAGAGGTTCTTCCTGCTCAGAAAGGACAGCAGGACTAGAGGGCACAGCCTCAAGATAAGGGGGGGGGCGCAGTTTAGAACAGAGTTGAGGAGGAACTTCTTCACTCAAAGGGTGGTGAATCTCTGGAATTCTCTGCCCGTTGAAGTGGTGGAGGCTGCCTCGCTAAATATATTTAAGACGTGGATAGATAGGTTTTTGGTAGGCAGGGGGATTAAGGGTTATGGGGAGAAAGTGGGAAAGTGGAACTGAGCCACTTCAGATCAGCCATGATCTTATTGAATGGCGGGGCAGGCTCGAAGGGCTAGATGGCCTACTCCTGCTCCTATTTCTTATGTTCTTAACGACTATGCCACCATGCCGCCTGCACGGTGCCATCACATGGCAGCTGCACTTTGTTCCCACTTTGAAAAACGCCCACATCCAGCCATCACTCCGTGGCTCGGTTGAGGTCATTCATTAAAGGTCATTCTATACAGACAAAAGGATGTAAACTGAGTCCCTTCCTCTCTCAAAATGTACACTGAGTTTCATAAGAATATTGCACAATTAGAATTAACCACATACACTACAGTGCTTTGAGTTATCTCTTACATTTTCACTCTTTCTACCTCTTTCTACCTCTCGGTCTTAAATACAACATCATTGTCGACTTTGAAATGGTAGAAAATGCCAGATCAAGTTTTGAACCTTCAAATAGACTCCTCAAGGAATGTTGCACTTTCAGAGATGAACTTCCTTTCAAAAAAATCTTCTGCCACAAAATTGCACTTTAATGTACCTCCCCTTTCCTTACCTAGAGGGTATCATAAATGGAATAGCTTCATGACTAGTTCCATGACACTCCCATTTTAAATGACTTATGTTGTATGTCATACGCAGGGGCATTCAGTTTCAAAAACAAACTGCACAGAGGTATCCCAAAACACTAATAATGTCTTGAAATCCCATGAAATAAAAATGAGATGAAGTAAAGTTTATTTATTAGTCACAACTAGGCTTACATTAACACTACAATGAAATTACTGTGAAAATCCCCCTCAGTCACCACACTCCAACACCTATTTGGGTACACTGAGGGAGAATTTAGCCCGCCAATGCACCCTAACCAGCACATCTTTCGGACTATGGGAGGAAATCACATAGGCACAGGGAGAACATGCAAACTCCACACACATAGTTGGTGGGGGGGGGATGCTAAAGGTAGACAAGTCTCCTGGTCCTGATGGAATGCATCCCAGTGTTCTAAACGAGATGGCAGGAGAAATAGCAAATGCAATTACCAAAATTCGCTGGATTCTGGGATGGTTCCTGCAGATTGGAAAACAGCAAATGTGACGCCAATGTTTGAAAAAGAAGGCAGACAAAAGGTGAATATCTGTAGTCTGGTTAGCTTAACTTCTGTGGTAGGAAAAATGCTTGAAGCTATCATAAAGGAAGGACTAGCGAGACATCTGGATATAAATTGTCCCATTGGTAAGACGCAGTATGAGTTCATGAAGGGCAGGTCATGTTTGACTAATTTGGTGGAATTCTTTGAGAACATTACATGCCCAGTGGACAATGGGGAACCTGTGGATGTGGTGTATCTGGATTTCCAGAAGGCATTTGACAAGGTGCCGCACCAAAGACTGCTACATAAGATAAAGGTGCACAGTGTTATGGGTAATGTATTAGCATGGATAGAAGATTGGTTAACTAACAGAAAGCAAATAAAGTAAATGGATGTTTTTCTGGTTGGCGAACAGTGACTGGTGGTGTACCTCAGGGATCAGTGTTGGGACCGCAGTTGTTTACAATTTACATAGATGGTTTGGAGTTTGGGGACCAAGTTTAGTGTGTCAAAATACGCAGATGACACTAAGATGGGTAGACGAGCAAACTGTGCAGAGGACAGAAAGTCTGAAAAGGGATATAGGTAATCTAAGTGGGCAAGGGTCTGGCAGATGGAGTACAATGTAGGTAAATGTGAGGTCATCCATTTTTTTAGGAATAACAGCAAAATGGACTATTATTTAAATGGTAAAAAATTGCAGCATGCCATTGTACAGAGGGACCTGGGTGTTGTGTCCTTGTGCAGGAATCTCAAGGAGTTGGTTTGCAGATGCAGCAGGTAATTAAGAAGGCAAATGGAATTTTGTCCTTCATTGCTAGAGAGATGGAGTTTAAAAACAGTGAGGTTATGTTACAGCTGTATAAGGTGCTGGTGAGGCCACACTGGAGTACTGTGAACAGTTTTGGCCTCTTTACTTGAGAAAGGATATACTGGGACTGGACGGAGTGGAGACAAGATTCACTAGATTGATTCCAGAGTTGAGAGGGTTGGCTTATGAGGAGAGACTGAGTAAATTGGGGCTATACTCATTGGAATTCAGAAGAATGAGTGGAGAAACATATAAGATTATGAAGGGAATAGATAAGATAGAAACAGGGAAGTTGTTTCCACTGGCAGGTGAAACTTGAACTAGGGGCCATAGCCTCAGATTTAGGAGTGAGTTGAGGAGGAACTTCTTCACACAAAGGGTTGTGAATCAGTGGAATTCCTTGCCCAGTGAAGCAGTTGAGGCTACCTCATTGAATGTTTTTAAGGCAAGGATGGATAAATTTTTGAACAGTAAAGGAATTAAGGGTTATGGTGAGCAGGCGGGTAAATGGAGCTGAGTCCACAAAAAGATCAGCCATGATCTTATTGAATGGCAGAGCAGGCTCGAGGGGCCAGATGGCCTACTTCTGCTCCAAGTTCTTAAGTTCTTATGATCCAAAATCGAACCTGGATCCCTGGCGCTGTGAGGCAGCAGTGCTAATCACCATGCCATCGTGGTTGTGGACTAATGCTTTCTTTCAAGATGTTTCCAGTTGTTCTTGTCTTATTTAAGCTGACAACTTTTTAGTAAGTTGTTCATCAGCTTTTATGAGTTTTCATGGCCGGAATCTCTATGTTCTAGCTGAAAGCCCAGGTTGGAAACTGAAGAGAGGATGTTGTGGCCTGTGTGGCTCAGCTTCTAGATCATAAAGAAAGCCAAAATAATATCTTTGCAGATTTTGAGATGGAAGTCTATTGATAGCCTGCGGGCACACACGATGTCAGTATAGTACTCAGTCAGAAAATAATCTACTAACCTCATTGCCCTTGGTTACAGCAGAGAGAAATTAGTCAGAGTATCTATTGCTGATTTCTATTCTATCAGCCTACGGACATTCGGGCCAGACATCAAGGACAGCGAATTTGGAGCTCAACCAAATCTCTGTTCACTGCAACAGGGCGACATGGTGGCACAGAGGTTAGCACTGCTGCTTCACAGCGCTAGGCTCCCGGGTTCGATCCCTGGCTTGGGTCAGCTAAAGAGAATGGTTTCTATCACAGAGCCACCTCCAATTGTTATGAATCAGCAAGGCTGGTTTTATACAATCTGTGATGTGGAGATGCCTGGTGTTATGAGAGTTCTTACTGTTCATACAATCCCCCAGTTACTCAAATTAATAAATTGATTGTGGCTACACACTTCATAACATAATCTGATGCTCCTGTATCAGAATATTTTGAATATTTTCATTATTTGATTCAAACAAGAGTTTGGGAATGCCAACTATCCCAGGATTTTGAAAACCAAGTATCACTTGCTTCCCAGTGCCTGCCAATGGTCACTGATGTATCCCAAGAACAGGTTTTCCAAAGTGGTTGGTCCACATTCCAATTCGAACAGTTCTGGAGGGAACTGGGGAACGACAGCCTTCTTTCTTCCACAGACAATGACAACCTTAATCTATCTGTGTCTGTGTGGAGTTTGCACATCCTCCTTGCGTCTGCATGGGTTTCCTCTGGGAGCTTCAGTTTCCCCCCACAGTCTGAAAGACGTGCTGGTTAGGTGGATTGGCCATGAGTCCAACCTAGAGAAAAGGGATGACTCCCCCATGCCAAATAAATAGATTCTGAAGACTGAAAAACACCAGTGTGTGGCGACCATGGATATTCACAGTAACTTCATTGCAGTATTAATATAAAATATAGAATTAATATAGAAATTTTTCCTGGTTATGAAGAGGACAGAGAATCAGCCCCCAGGTCTTTTGTCAGCAATTCCTTTTTGCTGCAGCACTGTCCCACGTGTGCCAACTCCAAATCACCCACCCATCCACGCCCCCACTCTGGTACATCAACCAAACAGACATTTGAATCTGGATAGCTTACTTGACTGTAGGAAGCATCATGCCTGAGCCCAAATAGTCCAGCTGGCATGCATATATTCTAGCTGACACCCTGTTACGCAAGAGTATGACTCCTTTGCCTGATGTATGACACAGCAGACTAAAA
This sequence comes from Carcharhinus amblyrhynchos, assembly GCF_965287045.1. Classification (NCBI taxonomy): domain Eukaryota; kingdom Metazoa; phylum Chordata; class Chondrichthyes; order Carcharhiniformes; family Carcharhinidae; genus Carcharhinus; species Carcharhinus amblyrhynchos. The sequence goes on from NC_137356.1 coordinate 6,508,089, forward strand.
TAAATATATTTTCTTTGTGGTTTCTTTTCTATCAACGCCCCATCTCCAATGATAGTACAGCAAACTGGATCCTTTTGCCTGCTATTTGGGGCATTACCAGTCGAATGCAGGCTAATTAGGTAAACAACCTCAGTGCTAAGAGAGTCCATGTTGTTACAATGCTTCTATTCATTTGCTGCTGCACTGTGACCTTCCAGCTAGATTAAGGTTGTCATTGTCTGTGGAAGAAAGAAGGCTGTCGTTCCCCAGTTCCCTCCAGAACTGTTCGAATTGGAATGTGGACCAACCACTTTGGAAAACCTGTTCTTGGGATACATCAGTGACCATTGGCAGGCACTGGGAAGCAAGTGATACTTGGTTTTCAAAATCCTGGGATAGTTGGCATTCCCAAACTCTTGTTTGAATCAAATAATGAAAATATTCAAAATATCCCGATACAGGAGCATCAGATTATGTTATAAAGTGTGTAGCCACAATCAATTTATTAATTTGAGTCAACTGGGAGATTGTATGAACAGTAAGAAGTGTCTCAACACCAGGCATCTCCACATCACAGATTGTATAAAATCAGCTTTGCTGATTCATAACAATTGGAGGTGGCTCTGTGATAGAAACCGTTCTCGTTAGCTGAATCTGGCCTCTATGTTGTGGAGGCACAAAGGGGCAACTAAATGTGCATATGCCCCGTGTGTGTATGTTTGTTTGGGGGCAGCCTGGTGACACAGTGGTTAGCACTGCTGCCTCACAGCACCAGGGCCCCGGTTTCAATTCTCAGCTTGAGTCACTGTCTGTGCAGAGTCTGCACGTTCTCCTTGTATCTGCAAGGGTTTCCTCCCACGTCTGAAAGGTGTGCTGGTTAGGGTGCATTGGGCATGCTAAATTCTCCCTCAAAGTACCCGAACAGGTGCCGGAGTGTGGCAACTAGGGGATTTTCACAGTAACTTCATTGTAGTGTTGATGTAAGCCTACCTGCGACACTAATAAATAAACTTTTCATCCCACTGTCCAAAGATGTGCAGGTTCATTTGATTAACCGTGGTAAATTAATGTCAGGAAGGATTAGCAGGGTAAATATGTGGTGTTACGGGGATAGAGCCTGGGTGGATTTGTTATCAGCTCAATGGGCCGAATGGCCTCCTGCAGTGTCGGGATTCTACGATTGGAATTGTAACCACAGTCTTGACTCTGTGACCTGAACCTTCTCCAATGTTGCATTCCAACTGTCTCTGTTGCCACTTTGGTGCTGTGGGCATATTGCTTGAAAGTAAATGTCATGTTAGTGATTCACTTGTGAAATCATGGGCCATTTTCTAAAAGTTCGTTCATGGCATGTGGGCATTGCTGGCTGGGCCAGCATTTATTACCCATCCATGAGGGCTTTTAGGAGTCAACCATTGCTGTGCGTCTGAAGCCTCAAGTAAGCCAGACCGGGCAAGGACAGCAAGTTTCCTTCCCTAAAGAACATTAGTAAACCAGCTGGGTCTTTATGACAATCGGCAATGGTTTCATGGTCACCAGTAGATTCTTAATTCCAGATTTTTATTGAATTCAAATTTCACCATTTGCCATGGTGGGATCTGGATCCCTGGCGCTGTGAGGCAGAAGTGCTAACCACTTTGCCACCATGCTGCCCCACCAGAGTACCCAGAGGAAACCCACACAGACATGAGGAGAATGTGCAAACTCCACACAGACAGTCATCTGAGGCCAGATTTGAACTCGGGTCCCTGGTGCTGTGAGGCAGCAGTGCTGACCACCAATGGGATCACCCTGGGTCTTTGGATTACTAGTCCAGTGACAATACCACTACTCCAATGCCTCCCCCTGTTGTGCCTATGCTGGCTCTTTGAAAGAGCTATCCAATTAGTTGCTTTCCCAGTGCTTCAGGTGGTCTTTCTGCTTAGATATTTATCCAATAAATCATTATTCTGATGCACAGCAGTTAAGACTTCCATCAGATGCACAAAGAGAGCACATTAAGTAGTAAAGGCAGTGTCAGTAATCCTATTACCAGACAGATCAGACAAAAGCAATACAGAGAGCAGGGGAAGTCCAGATTAAACTGCATTTATTTCAGTGCAAAAGGCCTGATGGACAAGGCAGATGAATTCAGAGCATGGATGGGTATGTGGGACTGGGCTATTATAGCAATTATTGAAACATGGCTAAGGGAGTGACAGGACTGGCAGCTCAGTGTTCCAGGGTACAGATGCTATAGGAAAGATAGAACAGGAGGTAAGAGAGGAGGGGGAGTTGCATTTTTGATTAGGGAAAGCATACTGAGAGGGGATATATCTGAGCATTCGTCCATTGAGTCTATATGAGTAGAACTGAGAAATCAGAAGGGGGAAGTCACTTTGATAGGATTGTACTATAGGTCCCCAAATAGTCAGCGGGAAATTGAGGAGCAAATATGTAAGGAGATTACAGATAGCTCCAAGAAAAATAGGGTGGTAATAGTTGGAGATTTTAACTTTCCCAACATTGACTGGGACAGCCATAGTATTGGAGGGTTGGATGGAGAGAAATTTGTAGAGTGAGAAATTCCTCCTGAATACACTCAATGTGGATGGCCCAACTAGAGAGGGGGCAAAACTTGACCTCCTTATTTCCTGTTGTGAAATAAGGAACAGCAGGTGCCAAAAGTGTTAGTGAGGGATCACTTTGGGACCAGTGACCATAATTCTATTGGTTTTAAGATAGATATGGAGAATGATAGGTTTGGCCCAGAAGTTAAAATTCTAAATTGGGGCAAGGCTAATTTTGATGGTATCAGGCAGGAACTTTCAAAAGCTAATTGGGGGAGTTTGTGGGAAGGCAAAAGGATGCCTGGTAAGTGGCATATTTTCAAATGTGTGTTAACCAGGGTTCAGGGTAAACACATTCCTCTTAGAGTGAAGGGCAAGGCTGGCAGAAGTAGGGAACCTTGGATGACTTGGGAAATTGAGGCCCTGGTCAAGAAGAAGAAAGAGGCACATGACATGCATAGGCAGCTGGGATCAAGTAAATCCCTTGAAGAGTATAGGGGGTGTAGGAGTAGAGTTAAGGGAGAAATCAGGAGGGCAAAAAGGGGAAACAAGATTGTTTTGGCAGATAAGGCAAAGGAGAATCCAAAGAGCTTCTACAAATACATAAAGGGCAAAAGAGTAACTAGAGAGAGAGCAGGGCCTCTTAAGGATCAACAAGATCATCTATGTGTGGATCCACAAGAGATGGGTGAGATCCTAAATGAATATTTCTCATCAGTATTTACTGTTGAGAAAAGCATGGATGTTAGGGAACTTGGGGAAATAGATAGTGATGTCTTGAGGATGTACATTTTACAGAGAAGGAGGTGCCAGAAGTCTGAAAGCGCATCAAAGTAGATAAATACTGGGACCTGATGAAGTGTATCCCAGGGCATTGTGGGAGACTAGGGAGGAAATTGCGGGTCCCCTAGCTGAGATATTTGAATCATCAGTAGTCACGGGTGAGGTGCCTGAAGATTGGAGAGTGGCAAATGTTGTGCCTTTGTTTAAAAAGGACTGTAGGGAAAAGCCTTGCAACTACAGGCCAATCTTAGTGTCATCTGCAAATGAGCCTCACATCTATGGTGGGTGAATTGTTAGAAGGTATTTTGATCTACGGGCATTTGGAGATGCGCGGACTGATTAGGGACAGTCAGCATGGCTTTGTGAGTAGAAAATCATGTCTCAAATTTGATTGAGTTTTTGAAGGAGTAACCAAGAAGGTCGATGAGGGCAGTGCAGTTGATGTTGTCTACGTGGACTTTCGCAAGGCATTTGACAAGGTAACACGTGGTAGGTTGTTGCATAAGGTTAAATCTCACGGGATCCAGGGTGAGGTATCTAAATGGATACAAAATTGGCTTCTTGACAGAAGCCAGAGGGTGGTTGTCGAGGGTTGTTTTTCAAACTGGAGGCCTGTGTCCAGCGGTGTGCTTCAGGGATTAGTGCTGGGTCCACTGTTTTTTGTCACTTGTATTAGTGATTTGGATGAGAATATAGGAGGCTTGGTTAGTAAGTTTGCAGATGACACTAAGACTGGACAGTGAAGAAAGTTATCTCCAATTGCAACGGGATCTTGATCAATTGGGCCAGTGGGCTGATGAATGGCAGATGGAGTTTAACTTAGACAAATGCGAGGTGATGCATTTTGGTAGATTGAACCAGGGCAGGATTTACTCAGTTAATGGTAGGGCATAGGGGAGAGTTACAGAACAAAGAGATCTAGGGGCAAATGTTCATAGCTCCTTGAAAGTGGAGTCACAGGTGGACAGAGTAGTGAAGAAGACATTTGGCATGCTTGGTTTCATCGGTCAGAACATTGAATACAGGAGTTAGAATGTCTTGTTGAAGTTGTACAAGACATTGGAAAGGCCACACTTAGAATACTGTGTGCAATTCTGGTCATCCTATTATAGGATACTTTTTAAACTAGAAAGAGTGCAGAAAAGATTTACTAGGATGCTATGGATGGATTTTGTTAGAAGGAGAGGTTGGATAGACTGGGACTTTTTCTCTGGAGCGTAGGAGGCTGAGGGGTGACCTTCGGTCTATAAAATAATGAGGGGCACAGATCAGCTAGATAGTCACTATCTTTTCCTAAAGGTAGGGGAGTTTCAAACTAGAGGTCATAGGTTTAAGGTGAAAGGGGAGAGATACAAAAGTGTCCAGAGGGACAATTTCTTCACACAAAGGGTGGTGAGTGTCTGGAACAAGCTGCCAGAGACAGCAGAAGAGTACAATTTTGTTTCTTAAAAAGCATTTAGGTAGTTATATTGGTACGATGGGTATAGAGGGATATGGGCCAAATGCAGGCAATTGGAATTAGCTTAAGGGTTTTAAAGAAAAAGGGGCGGCTTGGACAAGTTGGACCGCAGGGCCTGTTTCCATGCCGTAAACCTCAATGACACTATGATTCTAGGCAGTTTTGCAATGAAAAAGGAATGTCTGGGTTCTGAATATTCTCTATTCATGGTGATCCTGGACTGTTGCTGTAACGTTGCATTGTCAGCTTTGATGGCTAAGGTGAGAGAATAAAATGGAAACGCTTGACTAGCACAAGTGGCACAGTGGTTAGCACTGGTTAGCAGAATTGGGTTCAATTCTGGCCTCAGGTGACTGTGTGGAGTTTGCACATTCTCCCCGTGTCAGTGTGGGTTTCCTCTGGCTGGTCTGGTTTCCTCCCATACCTCAAAGATGTACAGTTTAGGTTGATTGGCCATGTTAACTTGTTCCTTATCGTTAGGCTGATTAGCAGAGTAATATGTGTGGTTATGGGAATAGTGGCTGGGTCGGAGAGATCAAACATAGACTGGGTGATCGTTTTGCTAAGCACCTTCAGTCTGTGTGCAGTCAGGACCCTGACCTTTCAGTTGCTTATGATTTTAACACACGACCCTGCTCCCATGCCCACATGTCTGTGAGCTTTGACAAAGGATTATCTGGACTTGAAACATCAGCTCTTTTCTCTTTTTTACAGATTCTGCCAGACCTGCTGAGATTTTCCAGCATCGGCAGTAATTTGCTTTTATCCTAGGTAGGATTGTGCAGGCTTGATGGGCCGAATGGCCTCCTTCTGCACTGTAGGAACTCTGTGATTCTATGAGAGACCACTTCTATTTCCCACAGCGCTTTGTCATTGGAAACATGCAGAATTCCTCATTTATATTGCAATGCCACGTCTGAGAGTTCAGGTGGAATAGTTTCAGTCTAACTCATTCTTCGTCTGGGTTGGCAGTGCCTGAAGTTTGCCCTAAATGCCAAAAGTGGGAAATCATTCCATTCTGTGCAGACCTAACATCCCTCATTCATAAATACAACATTTCCCAGCAATTTACTTCAAATCAAATGAAGTCAATACCACAAGGCATTCATAATGGAACATCACTGTTGGGATGGGTGATATTGTCTGATGTGACTGTTTGCCTTATTGTAGCTGTGAGAGTGTAGTGAGAATCTTGATACTTGATCAAGGGATGTGTGGGAGTCTTTTGACTAGGAATGAGCTAGAGAACACATTTAATTGTTTAAAATGTTTATTGGCAAGAGTCAGTGGGGACTTGTTATGGATAAAAGCAAATTACTGCAGATGCTGGAATCTGAAACCAAAAGACAAAATGCTGGAAAATCCCAGCAGATCTGGCAACATCTGTAAGGAGAAAAAAGAGCTGACGTTTTGAGTTCAGATGACCCTTTGTCAAAGCTAAAAGGCATAGAAAAGTGGGAGGTGCATTGGCTATGCTAAATTGTCCCTTAGTGTCAGGGGGATTAGTAAAGAAAATATATGGGGTTGCGGGGATAGAGTATGGGTGGATTGTTGTCAGTGCAGGCTCAATGGGCCAAAAGGCTCCTTCTACACGGTAGGAATTCTGTGATTCTACGGTTCGATATTTATACTGCAGGATGAGGGAATAAAAGATGAGTCATAGTCACAGAAACCGGGGGAAAAGACTGCTAATGGTAGTCCATAGAGAGGATAAAGGGTATGAATGTCCAAATGGCAGAGAAGCTAAAATGACGATGTTGTTGCTGGGGTGGGGGGTGGGTGGATGGATGGCACAGAAGTAAAATTTAGAAAAGGAGAAGCAAAAGGGGAGAAAAGGTAAGGGAAGGGGGATGAAGTAGGGGGGAAGAGAAATGAAGAAAAACAATACAGAAGTAAAAGGTAGAGAACAGTAAAAAATTAAACAAAATAGAATGGAAACAAAGGGGTGGAGGTGGGGTAGAGCAAATCATCTGAAGTTGTTGAATTTGATGTTGAGGCCGGAAGGCTGTAATGTGCCCAGCCGGAAGATGAGATGCTGTTCCTCCAGTTTGCGTAAGAGTTTCACTGGAACATTGCAGCAGGACAAGGACAGACATGTGAGCTGCACCACATGACTAGTTAGTAAAAGCAGATTTGATAGTAACTTCCAAAGAAGAATTAGGTAAATACTTGAAGAATGAAAATGTGCAGGCCCAAGGGGAAAGAGCAAAGGGATGGAACTAATTTGATGGAGCTTTTAAAGACCTGACACAGATGGATTGCATCTCCTCCATCTGTGCTGTTGTATTCTCTAATGCTAGATGCTCCCCTGATGCATCAGTTGATGAAGCTAGTCTTTAATTAATTTTTAAGGACCAGCAGGTCTGAGTTTTCGTTTCCTGTGCTGAGGTAGCTGGTCTCTTCAAGAGCGGCCGTTGTGTTACATTTAGCAAACCTAGAATGATTTAAATCGCCTGTGGCGTCCCCTGTTTAAGACAGTGCAGTGGATGCCTGCACATGGATATTAGCCAAGCTCAGGATAGAGCTTTGGTTTGCTGCTTCTCGGGATGTTTATAATGCTATGAGTGAGATAAATTAGAGCCCTACCCATGCTGTGCAGCCAGATCTAGAAAGAGGTAATTCCTTCAGGGAAAAAAAACAAGATGGGAAAAGAGGGGTGGGGTACCAAGAGTATTGGCAAAGCTTGTCTCAGCACAACTTTCCCTCTAATGCTGGAAGAACGTGGGGCCCAGAATTTAATTAGATCATAAATATAACAAGTTAATCGTGGTCCCTGAGTCAGCTGTGGCTCACTGATTACACTCTCAAATCTGAGTCAAAAGGCCAGAAGTCCTAACACGAAAGGCAAACTTTAGGCTGATGCATTAGTGCAACACCTAGGGAGTACTTCATTGTCAGGGGTGCAACCTTTTGTGTGAAATGTTAAACCTGAGTCCATCTACCTCCCTGATGAAATTCTCATGGCAAGATTTTGAGGAGATACTGAACAACACGCCCTGTTGACCTGGCCATTATGTTTTCCTTAACCAGCTTTAACCATCTTAATTTAAAAATGATTAAAAGGAAATTAGTGCAGATGCTGGAATCTGAAACCAAAAGAGAAAATGCTGGAAAATCTCAGCAGGTCTGGCAGCATCTGTAAGGAGAGAAAAGAGCTGACGTTTCGAGTTCAGATGACCCTTTGTCAAAGATTTTTCAAGTCCAGATGACCCTTTGTCAAAGCTTTGACAAAGGGTCATCTGGACTCGAAATGTCAGGTCTTTTCTCTCCTTACAGATGCTGCCAGACCTGCTGAGATTTTCCAATATTTTCTCTTTTGGTTTAAAAATGATTATTTGGTTGTCTTGTTATTCTGGTTTGTGGAACTATATTAGGGGTAGCATGGTGGCATAGTGGTTAGCACTGCTGCATTACAGCACCAGGGGCCTGGTTCGATTCCCAGCTTGGGTCACTGTCTGCAGAGACTGCATGTTCTCTCCCGTGTCTGCGTGTGTTTCTTCTGGTTTCTGAAAGATGTGATGATTGGGTGCATTGGCTGTGCTAAATTCTCCCTCAGTGTACCCCAACAGGAGCCAGAGTGTGGCGACTAGGGGATTTTCACAGTAACTTTTTTGCAGTGTTAGTATTTGCCTACTTGTGACACTAATAAATAAACTTATTTGTAAATTGTTGTGGTTCCTATTACAGCTCTTCAACTCAGGGAAGACCTGGTGGGGACTGTAGTTAGTAACATCCTGAAATATGTGGCAAGGTAGCCCATCTCATGGTTCATTTAGCCAGACAGCCATCAGCAGGATGGGTCCAATAAAATATTTATTTGGCCTCGGGTAGATGTTTACCAGCTCTGAATTGGATTCGCAGCTCCGTTAATATCAGCCACAGCCTGGCAGCTGGTGCTTTAACTATAACCACTTACACCACACAAACAGTTGCAGCTAGTTGTGCACTTTGCCTGAGGTTATTTGGTTGTAGTATTACATTAGGGGCTGTCAGACTTCCTGGCCCTGAATGTCTGGTTTAGCCAGTGAAAGAGATTTCCCAGGAGAGAAATGGTCAGAAGGATCATGAATAAGCACCATAAAAGAAAGGAAATTCAATCCTCAAAGTGTTATTGTGTGCTAAACTTATAGAACAGAGAGAATGTAACCGGCATTACAGCCACCGACAAGCCTGATGAGAGAAGAACACAGCAAGCAATTGGGTTAAAGCTGGCAATTCACTCACTTCATGCTCATTAATTACAGTGCAGTCCTTGCATATAGATAGAGTCATAGAAGTCTATAGCACAGGAAAGGCTCTTCAGCCCACTGAGTCTGTGCTGGTCAAAGACAAACCATCCTGCTATTCCAATCTCATTTTCCAGCACTTGGTCCACAGCCTTGTATGCCTTGGCATCGCAAATGCACGTCTAAATACTTCTTAAATGAGGGTCTTTGCCTTCTTTCAGGCAGTGAGTTCCAGGCTCCCACCATCCAAATTGGAGCTGTGAAGCAACAGTGGTTAGCACTGTTGCTTCACAGCTCCAGGGACCTGAGTTCGATTCCCGGTTTGGATCACTGCCTGTGTGGAGTTTGCACATTCTCCCCATGTCTGTGCAGGTTTCCTCCGGGTGCTCCGGTTTCCTCCCATAGTCTGAAGATGTGCAGGTTAGGTCCATTGGCCATGCTAAATTGCCCCTTAGTGTCCTGGGATAAGTGGGTTAGAGGGATTAGCGGGTAAATATGTGGGATTATGGGGATACGGCCTGGGTGGGATTGTTGTCGGTGCAGGCTCAAATGGGCCAAATGGCCTCCTACTGCACTGTAAGAATTCTGTGGTTTCTAAATCACCATCTATTTGGTTGTTTGTACAGCGGTTATCAGCAGGAGTGCTACTATATTTATGTAACTCTTTTAGTGGATGGGATAGTGTCATTGCTGCATAGAAAACAAGGGAACTGCTTAATATTCAACAAAGTATTCAACCTTACAAAGAAAGGATGAAAGCATGTAGAAGGCTCAAAGGTCAGCTTACTAAAGGGTACAATTTCTGCTTCCTTTTTGTGAAAATCCCTAAATTGTTTTAAAACAAGCCTTTGAGAATTAGAAAGCAAGAGGTAAAATAGCAAATCATTGGAATTGTGCTAGCTTCTATTTGTAGAACCCATTATTAATGGCTAATGTGTGGTTCTGTTGAGTTGTAAGAGTAGATATAGCAGGTTCTTGTATTCAATAGCAGGTGTAAGGTGACATTGGCAGTACCGACTGCTACCTGCACTGTGAATGGGGGTGCACAGGAATTTTCTATTCAAACAATAAGAAAAGCCAGAGTACATCATTAACCACATTCAAGCTAGGTCAAGTCTGCCAATATAATGCAACAGTGCAGAACCTTAAAGAGAGAACATCACACCTGTTGGATTCTGAGGTTAGAATTTTGCCCATTGAGGTCTGAAGGACTTGTTTCAGTTCTAGAGTATTTTTTTGTGTTGATGGTGTGGCACCAACGGCAGGTGTGTTAGACCCCTACTATTACCAAAAAATACTCATTTGTTTTTCAAATGACGTGCATATATACAACCTCTGGTTGCTTCCTGCCCCTTTAAGTGGGGTGGCACGGTGGCTAGCACTGCTGCCTCTCAGTGCCAGGGACCTGGTTTCAATTCCCGGCTTGGGTCACTATCTGTATGGTGTTTGCACATTCTCCCCATGTCTGCATGGGCTTCCTCTGGGTGCTTCAGTTTCCTCTCAGTCCAAAAGATGTGCTGGTTATGTGCATTGATCTGAACAGGCGCGGAATGTGGCAACTAGGGGAATTTCACATAACTTCATTGCGATGTTAATGTAAGCCTTACTTGTGACTAATAAATAAACTTTTTCACACAATTGCAGAGTGTCATTCTAAATGCCCCAATTGAACCTCCTTAACAATAGATTCTAGCAATTTATCTAGGGAGATGTTAAGTAACTGTCCTGCAATTCCCTCCTTTCTGTGTCTCTCCTTTCTTGAATAGATGAGTCACATTTGTTATTCTGATAGGATCTTTTTTGAATCTATAGAACTTTGGAAAATTAGATCCAATGCATCAACTATCTCAGAAACCACCAGGACTTGGGACTTGTCAGCTGTTAGTTCTTCTAATAATTTTCTTGGTAACCTTTCCCTGATAATTATAATTGTTTTGAGTTCTTCCCTCCTTTTCCACCTCCTGATTCACAGTTACCACACACACCAGTATGCACACTGACATACACCACTGCGCGTGCGCACACACGCACACACACGCACATGCCCATGTGCATCGAAGCATATGCATTGAGCACAAGAGTAAGGAGGTTATGATGAACTTGTATAAGACAATAGTTAGGCCTCATTTGGAATTCTGCATCCAGTTCTGGGTGCCGTACTTAAGGAAGGATGTGAAGGCATTGGATAGATTACAGAGGAAATTCACAAGAATGGCTTCCAGAGATGAAGAGCTGTAGTTTTGAGGATAAATTTGAGAGGACTGCGATTGTTCTCCTTGTAGAAAAGAAGGCTGAGAAAAGACTTGATAAAGGTATTCAAGATCCCAAGGAGTACGGCCAGGGTAAAGAGTGAGAAACTGTTCCCACTCAAATACGAGAGGGCACTGATTCAAAATGATTAAGAAAAGGAGTAAAAGTGATGTGAAGAATTTTTTTCTGCACCCAGAGGGATTTTGGAATGAACTTTCTGAGAGTGTGATGGAAACAGGCTCATTCGAGGTATTCAAAGTGGAATTGGATTGCTATCTGAAAAAAAAGAATGTGCGAGGAGACGGCAATAAGCCAGGGGAGTGGGACTGGGTAAAATGGTCTGTTGGAGAGCTATTGCAGACTCGACAGACTGAATGGCCTCCCTTCTGCAGTGCAAAGATTCTGTGATGCTTTTCTGTCATATTTGTAGCTTGTTTCCAAATTATTTATTTTGCCCTTGCTGTTGCCTTTTGTTTTGAAGGACCCCCCACCCCCGCCCCCCCCCGCCAATCCTCCAACCCCCCAATCTTACAACCCCACTTGTTTAACTCCAAAGCCTAATCTTCAGGTCTAAACCCAGACATTGCATTATAGCAGGCTGTTTGGCCTCTTTTAAGGTCAAACCAAATAAACAAACTCAAGTTAAATCAGAACAAAGCAAAGTAAAAGGGGCAGTTCCCCAAAAGGAAGGAGAACAGCCTGAACAAAATCAAAGTGCAAAGGAAACTTGAAAACATCAAATTAAAATGTGATTATTAGGGTCAATAATGCAGCCCAGCTCCTGCGGTACCCAACGGGCGCGGAAAACGTTGACTGCGCCTGTGGACACCACATGCTCCCTCATGCGGGACATCTGGCCACGAACGTAGCCACGTAGAGGGGCAGGCAGTCAGGATGGATGGCCCCTTGGATTGCCCGCTGCCAGGCCCTGGCTGTAGGTGACATCACAACTGAGCTTGACCCTATTTTGACCTGAGCTGCACACTTACATTTGTGGTGTAAGGGGTAAGGGCTGGAGGAGTACTGCAGTTATCTACAGATCTCCTGGAATAGAATTTTCCTTGATATATTAAAACCAGGAAGGCTTTCTCCCAACAAGCCTGGACAGACAAGCTTTGCCATGATGCTTGAAATGCCCCATTATATTGCGATTTATCATGAGCCCATGATTAACTCTCTATGATATATCCAGTGTGTTCTGACAGCCTATTGTAATGTCAGACAGGCTCCAATAAACAACACAGTCATAAGAACTCGGAGCAGGTGTAGGCCATTTTGCCCCTCGAGCCTGCTCCGCCATTCAATAAGATCATGGCTGATCTTTTTGTGGACTCAACTCCACTTACACGCCTGCTCACCATAACCCTTAATTCCTTTACTGTTCAAAACTTTATCCATCCTTGTCCTAAAAGCATTCAACAAGGTAGCCTCAACTACTTCACTGGGTAGGGAATTCCACAGATTCACAACCCTTTGGGTGAAGAAGTTCCTCCTCTTCTCAGTCCTAAAACTGCTCCTCCTTATTTTGAGGCCATGCCCCCTAGTTCTAGTTTCATCTGCCAGTGGAAACAACCTCCCTGCTTCTATTCTATTCCCTTCATAATCTTTTATGTTTCTATAAAATCTCCCCTCATTCTTCTGAATTCCAGTGAGTGTAGTCCTAGTCTATTCGGCCTCTCCTCATAAGCCAATCCTCTCAACTCCAGAATCAACCTGGTGAATCTCCTCTGTACCCCCTTCAGTGCCAGTATATCCCTTCTCAAATAAGGAGACCAAAACGGTACTCAGTAGTCCACGTTGGCCTCACCAGCACCTTCTACAGCTGCACAGTAGTAATAACCGAACAATTGTATCTTGCAGGGGTGGCACAATGGTTAGCACTGCTGCCTCACAGAGCCAGGGACCTAGGTTCAGTTCCCATGTTGGGTCACGCTCTGTGTGGAGTTTGCACTTTCTCGCTGTGTCAGAATGGGTTTCCTCTGGGTGCTCTGGTTTTCTCTCACAGTCCAAAGACGTGCTGGTTTGGTGCATTGGCCATGCTATATTTCCCTCAGTGTACCCGAACAGACGTTGGAATGTGGTGAGAGAGGATTTTCACAGTAACTTTATTGCAGTGTTAATGTAAGCCTACTTGTGACTAATAAATAAACTTTAACTTTAAGAAACCACAGAAACATTCACAAGTGGGTACCAAAGGAGTTAAATACAGAGCTCAGTCCTCCGATTAGAAGGATTAGTCCAATAATCATCAAGATGACTGTCTAATGCATGACGTGATTTGACTGTTTGTGGGAAAGCTTTAGCGTTTTCACCTGACCTTTGAGGAGCATTAATCATCGTGTTACAAGGTTCAATGACTCTTGGACAGGAATGAGACGTAGCTGCATTTTGCTGAGTAAATGTCAGACATTACAGAAAGATCTTGCTAAATCAGAAAATATTTTCTTGTTGGCTGAAATCTGTCTGCATGCGGCTGTGCTGCCCAGCCCTGCTACGACAGCTCAGATTCTCAGCACTTTTCATGCCTGTGGCAGGAGCTGTCAACCTGTTATTGACAGGGCCCATGAAGCCAGTCAGTATAGTGCAAATACCAGTGCAGGAAAGACAAATATTTATGCTAAAAGTATCATGTGAAGTCGCTCTTATAGGGGTCTATTTTAGATGCCTTACCAGCTCAGCAGGTGAAAGGTTGAGTTCAAAAGATTTTCTTTCAAGTGAGGCCTGAGGCAGGTGACATCTTTCCAAGGCTACCTTTTTGTCCCTGTGCATAGTTCTTCCACAAGAAGACGAATCATTCTCTCCATATCCAATACCCCTCAGGATTTTAAGATCCCTGGGGGATCTTATTGAAACTTAAGGATACTGCGAGGCCTGGCTAGAGTGGACATGGAGAGGATGTTTCCACAAGTAGGGAAAGCTAGAACCAGAGGGCATAATCCCAGGCTAAAGGGATGATCCTTTAAACAGAGATGAGGAGGAATTTCTTCAGCTAGAGTGACAAATCTGTGGAACTCTTTGCCACAGAAGGCTGTGGAGGCCAAGTCATTGATTGTTTTCAAGACTGAGATAGATATCTTCTTGATCAATAAGGGGATCAGGGGCTATGGGGAAAAGGCAGGAGAACGGGGAGGAGAAAAATATCAGCCGTGATTGAATGGCGGAGCAGACCTGAAGGAGCAGAATAAGGCCGCTCAGCCCTATGTCTCTTGGTCTTAAGTCAATGGATGACACGGTGGCACAATGGTTAGTGCTGCTGCCTCACAGCGCCAGGGACCTGGGTTCAATTTCGGGTGACTATCTACCGGGAGTTTGCATATTCCCCCCTAGTATCTGTGTGGATTTCCTCCGGGTGCTCCAGTTTCCTCCCACAGTCCAAAGATGTGCGGGTTCAATTTATTGGCCATGCTAAATTACCCCTTAGTGCCAGGTTAAATAAGTGGGTCTATGGGGATAGGGGCTGGATGGGATTGTGATCTGTGCAGACTCAATGGGCCAAATGGTCTCCTTCTGCATTATAATGATTCTATGATTCTTTTACTCTTCTAAACTCTAGTGAATACAAACCTAAACCCTCCCCATAAGGCAACCCATCCATTCCTGGTTTTAGTAATTAAACCTTCTCTGACTGGCTTCTAATATATTTAAATCTCTCCTTAAATAAGGAGACCAATACCGAACACAATATTCCAGAAGTAGTCTCACCACTGCCCTATATGACTGAAACATACTCTCACTACTTTTGTATTCAAATCCGCTCACAATAAATGATAACATTCTATTAGCTTTCCTAACTACATGCTGTACCTGTTGTGATTTATGCACTAGGATACCCAGGTCCCTCTGCACCTTGGAAGTCTGCAGTCTCTCATCATTTAGATAATAAAGCTTTTTTATTATTCCTGCAAAAATGGTCACAGTATACTCCATTTGCCACTGTCTTCCCTATCTGTGACCCTTTTTGGTCTTTTGGACCCCTTCACAATTTACTTTCCTATCTATCTTTGTCATCAGAAAATTTAGCAACCATATGGTCGGTCCGTTCATCCAAGTCATTTATATAAATTGTAAAAAAGTGAGGCCCCAACACTGATGCCTGTGGCACATCCCTCATCGCATCCTACTAACTAGAAAAAGACCCGTTTATGCCGACTATTTGTTTCCTGTTATCTTCAATCCATGCCAATATGTTACCCCCCCCGACACCATGAGCTCCTATTTTACGCAATAATCTTGGATGTGGCACCTTATCAAATGCCTTCTGGAAACCTAAGTATGGTTCCCTTCTGTCCATATCTCGTGACTCCTTCAAAGAACTCAAATAAAATGGTAAAACAGGATTTCCCTTTCACAAAACCATGTTGACTCTGCCTGATTGCTTTGAATTTTTCCAAATGCCCAGCTATAACATCTTTAAGAATGGCTTCTAACTTTCTCCCTATGACGGATGTTAGACTAACTGGGCCAATAGATTCCTTCTACCTGTCTCCCTCTCTTCTTGAATAAAGTAGGAAGTTAAAGGCTTCATCTACACATTTCATGGTATAGGGCATTGCCACAATGCCTCTCAGCATTCATTTTATTTAGAGCTTCTCTAGATTTGGTTCACACATTAGCAGGCTGGTGACAGTGCACCCTGAGCAATGTCTCATTAAACTCCCAATTAGTTTGCCAGGACACGTTCTGCGGGGATTAGGGTTCTATGAATTGTGGATTAAAACAACCCAACACTTGTACCAGAGCACATTTTGTCATTCACCAAGTGATTCACTGTACACGACAAAAAAATAAAAACAGCTTATATAAAATGGACCAGATTTAAGAATTGCATAGACCTACAGCACAGAAACAGCTCATTCAGCCTAACTGGGCGACAAAAACATTTATCACCAGCTGCACCTCATTCCCAACCCCACTGCCCTGCATGAGCCTCCTCCCACTCTTGTTAAACCTTCCCACTTTCCCCTCATCACCTCTCTCATCTATGCACCGAGCTTCCCTTTAAATGCATTCATGCCTCAACCACTCCATGTGGCAGCGAATGAATAATATGATATGTAAAACAGGACGCTATTTATTTCTCAGTGAAATTTTGGAAGTTGACTGAAAATGAGTCCTTCTCTCATTGAGCATTGATATTAGATCATTAGTTTGCAGACTCTAGCTGAGTGGATACCTGGATTGAAACTGAGCCAAGTCACAGGAATGTTTCAGATTTGATCCATGGGATATGCCAACTGGTCTCAACTGAGGCAGTAATTAGCCTTGACAGTGCCAGGAAATGGAAGGGAAAATTCCAGCAGGATTCCAGCTCTGTGAGTCTTCACAGGGTGAATAGGTGGATTTTGAGTGATTTCAGGATTGTATTCTATGGTCTTCTTATATTGATGTGAAAGCTCACAGGAAAAACTAAAGTAAAAGTTTATTAGCCATAAGTAGGTTTACATTAACATTGCAATGAAGTTACTGTGAAAATCCCCTAGTTGCCACACTCCTGTTCAGGTACACTGAGGGAGAATTTAGCATGGCCAATGACTTAACCAGCACGTTTTTCAAACTGTGGGAAGAAACTGGAACACCCAGAGGAAACCCACGCAGACACAGAGAAAATGTGCAAACAGCACACAGACTGTGACACAAGCCTGGAATCGAATCCAGGTTCCAGGTGCTGTGAGGCAGCAGTGCCAACCACTGCCACCGTTCTGTGAAGAACAGCTGGCTGGGTGCAATGACACAGAGGGGTGCTGGTGACTATGGAATATTGTCAGAACAGAAGAGGAATTGCAGCACTCAACGCGAGGTGATTAGTAATATGGAATGCTAAATTGTGGCCACTATGGTTTGTTTGGTCAAAAGCTTGGAACTCCCTCCCGAGTGGCACTGTGTGTATGTACACAGCGACTCAAGATAGCAGCTCACCACCAACTTCTCAAGGCAATTAGAGATGGCAAACAAATGTTGGCCTTGACAGCAATGCTCACATCCCATCAATCTAATTAAAAAAGGGAAGGGAACAAGAAACTGCAATATTTCTGATTGGATCACTAAGGAAGACAATCCCTACTTCCGATAGGAAGGAATGTTGGCAGAGTCAGAGAATCCAATGGCAGTCCCCAAATGGCTTTTATGCCATTGGGATTTCCTGGAATTTCTCATAGTCCCTGTTCCCCGCCAGTGACATTTGATTTGATTTATTATTGTCCCATGTATTAGTATACAGTGAGTAGTATTGTTTCTTGCGCACTATACAGATAAAACATACCATTCATAGAGAGGGAAAGGAGAGAGTGCAGAATATAGTGTTACAGTCATAGCTTGGGTGTAGAGAAAGATCAATTTAATGCGAGGCAGGTCCATTCAAAAGTCTGACAGCAACAGGGAAAAAGCTGATCTTGAGTCAGTTGCTATGTGACCTCAGACTTTTGTATCTTTTTCCCGATAGAAGAAGATGGAAGAGAGAATGTCCAGGGTGCATAGGGTCCTTAATTATGCTAGTAGCTTTTCCAAGTGTAGACAGAATCAGTGGTTTGCATGATAGATTGGGCTACATTCACAACCTTTTGTACATAATGGGATTCCCACCATGAAAGATTGGGAACTGCATTACCGTACATTTTGGTATTAATAGTGGACTTCTGTACTCTATTTTCCCCCCATGTTAAAGTTTAAAACAATCTTTGACAAATGGGGACCTGGCAAAGGGAACCCACTGAGGGTACAACACCCCAGGGGGAGAGGCTCATGCCCAGGAAGTACCCTGGCTGTGATCCACATACAGAGCCTGTCCTACCTTCACTAGTCAAAAAGCAGAAAGTTCCACTCAGGATCAAAGAGGCTAAAACAGATGACAAAAAAAAGGTCTTTGAAGTTATTAAGAGGTTTGATGGGGTAAGTCCAAATCATTGGGATTAAATTTGAAAAATAATTCAGTGACTGTGAGATGTCCCAAGGATGTGAAAGGTGCTATATAAATGTAAGCTCTTTTCTTCTTCTTTCAAATAAGTATTCATGCATGGCACAATGTATTTTCCTCAGAAAGAGTTCATAAGTGAAACATTGACTTGTCTACTAAGTGTTTCCAACATTTTTTGGGTTTTTTTTGTTTATACGCTGTTAGTTCACAAAGAAAGATCTTGTAAATATATGCACAGTTTTTTTTATTAGTAGAACAAATAGGCTTACGTTAACACTGCAATAAATTTACTGAGAAAACAGTAGTGTCGCCACACTCCAGCACCTTTTCGGGTACACTGAGGAAGAATTTAGCATGGTCAATGCACCTAACAGCATATCTTTCAGACTATGGCAGGAAACTGGAGCACCCAGAGGAAACCCACACAGAGATGGGGAAAACGTGCAGACTCTGCACAGACAGTGACCCAAGCCAGAAATTGAACATGGGTCTCTGGCACTGTGAGGTAGCAGCGCCAGCAACTGTGCTGTTGTGATTTTTGGTAATGGTTACTGTTCATAAGTCAGACTATGGGAGCAAACCGATGCAGGCACGGGGAGAATGTGCAGACTCTGCACAGACAGTGACCTAGCCAGGAATTGAACCCAGGTCCCTGGTGCTGTGAGGCAGCAGTGCTAACTAACTACTGTGCCACCTTGCTTTCTGACAATGGTTTCAGTTCAGAAGTCAGGTAAAACAACTGCAAGAACTATATACATCTCAAGGAAAGACAACACAATGAGAAAGCTGGAAGGCAAACGCCTGGGTGTGTTTGTTTTTCTGTCTATGTGTTAATGCGTGTGCTATGCATGTGTCTGCCTTTCTGTGGAACTATCTGTTTCCCTGCCAATGCACATGCTTATGTATAGGTGTGTTTGGAAGTGCACACTTTGCAGTTTTTGTGATACTAATATCTGCTTGGACAGCACGTTTCATGCCTAAGTGTTAAAGGAAAAGTACTGAGCCGCACAACTAAGTTACACATTCATTTTTTTTCTTGATGTGATAAATTGACTGATTTCCACCCCAAGGCAAAGGTAAGTCAATACTCGATTTCCATATTCCAGGAGGAGGAGTGCAAAAGTCAACCAAGTTTCTAATCTCTGTTCTCAGTGATACTTGCTGGAAATCAGAGACAAATGTGAAGGAAAACAGAAAATGCTGGAAAATCTCAGCTGGTCTGGCAGCATCTGTAGAGAGAGAGAATGGAGCCAATGTTTCGATTCTGGATGGCCCTTCATCAGAGCTGAAAACAAAGAAAATCAGATGAGATTTATACTGTAAGGGTGAGGGGGTGTGTGGTCTTTGACAAAGATGTCAATGACAAAAGGACAAAGGGAATGTAAATGGTGGTGATAAAGGCTGAGAAGGGTGCTGATAGCGTCCATTCAGAGATTGGAATGTGTAAATGGCAAAACAAAGGTGCAGAGTGTCAAAAGACAACCTGAGGCATGTGGCCTTAATGAGCTGGAGGGAAGTGGTGGGGGGAACCAGAGGGACTCTGAAATTTTTAAGAAGCAGACAAGCGAAATGAGAAAAAAAAATGCAAATGAAAAATAAAATTAATACAAAACAATAAATATAGCTGTATAAGATAAAAAGAAATGAAATAAATTAAGTGGAGGTGGAGGGGAAAGTTTGTGCTCTGAAGTTGTTGAACTCAGGAAGGCTGCAAAGTGCCTAATCGGAAGATCAGGTGCCATTCCTCCACTTTATGTTGGGCTTCACGGGAGCGCTGCAACAGAACAAGACTGGACGCACCGACATAGGAGGAGGAGGTGTTTTGAAACGGCAAGCAACAGGAAGGTCTCTGGAACAAATAATTGAATGTTGGAGGAATTCTGTACAAATTCTGTGCACCTAGCTGTCTTTTGGAAAAAGAGGTAAGTAGGGAACCAGCTGACTTTTATTAACAAACAGCGCGTGTGCAGAACCAAAACAGGCCTGTCAGCGCTCTCACTCTCAACAGAGAGAAAACCTAGTTCATATTTGAAGATGCACGAAACAAGCAACATAATGGTTGACATGCAGTGTGATATAGTTCCATACTGGGCAATATAAGCAGTCATTTTAAAACCATCTGCTATTGTGTAAAGATACAGCGTAGCTGTTAGCTTATTTTGAAGGTTCTTATCAGCCTGAGTGGTTTGTAGTGATTTTTCTCGTAATAGGTTAGGGTTGTGTTCACTTTCAATGAGACACACGTGACAAAGGCAGAATTGAGTGATTTATTATAGTGTTTATTAAGTAAGTAGCAGCAATTCCAAATCACGCCGCACAAGCCTGTGGGCAGGGCTTCATGCACCCAAAATCTTGCAG
This sequence comes from Carcharhinus amblyrhynchos, assembly GCF_965287045.1. Taxonomy (NCBI): domain Eukaryota; kingdom Metazoa; phylum Chordata; class Chondrichthyes; order Carcharhiniformes; family Carcharhinidae; genus Carcharhinus; species Carcharhinus amblyrhynchos. The sequence continues at coordinate 6,528,603 of NC_137356.1, forward strand.
CTCTGTTCGGCACTTCCCACTGTGCACGGGTGGGAGAAGAGAAGTGTCGACTCTGGGAGAGGGCTTGGGAGACCCTGGTACTTCCATGGTGGACTAAGGAGGAGATTTATACATGTTTGGATTGGAGCACCCTTTAAATATGGTGTCCAATCTCTGTGCAGCCGGGCTTTGCCAGCGAGATGAGGCCTTGTCCACCTGTATGACAGCGTGAAACGCACCCCTTGTTCTTTATGAAGGAGTGCATTCGAATCTGGAAAGAAAACTGATATTTTCTCAACAGTGGGTTTTCTCGCTAGAAACAGCACTCTGCCATTTTTTGCTTAAGGTTCCCCCAAAGAAGCTGAGAGCACTGGGCTCAATTCCGGCTTTTGGGTGACTGTGGAGTTTGCACAATCATAGGACGTACACTGCTGAAAGAGGCCATTCAGCCCATCCAATCACCACCGACTCTCCGAAAGAGTGTCTTACTCTAACTCCATAACACTATTTAACCCACTGATCCTCCTAACCTACACATCTTTGGACACTAAGGGGCAATTTAGCATGGCCAGTCAACCTAACCTACACATCTTTGGTCATTAAGGGGCATTTTAGTACGGCCAATCCACATAACCTACACATCTTTGAAGTGTGGGAGGAAACCGGAGCACCCAGAGGAAACCCACGCAGGCACGGGGAGAATGAGGAAGGTGGCACTGTATGGCACAGTGGAGGGCAGTAAGATGGCACACTGGTTAGACTGCTGTCCTCCACTGTGCCATATAGTGCCGCCTTCCTCATTCTTCCTGTGTCTGCGTGGGTTTCCTCCGGATGCTTCAGATTTTTTCCACAGTTCAAAGATGTGTAGGTTATGTGGATTAGCCATGGTAACTTGCCCCTTAGTGTCCAAAGATGTTCAGGTTCGGTGGATTAGTTACGGTAAATGAGTGGCGTTATGGGGATAGGGCGGGAGGTAGGCCTGGGTAAGATGCTCTTTTGTTGGGTTGGTGCAGACTTAATGGGCTGGATGGCCTCCCTCTGCACTTTTGGGATTCTATAGATTCTCAGCTGGACTGGGAGGAAATGGGCCTAATATTGAGGCTGTGGTAAAATAGAGGGATCTTTGCACTGCATTTGGTTATGCTGTATCTGACATATTTGGCATTGACGATAGTGAGAGAAGTGGATAAACGATTCCATTTTCACATCCTCAGCTTAATTGATAAAGGTGTCCTACCCAATGTAAAGCACAGTTAATTTCCCTGCTTATACTGACAGCTGATCTTAGCTGCGGCAATATTTTGCCGACTACACCACCTTTGTATGCATGGTAGTACAGTTGCACTGCTGCATCACAACACCAGGGAACCAGGCTCGATTCCCAGCCTTAGTCACTGTCTGTATGGAGTTTGCACATACTGCCCCTGTGTCTGCGTGGGTTTCCTCTGAGTGCTCCAGTTTCCTCTCACAGTTGGAAAGACATGCTGGTTAGGTGCATTGGCCATGCTAAATTCTGTGTCAGCATAAAGTTTATTTGTTAGTCACAAGTAAGGCTTACATTAACACTGCAATGAAGCTACTGTGAAATTCCCCTAGTCACCACAGTTTGGCATCTGTTGAGGTCAACGCACTAAATAGCATGTCCTTCAGAGTGTGGGAGGAAACTGGAGCACCCGGAGGAAACCCACACAGACAACGTGCAAACTCCATGCAAACAGTGACCCAAGCCAGGAATCAAACCCAGGTTCCTGATGCTATGCAGCAGCAGTCCTATCCACTGTGCTACCGTGCTGCCCCGAATAGAAACTACAGCACAAACAGGCCCTTCGGCCCACAAGAATGTACCCGAACAGGAGCCAAAGTGTGGTGAGTAGGGAAATTTCACAGTAACTTCACTGCAATGTTAATGTAAGCCTTACTTGTGACTAATAAATAAACTTTAGCTAAGGTTCCTGACCAGTGTCCAGTTCTTCTGCTGGAAAGTAACGTGTGTGTGCCTGTTTTTGTGTGTCTCTGTGTCTGTATATACACAGCAGGAGAGGGCAGAATTTAAGTGTAGTTGTGATGTCCTTCATAGCGAAGCTTACTTCTGGAAATAGTCGCTTTGCTAAGAAGCCCTGAGGACGAGCAGCAGCTCCTAATCAATCAGCAGTTCAGGAGTGTGAGGACAGATAATTGTGATGAATTAAATTCCAAAGAAACAGATGCGGCGTAACTCCAGTTGCTGCTTGGAGGCAGTGACAGCAGTGCTGTTCAAATCACATAGTTTGACCACAAAGCCTCGAATCACAGGAGACAAAAGAGCAATCCATCGACCTGCCTGTGTGCCTCCTAGCAGCTGATTCTGAAAGGCATTTAAGGAGTCCTCTATAGGTCAGCCGTTTGCCCTCTCAAATACAGGATCTGAATGGCCCAGGCGACCAGGGGTTAACTGGATATATTTGGAGGTGTCTAGGACCTGTAATTCATTAATCTTGCATTGTGTAAATGAGCAAGTTCACACCCATTGCATTGAACAAGGCTTCTCCGTTGTACCATCACTACTCCAGTTTACCGCCAAGATTAGAATCCTGCCTTCACCGGCAATATAGACCTAACATTGTGTCTCACACTGCTATTCAGTGTAATACAGAGGGTGCTAGGATTTTGGGGAATCCCATCTTGTGTTTTTTACCATGCCTGAGTGGCACCTTGCTCTTTTCTAGATTTTATTCAACCATTCAGACTTTAGCGATTGTACAGATCTCCAAGGATCTATGTCATAAAATCCCCGCAGTGCAGAAGGAGGCCATTGGCCCATCACGCCTGCACAGACGATAATCCCACTCAGGCCCTATCCCCATTACCCCATGCATTTGCCCTAGCTAGATTCCTGACACCAAGGTCAATTTAGCATGGCAAATCCACCTAACCCGCACATCTCTGGACTGTGGGAGGAAATCAGAGCACCTGGAGGAAACCTGCGCAGATACGAGGAGAGCATGCAAACTCCACACAGTCACCCGAGGCCCAAGTTGAACCCAGATCCTTGGCGCTGTGAGGCAGCAGTGCTAACCACTGTGCCACTGCACTGTCCAGCTGTAGAACGTAGTGTGGGGTTGAAGCAGGGTTTGGAAGCAATAGTGCTAACCACTGTGCCACCATGCTGCCCAGTTGTAGAAGGTGGTGTGGGGTAAAAGCAGGGTTTGGATTAATTCCAGGTCCTAGACACCTCCAAATATATCCAGTTAACCCCTGGTGGCCATTCAGATCCTGTATTTGAGAGGGCAAACTGCTGACCTATAGAGGACTCCTTAAATGCCTTTCAGAATCAGCTGCTAGGAGGCACACAAGGCAGGTCGATGGATTGCTGTGCTGACCAGCTGTAGAAGGTGATGGGGGTGGAAGCAGAGTTTGGATGGGGAGAGATTGAAAAAGCAAGTTGGGACCAACCTCCAATAACTACAGGAACAGAAAACATTACTAGGATGCTACCAGGATTTAATAGTTTGAATTATAAAGAGAGGCTGGATAGACTGGGATTTAAGGTTGATCCTACTGAGATCTATAAAATAATGAGGGACATAGATCAGCTAGATAGTCAGTATCTTTTCCCAAAGATAGGGGAATCTAAAACTGGAGGGCATAGGTTTAAGGTGAGAGGGGAGAGATACAAAAGGGTCCAAAGGAGCAATTATTTCACACACAGGATGGTGAGTGCCTGGAATGAGCTGTCAGAGGTAGTAGTAGAGGCAGGTACAGTTTTGTCTTTTAAAAGTCTTTAGACAGTTACATGACTAAGATGTGTTTAGAGGGATATGGGCCAAATGCGGGCAATTGAGATTAGCTTAGGGATTAAAAAAAGAAGGCGGCATGGATAAGTTGGGCTGAAGGGCCTGTTTCCATGCTGTAAACTTCTATGACTCTATGTTAGATCTACAGGGGAAGATATGGATAGTGGAAGAGAGATTAAGCATGAGATTGGTTCAGTGCCTCGCAATTTGCCCATCTTTTCTGGGTGACTCTTCATTGTCCATCCATCTGTTACTGCACTCTTGTCAGCAGCTTTCAATGCGGGTCTGGCAGGCTTTGCAGTCGACCCCATCTTCTACACTGTAAAGCATTCAACATTTCCATGCTAATTAAGGACGTGGTGACTGTTTGATGACAGGGCCCCTTGGTTTAGTATCCATTACACTGTAGTAGTGATACTGCACATTTGTGTGAGTTCCATTGAGCCTAACACCCCTTTAATAAAATCCTTGCAAGTGCATTACATTTCTAACATTGCATTTTTGAAGAGGCGAAGATTGACTTGCTCTTCTGCCTTTTGATATCCACAATCATATTATGATTTAATTGTTATATAATTTCACTGTGCTGTACAAAGTTACTAGTTTTATGCTTTTGATGCCCAAGGATACTTGTTCTCATTGCTTTTGTTCCTATATGATGACACTGAATTTTTTTAATTAATGCTTGGTCAGAACATTGAATACAGGAGTTGGGACATCTTGTTGAAATTGTACAAGATATTAGTAAGGTCAAACCTGGAATATTGTGTACAGTTCTGGTCGCCCTATTATAGGATATTATTGACCTAGAAAGAGTGCAAAAAAGATTTACCAGGGTGCTACTGGGTCTTGATGGTTTGAGTCATAAGGAGAGGCTGGATAAACTGGGACTTTTTTTCTGGAACCTAGAAGACTGAGGGTGATCTTACCGACATCTATAAAATAATCTTAGATCAGGTTGATAGTTAACATCTTTTCCCAAAGGTAGGGGAGTCTAAAACTAGAGGGCATATGTTTAAAGTGAGAGGGGAGAGATACAAAAGGATCCAGAGGAACGAGTTTTTTCACTCAGAGGGTGGTGAATGTCTGGAACAAGCTGCCAGGGTTAGTAGTAGAGGCGGGTACAATTTTGTCTTTTAAAAAGCAGTTAATGGTTAAGATGGGTATATGGGCCAAACGTGAGCAATAGGGACTAGCTTAGTGGTTAAAAAAAGGGCGGCATGGACAACTTGGACCGAAGAGCCTACTTCCATGCTGTAAATCTCTGTGACTCTATTCATGAGATATGGGCGCCGCTGACTGGAATTTATTGCCCATCCCGAGTTGCCGGAGGGCAGTTGAGTCCGCCTAAACTAAGGAATAACTCAGTATCTCCTCAACAAGTAATTTTTTTAAATCGTTCATACCATAAAGCTTAGCAATTTGTGAACAAGAGTTCCTCACCAGTTGGCATGCCTATCCTGGAAGGATCGGTAACAGGTGTAGACCTGCTATTGTGGTTGGTGAATAGTCATAAAGCTAAGTTATTGTGGTTAGAATAAAAATGGGGATTGCTAGTCTGACTGCTGTTGACACTTCTTGAGGTAGTTGTCTGCACTGCTGTGAATAGCAGGAATACCTTGTTTACGGCACTGTGGCACAGTGGTTAGCATGCACCAGGGACCCAGGTTCGATTCCGGCTTTGGGTGACTGCCTGTGTGGAGTCTGCATGTTCCCCCTCTCTCTGTCTGCGTGGGTTCCCTCAGGGTGCTCCGGTTTCCTCCCACAGTCCAAAGATGTGCGGATTAGGTGGATTGGCCACGCTAAATTATCCGATTGTCAGGGGACTAGCTAGAGTAAATGCATGGGGTTGTGGCAATAGAGTCTGGGTGGGTTTGTGGTCAGTGCAGACTCGATGGGCTGAATGGCCTCCTTCTGCACTGTAGGGATTCTATGACCCTACCTTACTTCATTGTCGGAGTAGCACCTTGTGGAGATTGTGCTATGTTAGGCTCCATCTGCTTTGCCAAGTTTTTTTCCCTTTCACAAAAGTGTTGCTGGAATGCCAGAAACCCTCCTTGTCTGTGTGGCTGTGTTTACCTATCCATCACAATGGAAGTCAGCAGGCAATTTGGCAGTGGAGGGCATTGCACATAACCTTCAACCCACAAATGTTGGCTTGCATGTCTCACAGTCATCAAAAGGACATGCAATATCACCCTCATACTACCACACCTGCCGGCAGTTGACCTCAGTTAATTCCAACCGAATGATACTCAAGTCTGGACATCTGAGTCCCTTTGATAGTCTTACCATAATTCCCAGCCGGCCTGGATAGGGAATGGTAAATTTCACTTCACACGTGTCTCCATTTAGATGGCACAGTGGTTAGCACTGCTGCCTCACAGCACCAGAGACCGGGGTTCCCGGCTTGGATCACTACCTGTGCGGAGCCTGCATGTTCTCCCCATATCTGCATGAGTTTCCTCCCGGTGCTCTGGTTTCCTCCCATAGTCTGAAAGATGTTTGGCTGGGTGCATTGGCGGTGCTAAATTCTCCCTCAGTGTACCCGAACAGGCTCCGAACAGTGTGGCGACCAGGGGATTTTTGCAGTAGCTTCATTAATGTAAGCCTACTTGTGACACTAATAAATAAACTTTAAAAGCCAAAAATGAGACGCTGAGTTTTTCCTTCCAACATCAACATTGCGGAAACAAAATCGTTTTACACCAGGTTTCAGCACAGTCAAGATAATGTGAAAATGATGCACTGTTTACTGTCTGAATCCCTACATTTACAAGAACAATCATGCATTCGGTAAAATTCTCATTCATAAACAGGAGAAAGATGTCCACAGTATAACTTGTTGGCAATTATTGTCAAATGACACCAGCCAGCAGGGTAAGACACGGGTACAGTAACAAGTTCAAAAGGCAGCTTGATTTCAAAGGCAGCTGATCTTCCCTTGATGCAGAGAAACTGAGTACACAAAGTGTTAATGGGCAATTTTACACTTAACAGCTGCTGTGTGTGTGAAGCTGGAGTGCAGTGTTGGTCCCCCTCTACTGATGGTAAAAGCAGCTGTCTGGCCCAGTATGTTCTCTGTTTAGTGGGATTCCCAAGCCTCTGAAGGGCATGAGAACTGTCCCCTCAGGTCCCAGAGGAAGGACCTCCTCTTGGTTCCGTCAGCAGTCAAATAGCAGTGATTGATGGGACAATTTCTCAGTGACCTGAGCAAGCTAGAAAGCAGCCAAGTCAGGAGAGAAACTCTGGGTGAAGTGACTGCCAGCCCAAAACTTCATATTTTCTGTTTCTGTACTTCTCATTCAGCCTGCTGTGCTTGTTAGTGAAGTAATTTATCTAGAGTGTAAATCTACAATTCACAAACATGGATACACATACAGGAACAGTAAATTTGGCTGAGTTCATAGAATCCCTACAGTGCAGAAGGAGGCCATTTGGCCCATTGGATCTGCACTGACAATACCACCCAGGCTCTATCTCCAGAATCCCACATATTTAGAATCCTAACAGTGCAGAAGGAGGCCATTTGGCCCATCAAGCTTGCACCGACCATTATCCTACCCAGCCCCTATCCCTGCAGCCCCACATTTTTACTCAGTTAGTCCCCTCGACACTAAGTGACAATTTAGCATAGCCAATCAACCTGGCCCACACATCTTTGGAGTGTGGGAGGAAACCAGAGCACTCGGAGGAAACCCACGCAGACACAGGGAGAAGGTGCAAACTCGAGACAGACAGTCACCCAAGCCGGGAAATGAATCCGGGTCCCTGACACTATGAGGCAGCAGTGCTAACCACTGTGCTGTCCCTACTCTCTCTAACTGACACATCCAGGGGCACTAAGGAGCAAGTTGGTATGACCAATGTGCCTAACCTGCACATCTTTGGACTTCAAGTATTAAAACTTAGTAAATTTTATTAATGTTCTAAAATAAAATTATGTTTCTGATAGCACTTTGATAATTGGTGGCCTTAAATATGATGTTACATGTTGATTTATTATTTTATCTTCAGGAAGATTGTGGGAGTTATCCCAAGTGTCCTGGCGAATAATTATCCCTCAGTCAAAATAAGATTAACTGGCCACTATCAAATTGTTGTTTGTGTGAGTTTGTTGGGTGTAGATTAGCTTCTGACATTACAACAGTAGCTACACTTTGAAAATACTTCATTGGCTGGAATGCACTTTGAGATGTTCGATGGTCTGGAAAAGCCTGATAATAATGCAGCTCTTTCTCTTTTTTCTTTCTCAATGATTCCCTGTCCTCTTGCATTGAGGTTGCTGGTTTCTTTCTGAGGTATGGTCAGCACTGCTGCCTCTCAGTGCCAGGGACCCCAGTTCGATTCCTGGGTTGGGTCACTGTCTTTGTGGAGTCTGCATGTTCTCCCCTGTGTCTGGGTGGGTTTCCTCCAGGTGCTCTGGTTTCTTCCCACAATCCAAAAGTTATGCTGGTTAGGTACTGCCCTGTACCAATTGCCCTCTGATTCTTTGCCCAAATGGCCATTGCTCAGCAGTGATTTTTGATGTGGAGTGCTGACAGGATACTCAATCACAGGGAAAGGTTGAGCTTGATCAACCTTGATCACCCCATCACTGAAATACATGGGCTCATTGGATAATAATAAAGAGTTTATTTTGTTTATCAGTCACAAATAGGCTTACATTAACACCGCAATGAAGTTACTGTGAAAATCCCCTAGTCGCCATACTCCGGCATCTGTCCAGGTATACTGAGGGAGAATTTAACACGGCCAATGCACTCTAACCAGCACATCTTTTGGAGTGTGGGAGTGTCCGGAGCACCCGGACAAAACCCATGCAGATACAGGAGAACATGCAGACTCCACACAGACAGTGACACAAGCCAGGAATCGACCCCGGACCCATGCTGCTGTGAGGCAGCAGTGCTAACCACTGTGCCACTGTGAAACAGCCTGTTCAGTTTTCCTCTCCTTACCTAGCAACTTTGAGCCATTCGAAGAGTATTGATGCTCAGCAAACAAAGCAGTCTAAGCTTGCACCTGGAACTTCCTAGATCTGTGTGGCTCAGTTACCTACTGGATAATCTGATTAAGTCAACACATCTGCCACACAGTAGCTTCAACTTTGGGGGAGGTGATGGCCTAGTGGTACAATAGCTAGACTATTAATTTAGAAACTCAGCTAATGTTCTGGGGACCCGGGTGTGAATCCTGCCACTGCAGATGGTGGAATTTGAATTCATTAAAAAAAATCTGGAATTACGAACCTACTGATGACCATGAAGCCATTGTTGAAAAAACCCATCTGATTCACTAGTGTCCTTGAGGGAAGGAAATCTACCGTCCTTCCTGATCTGGCCTAAATGTGACTCGAGAACCACAGCAACGAGGTTGATTTTCAACAGCATTGTAAAGGGCCAGTGAGAATGAGGTTCAGCATACTCAGCAACAGGTCCAGGAGAAGGACAATTCAAAATCAAACCTACATCCTTTCATCTGCCATGCTTGTAGCACACATTGTTAGAATGCAACCCATTGACAACTTAGCACTGGTCACATTATGTCCAATACAAACAAGCTAAGTCAGCTGACCCAGTAAACCATGGAGCCAATTACAGAATGATGTAATAGTCAGCTGACTCACTATAAATAAGAACCTGTTTGGAATTGTGATAAGCTTGGAGTGGCCCAGAACGAGGTCCCAAGTTTGGAGTAATGAAATTTCTTTATTAAACCATGTCTTTGATTTATAAGTTGGGGCAAGTTTTGTTTTATTTTTATTGTCTGCATTTGAAGAGTTACTTCAAATGTATTGTATCAGCTAGCCGCCTTGGACAAGGCTGCACAAACCCCGCCCTTTAGTCAGCAGTCAAGTTGCTCAACAAGTCATCAATCAACATATCAGGCTTACCGAGCCCTGTGCCGGGGTGAAGTGACGACAGGCAGGTAGATAATGCTATTGGCAATCTCCAGTCATAACCTTGCATGCAGCTAGCCTCAGGGTGATTGGCTCGGCACTGATGTGGAGTTTGTAACCTCCTGAGATGACAGAGCAGACAGTTGCTCTCTCCAGTCCTGGGAAAGTTATTTTTAAAGTTTCCTTTCTTCCCCTTCCCTGGACTGGCTCCGGAATTTTCTGACTGTTCCTGCCAGTGAGAGTGGCAGGGTGCATAAAAAAGAGAAACCCCACTGACAGCGGCGGGACCAGAAGACCCCACCTCTGGCCAATGACTGGTTGCCTCCGCCACTGTGAAACACGCAGCAGAAGGTGTGGAAAATCCCGCCCATAGATTATGAACTATTCTTTTTTCCATTGAAGCAATAGGAGACTCCATCAAAGAAATCATGTAAAACTCCATAACTTCCGTTTATATATACCTGAAATATAACTATAATATACCTATTGTCACATGTTAATACATGTGACAATGACAAACCAAATCAAATTAGATATCAAAAAATGTTCCAAGCATCAACTTTGAATGATACATCTGCTCCTCTGCTCCAGTCTTGAGATCCTTTTGGCTTCTTAATGGAAGGAGCATTTAGAAGCACTTTTAGTTGAGAGACTCTACCCACTCTCCAATGCTGATTCATCTTTCTCTCACTTTGTGGCTTATCCTTCTATGTTTTTCCAAACTTTCTTTCTAAACCAGCAGCACAAGAATGGAGAGAATCGAAGAGTAAGTAACCCTCCACTGTAGTTAGCATCTCCTGAAATGGAGAGATGAGGCAAGGTTAAATGCCCTTAATTTGATTTTGATTTGATTTATTATTGTCACATGTATTGGGATACAGTGAAAAGTATTGTTTCTTGCATGCTATACAGACAAAGCATACTATTCATAGAGAAGGAAAGGAGCAAATGCAGAATGTAGTATTACAGTCATAGCCAGGGTGTAGAGAAAGATCAACTTAGTGTGAGGTAGGTCCATTCAAAAGTCTGACGGCAGCAGGGAAGAAGCTGTTCTTGAGTCAGTTGGTACATGACCTCAGACTTCTTTATCTTCTTCCCAACAGAAGTAGGTGGAAGAGAGAATGTCTGGGGTGCGTGGGGTCCTTAATTATGCAAGCTGCTTTGCCAAGGCATTGGAAAGTGTAGACAGAGTCACTGGATGGTAGGCTGGTTTGTGTGATGGATTGGGCTTCGTTCACGACCCTTCTCAGTTTCTTGCGGTCTTGATTTACATTAGCACAAATCTTGTAGCTTTCAACAAAACCTGAATAAATACTGAGTCAACTTGGGCTATAGTGTGTGGGCACTGATCATCCTCCAGTAGTGCCCTACTGAACACTCGTTTACATGCAAGTCCAGACAGTGAGTGTTGACAGGCCATTCCACCATGATGGACATTACAATTAAACCCAGATAGTAATTGCCAAAAAGTGATCAAGAATGAAGATTTTCCTCCACTAACTTGGAGTGTTGTTTCTGTTATCCTGATTAAAATTCTAACAAAAAAGTGCATTAAAGCAGTGAAAACATCAACATTAACATTACCAAAGTAAAACATCCCAAGGAGCTTCATGGAGCATACCAGACAAATATTGACATCAAGCACATTGGGAGATTGGGACTGTAACTGAAAGATTGTAAAGGTGGAAAGCAAGAGAGGTGGGGAGGTGGAAAAGTTCAGGGAGAAAGGTTTATAATGGAAAGGAGAGAGTGCAGAATGTACTGTTATAGAAGGTGGTGGTGAGCTGCCTTCCAGAACCATCGCAATCCATGTAAAGTAGACACAGCCACAGTGCTGTTAGGGAGGGAGTGCCAGGATTTTGACCCAAGGCAGTGAAGCAACGGCTGATATATTTTCAGGTCGGGATGTTGAGTGGCTTGGATAGGAATTTCTAACTGTTGGTGTTCCCATGTGTCTGCTGCTGTTATCCTTCTCGTTGGGACAGCTCTAAACAGTTAAAGGCGTGACTGCCAATGGAAGATGCTGGGTACCAGGAGATGCGCTAGAGGTTAGAGTAGGAGAAGCACAGAGATTAAAATGTGTTGGAGGACTGGACATGGAGGAATTAATTAACAAGGCGGACTAGAGGTGAAACCTTTCTGGTCTGTTTGGCCTGCTGACTTACTTGCTTACCCAGTGAGCTTCCAGAATATGACCCTCTGTTCAGCACATAGCATCCAAGTATGTAAAATATTCATACTTCCAAGTTTTCTTTGCCTCCGGTGATAAGTGCTATCTGTTTTCATAATAATGAGTCACCTATTTTCCTAGTGTGCTTAAAAAAAAATTTCCCATCTTCAGAGATATTGAAACTGAAAATCGGCCCTACTTCCGAGTATTGATACAGAGACATTTTTATCTTAGAGTAACAGGAACCTTGGGATGTTCAGTGAGAGCGCCAATGGGCAGCAGTCTCTGCAGCAGCCTAGTCTTCTATAATCTAGGAATGTTCCTTATTTCAAAAGGGGTGGGAAGCTGGTGAAATATAACTTTCTGACAGCCCAAGGTTTACACAATGCAGAGCTGAACCAGAACTGTCAAATGTTTACAGAGACGTGACACAAACAGTGGTAAAGAAATAGATCCCACACAGACTAAACAAGAAGGAGTTTTATAAAACCTTCTTGACAGAATGTGCAATTGCTGAATAATTTAATTTTATTAACAATTAAGTCTCGATTTTTGTGGAGTCAGGGAGAGTCCAACACAGTTTTAAAAATGACAGACAGAAACCAGCTACAGAATTCCCACCCCCCACATCCAATTTTTGATGATAGTGGGAAGGAACAGGCCTGAATAGTGTTATTGCCCTGTCGTGAAAAGGAAGTGGAAAGTTATCAATGAATGACTGTTTTTGTTTAAAGTTTTTAAAAAGTCATTTAAGGGATTGTTGTCTTCACCCCAAATTGCCCTTGAGAATGTGGTGGTGAGCTGCCTTCCAGAACCATCACAATCCATATGGTGTATACACAGCCACAGTTCTGTTAGGAGGGAGTGCCAGGATTTTGACCCATGGCTGTAAAGCAACGGCTGATATATTTCCAAGTTGGGATGTTGAATGGCTTGGATAGGAATTTTTAACTGGTGGTGTTCTCATGTGTCTGCTGTTCTTATCCTTCTCGCTGGGAGCAGCCATTCTACTCTCTCAGAAACTGGCAAGCATCTTTTAAAACTGCGACTGAAGAAGACCAATGTGCACTATAGAGATGTAGGTACAGAATTGCCAAACTTACATTTGGAACAATGGGTTGCATCCTGGATTCCACAGAAGGCATATGACCATCAGCCGAGGTGACAAAGGTTTATTCTGAACCAAGATCCTTTGAAGCCATTGTACTGAGAGAAGCAACAGTGAGGCATGTCCGAGGATAAATCAGATTAATTCCAGTTCTTCATTCACCATGTAGTCTGACTGAATCCAGAACTAGATCCCAAATGCAACTAGGAACAACATCCAAGAATGATAATCCCACAGATCACAGTGAGCAATTAAAGAAACCGCCAGACAAGATATGGATTATACAGATGAGTTTCTATGCATTAGAGATTCATAGATTCATCAGTTCTGTACATTAAACATGAACGTGTATTCTAAGTAGTTATTCTACTTTAGAAAGTGGAAAGTATCCTTAAAAAGAAAGGGGGAATGTTGTTAATATGCTTTTAAGGGATAGTAGCATAACATCACTCAAAGGGAAGCGTGTAATACAATCCAGTCTTAGTTTCACTTTTGCCTTTGAGCAATGCACATGCGCACACAGGTCTGCTTCTGATGTCTTCAACTTTTCTATCTATGTCTATCTGGTCTCATGTGCTTAGTCTTAATAAATGTGTTTACCCATTCCCTTATGAGTGCCTTCATATTAGTTTAACAACACAACAGTTGTGTCCAGTTACAAGTAGATTCTGTGATCCAGCTACAACCTCCTTCCCCCGTGTGGTCCCTATCATTCTGCAGTGGTCTCATGATGTTCAGGGTTCCTTTTCTAATGTGCATGCAGCTGCTGCGCTGCCTTGTTGGCCTCTATCTGTGATGATGTTGCACCCATTTCCAGGTGCATTCTTTCTCTTGATGTCCAAGCAGTTTAGTTCAATGACCTAGTGTCAATCCCAGAAGGATGGCCAGCCCCGAGATGGCAAAAACTTCATTCCTGTTTATTCCTTCTCCCTTGGTGAGATCCTGCCTCCTCTTAGTCCATGCAGTCAACCCTTTCAGCTGGTTGAAAGTTTTCTGTAATGTGTCTGAGTCACCTCGTCACAACTAGAGCCAGCTAAGCCTTTATGGAGGCCCATTACGCTGTGCACTGGTGATCAGTGAAGAGAGAGTATATTGTTCCACAGAGAGTAAATGTAATCCAATGCCAATTATGCTAAATTGTCCCATTTCCTGTCTCACAATGGAAAGCGCAATAGTAAAGCATGCATAAGAGGAACGACTGGCAAACCTACAGAAACAAGCCAACAACTGGTGATTCAGAGTCAAATGGGAAAATTGCATCCTTGAAGGAAAAGAAGACTGTGTAATTTCAAAATTGCAGAATGTTAGTTTGTTTTGTGAAATTATTAATGTTATTAGCTCAGGCATCTGTTATCCGCTGTATAATCTTAGTTTACTTATTAGTCACAAGTAGTCTTATGTTAGCAGTGCAATGAAGTTACTGTTACCACGCTCTGGCACCTGCTCGTGTACACTGAGGGAGAATTTAGCATGGCCAATGCACCTAAACCTGCACATCTTTGGACTGTGGGAGGAAACCAGAGCACCCAGAGGAAAGCCACACAGACACAGGGAGAACATGCAGACTCCAAGCAGATCATGACCCAAGCCGGGAATCAAACCCGGGTCCCTGGCGCTATGAGGCAGCAATGCTAACCACTGCACCACCCTATATTTTGTACAGAAACTTACCAATGTGTCATACTATGAATTCATCTTTCCTGGCTAAGTTTGATTTACTCCAGTGTGTCCAAATTATGGAGGAGAAAAATCAGTGAAATCCCTTGCACGTTCAAAGGAGAAATTCGAAGACACATCTTGTTTCACTACCTCAACCCTTGACTATAATTTTCTTCTCTCTTTTTGTCCTTGTATGTTACTATTTTGTTCCGCGCAGCCACAGTGGGCACCCTTGTTCAGCAGCACAGCTGGCATTGTGCACATAGTTGGCATTGGTGGATGCGCAGCTGGTGCAAAGAAAAGTCCTCTGACTTTAGCCGCATTTAATCTGATTGCTTCTGAGTGGTATGTAAAACACAAGCTGAGAATTACTCAACAAGTCGGCATTAGATTTTTTGAATGCTTTTCACACTCAGTAAAGTAGCGCTGGACACTGCATATGAGAAACAAGAGCATTAGACAATGCCGCAGGCATCTGGAGGCCAAACATATGCTCGAGCTGCTTAGCTAGTTTGGCCGGATTGAATGGATGCCAAGCGAAGGATAATTTGCAGAAACCACTTAAAGGCAGGCCAAAGTGCAGTGGAACATGAACACCTTGTGTGGAGGTCATTAATCACAACAGAGATAGTCAGCCATTGAACTAACAAGTGATAAGGTGAAGTCCCTGATGATGGATTGAAAGTAGCTGGGAGAGTTGTGCCGGTGACCCTGAGCAGACAAACCAATTTTACAGGATTCTGTTCACAAAATAAAAGAAGCCATTACATCAGGGGACACGGTATAACGCAACCAACAGATTAGATTCCCATGTCCTGGCGAACGGCTCTGGGAACCATAATCAACCTGGTATAAATAAATAGCCTGCTTCACATGCTTGGTATAAAGCTATGCAGACATGCAGATAACACCAAAATGAATGGAGGCTGTGGGCTCTGAAGAAATAGCTGAAAGTTTGGCAGGGTTTGCTCCTCAGTGGGAAATGGCCTCCAGCGCAGACAATGTAAGATATTGCATACCAAAAGCTAAAGTTAAAAGCATAAGGATTCTATTCATGGGAGATAGAAATATAGAACATACTTGCATTCGTTTATAGGTTGTGGGCACTGCTGGTAAGGCCAGCATTTACACCCCATCCTTAATTGACCTTGAGGAGGTGTGGGGTATTGCATTCTTGAATATGACCGAATGGTTTGCCAGATCATGAGGAGTCAAACATCAACCAACGTTGCTGTGGGCCTGGAATCACATGTTGGCCAGACCAGATAAGGAAGGCAGATTTCTTTCAATTAAAGACATTCTATTTGCCTTCCCAATCACTACTTGTATCTACATGCTAACTTCTTGCGAATCACATATCAGGATATCCAGCTCCCCCTCTGTCACCACGTTTCACAATCTCGATCCATTTAGATACTATACTGCTTTTCTAATCTTCTTGTTAAAATGGACAAGTTCACATTTTCCCACATTCTACTATATCTGCCAAATTCCTGCCCACTCATTTAACGTATCCAAACGTCTGTCCTCTTGGCAACTTATTCCTTTGACAATTTACTTTCCTACCTATCTTCATGTCATCAACAAATTTAGCGATCATACATTCGGTAACTTCACCTATTAGTTACAGCTTGCCAACCTGAAAATAACCAATTTATTCCTACTCTCTGCTTCCTGTTAACTAACCATCCCTTCATCCATGCTAAAATGTTACCCCCTGTGCCATATTCTTTTACTTTGGGTGGTAACCTTTTATGTGGCACCTTATCAAATGCCTTTTTGGAAGTCCAAGAACACCACATCTTCAGGTTCTCCTTTATCCATGATTTTCATTTCACAAAGCCAAGATGACACTTCCTGATCCCATTATAATTTTTTATAATGCCATCCTGCCATAACTTCATTGCAAATTAATTCTAGCAACTTCCCTATGACGGATGTTAGGCTAGTTGGTTCATAGTTTTATGTCTCCCTCCTTTCTTGAATAAAAGTGTCATATTAGCTATTTTCCAATCCTCTGGGACGTTTCCAGAAAGTGTCAGAGTATTTATCTGCATAGAAGATTAACAGTAAATGGGACAGGTTGTTAGGAAAAGTGATTGAGTCCAGAAGAAACTGGATCCATTAACTAGATTCTTCATGCAGTGATGATTGGTTAGTATTCTGGAAGCATGGGATCAAATGGTTTGAAGGCCTTTCTTCATCTGAACCTATCTTGTGATCTTTTTAGTTATTTATTAGTGCCACAAGTAGGCTTACAGTAACACTGCAATGAAGTTATTGTGAAAATCCCCTAGTCCCCACACTCCGGCGCTGATTCAGGTACACTGAGGGAGAATTTAGCATGGCCAATGGATCTAATCAACATACCTTTCAAACTGTGGGTGGAAACAGGAGCATCCAGAGGAGATCCACACAGAACATACAGACTCTGCACAGACAATGGCCCAAGCCAGGAATTGAACCTGGGTTCCTGATGCTGTGAGGCAGAGTGCTAACTACTGTGCTACTGTGCAATCTTGAATCTGTTGGTGGTGACATTTGATACAGAAGTAAGACATTACGCTCCCTGGTTCAGCCCAGGTTTGATGATTATGGATAGTGTAGAATCTCAAACACTTCCTCATGTCAAGAACATAAGAAATAGGAACAGGAGTAGGCCATCTAGCCCTTCGAGCCTGCCCCATCATTCAGTAAGATCATGGCTGATCTGAAGTGGCTCAGTTCCACTTTCCCACTCTCTCTCCATAACCCTTAATTCCCTTGTCTATCAAAAACCTATCTACCCATGACTTAAATATATTTAGCGAGGTAGCCTCCACCTCTTCAACAGGCAGAGAATTCCAGAGATTCACCACCCTTTGAGTGAAGAAGTTCCTCCTCAACTCCGATCCAAACTGTCCCCCCCTTATCTTGAGGGTCTGCCCTCTAATTCTGCTATCCTTTCTAAGTGGGAAGAATCTCTCTACCTCTACCCTATCCATCGCCTTCATTATCTTATACATCTCTATAAGATCCTGCTTCATCCTTCTAAACTCTAACGAGTACAGACCCAGTCTATTTAGTCTCTCTTCATAGTCCAACCCCCTCATCTCCGGTATCAGCCTAGTGAACCTCCTCTGCACTCCCTCCAAGGCCTACATATCCTTCCTCAAGTGCGGCGACCAAAACTGCACAGTACTCCAGCTGCAGCCTCACCAGTACCCTGTACAGTTGCAGCAAGACCTCCCTACTTTTATATTCTATCCCCCTCGCTATAAAGGCCAGCATTCCATTCGCCTTCTTGATCACCTGCTGCACCTGCAGACTGGGTTTTTGCAACTTGTGCACAAGGACCCCCAGGTCCCTCTGCCGAGGGTGACAGAGGTCTGGAACACATCCAAAAAAGCAGTAGATGATAGCTCAATTGATCATATAGAATCTGTGTGATAGGTTTTTGCTAGACAAGGATATTGAAGAGATGTGGAGTTAAAGTAGGTGGATCGATAGGGATTCAGATTAGCTGTGATCTCAGTTGAATACTCTATTGTTGTTCCTATGTTCATTTGTTTTCAGCTGTATCGCCGGACAATATGGCACTTTGCAACCTTGGGTACAGAAAAGGAAAGACTGTAAGGCCAGAATTTTAATGGAGCACCTGCCCCGATTCCGTGGGAGGGCGAGGCTCAGAAAGCAGCGTTCTCTGTTGGCCTAGGATGGGATTGTACGAACCTCAGGCCACCCTTAGTTTCATTACCTCAATGTCCAAAGTGCTCAATAGCCAATTAAGTATTTTGCAAGTGTCATTGTTGTAGAACAATGGGATAATGATCAAATGTTTCCCAACTCTATTCATCTACCTATTGAATTGATTTGATTTACTATTGTCACATATATTGGGATACAGTGAAAAGTATTGTTTCTTGCGTGCTATATAGACAAAGCATATTGTTCACATAGGGGAGAAGGAAAGGATAGGGTGCAGAATATAGTGTTACAGTTACAGATAGGGTGAAGGGAAAGATCAGCTAATATGTGATAAGACAAAAGTCTGATGGCAGCAGGGAAAAAGCTGTTCTTGAATCAGTTGGTATGTGTTTTCTGCATTTTGTACCTTTTTCCCAACAGAAGAAGGTGGAAGAGAGAATGTCGGGGCTGTGTGAGGTCCTTAATTATGCCGGCTGCTTTGCCGAGGCATCGAGAAGTGTAGACAAAGTTAATGGATGGGAGGCTGTTTGCTTGATAGATTGGGCTACGTTCACAATCCTTTATAATTCTTGGTCAGAGCAGGAGCCATACCAAGCCGTGATACAGCCAGAAAGAATTCTTTCTATGGTGCATCTGTAAAAATTTGTGAGAATCATAATGGATATGTCGAATTTCCTTAGCCTGCTGAGAAAGTAGAGGTGTTGGTGGGCTTTCCTGACTATCGCATTGGCGTGGAGGGGACCAGGACAGATTGTTGGCGATTTGAACATCTGGAAACTTGAAACTCTCGACCATCTCCATTTCATCACCTTGGATATAGACAGGGCGTGTCCTCTACTATTTTTCCTGAAGTCGATTTACTGACAGTGAGGGAGACATAATTGTCATTGTACCGTTTCACTGGGTTCTCTATCTCCTTCCTGTACTGTCTTGTCATTGTTTGCGATCCGACCCACAACAGTGGTGTCATCAGCAAATTTGAAAAATCTGGAGGGGAATTTGGCCACACAGTCATAGATATATAAGGAATAGAGTAAGGGGCTGAGGACACCAGTGTTGAGGATGATCGTGGAGGAGGTGTTGTTGCCTATCCTTATTGATTGCAGTCTGTGGATTAGAAAGTCTAAGACACAGTCACAGAGGGAGGAGCCGAGCCCCAGGTCACAAAGTTTGGAGATGAGATTTGTGAGGAAATGGTGTTGAAGGCTGAGCTGTAGTCAATAACAAGGAGTCCAACATAAGTGTCCTTGTTGTCCAGGTGTTCCAGGGTTGGCATCTGCTGTGGACCTGTTGAGGCGATAGGCAAACTATAATCTGAATCAGGCAATCTGAGAAATTGGTATAGATATGTGCCATGACTAACCTTTTGAAACACTTCATGATGATGGATGTCAGAACGAAGGGCGGTACTCATTAAGGCTTGCTGCCCAGCTTTTCTTTGGTATAGGGATGATGGTCATCTTCTTGAAGCAGGTAGGGACCTCAGATCGCAGTAAGAGAGGTTAAAGATGGCTGTGAATATCCCCAGCAGCTGGTGCATGCAGGATCTGAGTGTTCCATCCAGGCCAGTCACTTTACATGGGTTAATGGTCAAGAAAGCCGGTCTGACATCTGCGATGGTGACTTTGGCTATCAGTTTGACCAAGACTGTTGGCCAGGGGTTAACTTCCCCCTCTTTGAATGGTGTCTTGAGACTTCTTGTGTCCACTTTGGAGAGCAGACTAGCCTTGGTTTAATGTCTCATTCGAAAGGCAGCTCCTCCAGCAGTGCAGAATTGCCTCCAACTTCTCTGAAGAATGGGCCTTGACTTTTCTGCCCAAGTCTTTGAACACACAATCTTTTAACTTGGAGTTAAAACTGACAGTTTGCCCAATTACAAGTACACTGCCCAACCCGTCCCCATGTGGTGACACTGCTTCAGCAGAAGACTTTGTCACATGTTAGCCTCACACTACAGAACAGAAAGTTGGCAACCAAAGGTCTTTGTGTACAGCAGCAGCTTTTCAATATTGCTGTTTTGGGGATTTTTTTAATTTAATCATGGGACATGGGCATAGCTGGCTGGCCAGCATTTATTGCCCATCCCTAGTTGCTCTTGAGAAGATGATGCTGAGCTGTCTTCTTGAATCACTGCAGCCTATGTGCTGTGGGTTGATCCACAACGCCATTGGGGAGGGGGTCGCAGGATTTTGACCCAGCGACTGCGAAGGAATGGCCAATATATTTCCAAGTTAGGATCATGAGTGGCTTGGAGGGGAACCTGCAGGTGGTGGTATTCTCATGTATCTGCTGCCCTCATCCTTCTAGATGGAAGTGGTTATGGGATTGGAAGGTGCTGTCTAAGGATCTTTGGTGAATTGCTGCAGTACATCTTGTAGATGGTACACATAGCTGCTACTGAGCGTTGGTGATGGAGGGAGTGGATGTTTGTGGATGTGGTGCCAATCAAGCAGGGCTGCTTTGTCGCTTGTAAATAATGACATGCTTGCAAATTTTGGAAAGAAAAGTAATATTACCAGAAGACATAGGAACAGAATTAGGCCACTCAGCCCATTGAGTCTGCTTCGCCATTTGATCATGGCTGATATTTTTCTCATCCCCATTCTCCTGTCTTTTTCCCATAACCCCCGACCCTCTTATTAATCAAGAACCTATCTATCTCTGTCTTAAAGACACTCAGTAACCTGGCCTCAACAGCCTCTTGTGGCAAAGAGTTCCACAGATTCATCTCTCTCTGGATGAAGAAATTTGTCCTCATCTTTGTTTTAAAGGATTATCCCTTTAGCCTGAGGTTGTGCCCTCTGGTTCTAGCTTTTCCTATTAGTGAAAACATCCTCTCCACATCTACTCTCTTCAGGCCTCGTAGTATCCTGTAAGTTTCAATAAGATCACTCCTCATCCTTTTAAATTCCAACAAGTACAGACTCAGAGTCCTTAGCTGTTCCTCATACGATAAGTTCTTCATACCAGGGATCATTCTTGTGAACCTCCTCTGGACCCTGTCAAAGGCCGGCACATCCTTCCTTAGATATGGGGCCCAAAACAGCTCACAATGCTCCAAATGGGGTCTGACCAGAGGCTTATACAGCCTCAGAAGTACATCCCTGATCTTTTATTCTAGCCCTCTCGACATGAATGCTAACGTTGCATTTGCCTTCCTAACTACCAACTGAACCTGCATGTTAACCTTAAGAGAATCTTGAACAATGACTCCCAAGTTCCTTTGTGTTTTTGATTTCCTAAGCATTTTTCCATTTAGAAAATAGTCTATGCCTCCACTTCTCCTTCCAAAGTGCATAACCTCACATTTTTCCACATTGTATTCCATCTGCCACTTCTTTACCCACTTTCCTAACCTGTCCAAGTCCTTCTGCAGCCCTCCGCTTCCTCAATACTACCTTGTCCTTCTATATATCTTTGTATCATCTGCAAATTTCGCAACAGTGCCTTCAGTTCCTTCTTTCAAATTGTTAATGTATGTTGTGAAAAGTTGAGGTCCCAGCACTGACACCTGAGGCACACCACTAGTCACCGGCTGCCATCCTGAAAAAGAACATAAGAGCATAAGAAATAGGAGCAGGAGTAGGCCATCTAGCCCTTCGAGCCTGCCCCGCCATTCAATAAGATCATGGCTGATCTGTCGTGGCTCAGTTCCACATTCCCGCCCTCTCCCCATAACCCTTAATCCCCTCGCTTATCAAAAACCCATCAACCCGCGTCTTAAAAATATTTAGCGAGGCAGCCTCCACCACTTCAATGGGCAGAGAATTCCAGAGATTCACCGCCCTTTGAGTGAAGAAGTTCCTCCTCAACTCCGTTCTAAACCACCCCCCCCCTTTATCTTGAGGCTGTGCCCCCTAGTCCTACTGTCCTTTCTGAGCAGGAAGAGTCTCTCCACCTCTATCCTATCCATCCCATTCATCATCTTATATGTCTCAATGAGATCTCCCCTCATTCTTCTAAACTCTAACGAGTACAAGCCTAGTTTATTCAGCCTCTCTTCATAGCTCAACCCCCTCAACTCCGGTATCAGCCTAGTAAACTGCACTCCCTCCAAGGCCAAAATATCCTTGTGTAAGTGCGGCGACCAAAACCACACACAGTACTCCAGCTGTGGCCTCACCAATGCCCTATACAGCTGCAGCAAGACCTCCCTACTTTTATATTCAATCCCCCTCGCTATGAAGGCCAGCATCCCATTCGCCTTCCTGACCACCTGCTGCACCTGCAGGCTGGGTTTTTGCGACTCATGCACAACGACCCCGAGGTCCCTCTGCACCGTCGCCTGCTGCAGTTTTTCGCCACGTAAGTTACCCTCCCTGTGCTGGCCAATATTTATCTCTCAATTGATTTGATTTATTATTGTCACATGTATTAGTATGCAATGAAAAGTATTGTTTCTTGCATGCTATACAAAGCATACTGTTCATAGAGAAGGAAAGGAGAGAGTGCAGAACATAGTCATAGCTAGGGTGTACAGAAAGATAACAGTGTAGGGTAGGTCCATTCAAAAGTCTGAAGGCAGCAGGGAAGAAGCTGTTCTTGAGTCATTTGGGACATGACCTCAGATTTTTGTATCAATCAACAGCAGAAGACCCCTTTATTCTCAGTCCCTGCCTTCTACGAATCCTCTATCCATGTCAGGATCTTACCCTAACACCAGGGCACTTATTAAACAGTTGCCTATGCGGCAACTTGTCAAAGACCTTCTGGAAATCCAAATAAATCACGTCCACTGATTCTCCTTTATCTAACTTCCTTGTTACCTCCTCAAAGAACTTATGGTACAAAACAGGTCTGATTGCAAGTTTCCAACTGCAAAGGACTTTAAAATCTGTGGTGAGTTATTTGATTACTGTTCTGTGGCTGTATAAAACAGCAGTCATTTTTGTAAAATATAGAATGGTCAGTCATAGAATAGAATCCCTACAGTGCCAGAGGAGGCCATTCAGCCCATCAAGCCTGCACCAACCATAATTCCACCCAGACCCTATTCCCGCAAATCCATATATTTACCCTGCTGATCCTCCAGGCACTTGGATCAATTTAGCATGGCCAATCAACCTAACCCGCATATCTTTGGAGTGTGGGAAGAAACCAGAGCACCCAGAAGAAACCTACACAGACATGGGGAGAATGTGCAAACTCCACACAGACAGTGACCCAAGCCAGGAATCAAACCTGAGTCCCTGATGCATTGAGGAAGCAGTGCTAACCACTGTGCCACTGTGCTGTCCTTTATCGTATTGGCCTCTTGTCGTTAGCTAATTGAAATCGTCCAAATGGAGATAAAATAAAATGCTCTGTACCCAGATAGATTGGAAGGCCCAACTGGAATATTTGAACCCATGATTGTGTAAGCCGAAGGAACATGGTGCTACAGATGTTGAAACCATATTATTGGTATTAAGCAGAAAAATAGTGTTAACAGATACAGAAGCCTGAAGTTAGATGGGCAGTACTCTGATGACCTCAAGGATCATTGCAACCACCACCCTGCAACCCCTCTCAAACCATACCTCACAATTTCATGGCATGATGCACTGCAGTCCCAAGGTTTCCTGCTGTTGTACACGTTGCCAGGTTACCATTGGTTTTTAAACTATGGGCAAACAAGATGTCTGAAATTCACCCTCGTGGATGTCAGCTGTTAGCTTGTTTTATTGCTGACCAAATAAAAGTGCCTCATACCTTTCAGCCAGAGCCCGGTTACCATAAAGTATTTTCACTGATTAAATATTTTAAGGAACTTTTTAACACAGATACCTTAGCCTACAGGCTGGCTTTTTTTAAAAAGCCTTTGTGAATGACAGTATTGTGAAACTCCATCAGCTCGAGTTACCAGCCTCCTCAGGCCAGAGAAATGCAAAACCAGTTTCACTTTATTGTAAGTATAACCTCGTTCAGTGAGGTCCTGCCCCTCCAACAACTCCCAAAGTAGCAAGGCAAGGTCTTCCTTGTGGTTTCATGTAAGCAGAGCTGTAACCTTCAGTGCCCTGCATTGCTGACAAGCTGTTGTGCCAGGACTATATTTAAGCGGGCGACATTTTTTTGTCCCATTTGCCGACTGGTTTAAGGGGTAGTGCAAAATCAGACAACAACACTTTTGACCAGGTTTATAAAACAGAGTGATATATACCAATATTGTGCACATTATCAGACATTGAGCCAAAAAATATTGGCTCAATATTTTTCAAAAGTGTATGTAATAAATGTCTTGTGACTGAGCTTAATGGGACAAGAAGGCTTTAAACTTGATTAAATCATAGAATCTACAGTGCAAAAGGGGTCATCAGCTCATTGAGCCTGCACTGACAACAGTCCCACCCAGGTCCCATCCCTCTATTTATCCTCCTAATCCCCTGTGACACTATGGGGGCAATTTAGTATGGTCACTCCACCTACCCTCCACATCTTCAGACACTAAGGGGCAATTTAGCATAGCCAATCCACCTAACCTGCACATCTTTGGACACTAAGGGGCAATTTGTCATGGCCAATCAGTCTAACCTGTATATCTTTGGACTGTAGGAGGAAACTGGAGCACCAGGGGAAAACCCATGCCGACGTGGGGAGAATGTGCAAACTCCGCACTGACACTCACCTGAGGCTGGAATTGAACCCGGGTCCCTGGCACTGTGAGACAGTAGTACTAACCACTGTGCCACCATGCTGCCCCAAATCAAAGTGGAGAATGTGGGCTACTAGAGATAAGTTAGCTGATCATTTTGGATGGGAAGCAGTGAGGACATTAAATTAGATACTAGATTTCCCATGAAATAAATGTACAAGTTTGGGGATTTTCTTAAAAAAAAACAGAGTAATCCAAACACAAAGTGAATAAAGACTCTCAACATACAGCCATATTCTTCCAGGTTTTTTTCGAAATGCATTTCCACATTTCACAGCCCCCTATCAAAGCATCCTGCAGGTGGGCTTCTGACAGTCCCATTCAAGTCAACTCTGGGTTATTGTGTGGTTCTTCCTGGCATCCTGCCCGATATCTATCCATCAACCAACTTCACAAAAGGTTATGACCATCAGCCGAGGTGACAAAGATTTATTCTGAACCAAGGTCCTTTGAAGTCATTATACACCAGAGACGCAACAGTGAGGCATATCCGAGGATAAATCCGATTCATTCCAGCTCTTCATCCACCGTGCAGTTCAATTGAATCCAGGACGAGATCCCAAATGCAACTGGGAACAACACCCAAGATTGACAATCCCACAGATCACTGTGAGCAGTTAACAAAACCACCAGACAAGACTGGGGTGTAACAACTGAGCATTAGAGACTCATAGATTCATCAGTTCTATACATCAACCAACATCACAAAAAAACAGATGATTTGCTCATTATCACATTGTTGCTTGTGGGAGCAGACTATGTGTCAACTGGTTGACAGTGACTACACTTCAAAAGCACTTCATTGGCTGTGGGCGCTTTGAGACATTGGGTGGTTGTGAAAAGCACAGTATAACTGCAAATCTTTTGTTCTTTATTTTGAAGGCTCTCTGTTGCCCTTACCAAGTCTGTACATATATAAGACTCCATTCCTTCCCCAGTGTGCCACACTGTCAAGAAGTTCACAGGGTAGCTGGAGATGGTCAACAAATGCTGGCCTTGCCAGTGATGCCCACATCCCAAGAATGAATCATAAGAGTCCTACAGTGCAGAAGGAGGCCATTCAGCCCTTCGAGTCCACACCAACCACAATCTAACCCAAGTCCTATCCCCATGATGCCATGCACTTACCCTAGCTAGTCTCCCCTCCCGACACAAAGGGGCAAATTAGCACAGCCAGTCCACCTAACCCGCACACCTTTGGACTGTTGGAGGAAACCAGAGCACCGAGAGGAAACCCATGCAGACATGGGGAGAATGTGCAGACTCCGCACAGACAGTGACCCAAGCCGGGAATTGAACCCGGGTCCCTGGCACTGTGAGGCAGCAGCGCTAACCGCAGTGCCTGATTGAAGTTGTTTTTCTCTCAGTGTCGTCCTCTACATGTTGGTATTACCTGTTCTGTAACATCTGTGTATCACAGTTGCTTGAATTGTCTGTGTATGAGTATTTTATTCATTACTGATTGCCTAGTTCCCTATTAATTTTTTCACACTCCCATCATTACCAGTGGGTCATTCAACACTGAGAAAAGTAAAACTGAAATACTGAAGGTAGGTGAAGTTGTTGATTTACTTTTAATTATTTGTTGCAGGGATGCTTGAATCTCTCTGACAACTGACGGAATATCTGATAACACACATTGACAGTTAATCAGTCACCCAGTCACTCATATTAAAATGAGTGTTCTATGTAACTATCACCTAAATAGGCATTCATCAAGATATTGTTCAACAACAAATTGTATATGTGTAGCAGCTTTCACATGTAAAAACATCTCAAAAGTGGAAAGCAATGGTGTAGTGGTATTTTTGCTGGAGTAGTAAGACAGAGAGCCAGAGCAATGGTCTAGGGAGCTGGGTTCATATCCCACCTACAGCAAATGATAAATTCTGAATTAATTAAATAAAAATTTGGAATTAGAAGTCTGATGATGACCATGGCCAGAATTCTTTTTTAAATTTATTTATTAGTCACAAGTAGGCTTACGTTAACACTGCAATGAAGTTACTGTGAAAATTCCCTGGTCAGTACACTGAGGAAGAATTTAGCATATCCAATTCACCTAACCTGTACAATTTTGGGCTTTGGGAAGAAACCAGAGTACTCGGAGGAAACCCATGCAGACATGGGGAGAATGTGCAAACTCCACACAGACAGTGACCCAAGCTGGGAATTGAACCCGGGTCCCTGGTGCTATGAGGCAACAATGCTAACTACGGTGCTACCGTGCCACCCAAATGTTATATCTTCCCCGGTGGGGAATTGCACCCTGGTATCCCGTGTGACAGGCGGGGAAACTAATCGTTCCAGATCCACAGCAATGTGGCTGACTCTTAAATGTCCTCAGGGATGTGCAAGAAATGCTGACCCAGCCAATAATGCCCACCTCCATAAACAAATAAAGAAGTTGGATAAGTGGAGAGTTATTGGGACAGGTGACCAAAAGCTTGGTCAGGCTACATTTAAAGCAGCAACTTAGGGAAGGAGCGTGAAGTAGAGAAATTCGAGGAGGGTTTCCAAAGCAGTTGAAGACACAGTGAAAATCCGGAGGTACCATAATTGGAGGAATAGTTGAGATCTTGGAAGACTGAGCTGGATGAGGTAGGGACGAATGAGCTTTGAACACGATTATTTTCAATTCGAAGCATTGCTGGAAATGGAACTAGCATAAATCCACGGTCACAGAGATTATGGATGAATGAAGCTTGCTGCAAATAAGGATAAGAGTAATAGAGTTTTGGATGAGCTCACCTTTGCTGAAGGTGATACTCGTCATCAAGGCTCAACATGAAGTCCAAATTCCAAAGACGTGCAGGTTAGGTGAATTGTCATGATTTGCCAACATTAAGGACATTTAACTCGTCATTGGATAAATATATGGATGAAATTGGAATGGTGTAGGTTAGATGGGCTTTACATTGGTTTCACAGGTTGGCGCAACATTGAGGGCTGAAGGGCCTGTACTGCACTTTAATGTTCTATGTTCTATAAATTGTCTGTTAGTGTCAGGGGGATTAGCAGGGTAAATACATGAGGTTATGGAGATAGGACCTAGGTGGGATTGTTGTCGGTGCAGACTCGATGTGCTGAATGGCCTTCATCTGCACTGTCGGGATTCTATGAAAACTGAGCAAAGGATAACTGCAAAATACCGCAGACATTGGAATCTGAAACAGAAACAGAAAACTACTGGAAAATCTCAGCAGGCCTGACAGCATCCATGGAGAGAGAATAGAGCCAACATTTCAAAGAGTCATCCAGACTCTAACAGTTGGCTCTATTCTCTCTCCACAGATGCATGAAAACCAAAAAATTGGTTGAAGTATCTGGGATTGCCAGTGTGACAGTGTGAATTTTAAGTAAGTGATGATCGGTACAAGAATGTGCCAATTTTACACGTTCATTTACCAATTCATCGTAAATTTATGCTGAAAAATTCAAACCGTTCTGTGCAGATCTAATATTTATACACAGTGCTTGTCATTGGTACCCATTGAAACAAACACTGTGTGATCCAAGGTGCTCTCACTACCTTTCTATGCAATGGAAGTGAATGGGAAGGAATTTTGATTTGATTTATTATTGTCACATGTATTAGAATACAGTAAAAAGTATTTTTTCATGGGCGCTATACAGACAAAGCATACCGTTCATAGAGAAGGAAACAAGAGAGTGCAGAATGTAGTGTTACAGTCACAGCTAGATTGGAGAGAAAGATCAGCTTAGTGCGAGGTATGTCCATTCAAAAGTCTCATGGCAGAGGGAAGAAGCTGTTCTTGTGTCTTTATTTTTCCATAGTGGAGAGTTTAGACTCCTCGGTAGCCCAGAGTTCACTGCAATGGCAACTAAAGGTAAAAGTTTATTTATTAGGCACAAGTAAGGCTTACATTAACACTGCAATGAAATTACTGTGAAATTCCTCTAGTCGACACAGTCTGGTGCCTGTTCGTGTCAATGCAGTTAACCAGCACACCTTTCAGAACGTGGGAGGAAACTGGAGCACCTGGTGGAAACCCACGCAAACATGAGGAGAACGTGCGAACTCCACACAGACAGTGACCCGAGTCGGGAATCAAACCCGGGTCCCTGGCGCAGTGAGGCAGCAGTGCTGCTGTGCTGTGAAACAGATTAGATTTTCATAACCTCATGCTGAGTCTGCTGTTGTGAGTAAACACCATGCTCTTTATTAAGCAGCATTTGATAACACTGGGGATGTTTGGGGTCTTGAGTTGTAGCTATTTTCTTGTTTGTTGATATTACTTCGAGCAAAAGCACTTTTTGGAAGTGTTGAAGAATGTGTCGACAACAGGCAGCAAACGAGGCACTTCATGAATGCAGTAAATATTCCACATAAAATGGCCCAGAAGAATGTTAGTTGATTCTAATTCTTTGTAACGGTGTCACTTTAAGGGTGTATAGGACGTGATGGAATTCCCTCCACGACACTTTATCCTGTTTAGAAGTGAAAGAGCATGTGAAGATGCAAAGTAACATCCTTTGAAATGATCTGCCAACACAGAGAGAGGTTGATCTTGGTCTAAAAGCAACAAGGCTAAAATGTTTGCAATATGGAATTGTCACAGATTTGAAGGGTGAACGGCAACAGATATGTTGAAGTGAGATGTTATTGACCATTCTGAGAGCTGAGAAGTCTATATCCTAGCTCTTTCCCTACACCCTAGCCATTCTGCACCCTCTCCTTTCCTTCTTTGTGTACAGTATGCTTTGTATAACATGCAAAAAGCAATACTTTTCACTATATACTAATACATGTGGCAATAATCGAGCAAATCAAATCAAACCAGGTTAACTCATGAGGCTCTTTAAAATAATTTACACTCACTTCTCTCAGAAATGCCTCAAAGTTCAACACCTACATTGAACCAGTGTAAAATCCAGTGTGTGTTGTGGGGGCACAGATATCCTAGTGATTAGAAGATTCTCCTTCTTATAGAATCCCTACAATGCAGAAGGAGGCCATTCAATCCAGTGAGTCTGCATCGACAACAATCCCACCCAGGCCCTATCCCCATAAACAGACCCATTTAGCCAGCTAAGCTCTCTAACCTACAGATCCCATGACATTAAAGGGCCAGTGCACCTAACCCGCACATCTTTGGAGTGTGGGAGGAAACCAGAGCACCCAGAGGAAACCCATGCAGACATGGGAGGAATGTGCAAACTCCATAAAGACAGTGACCCGAACCGGGAATTAAACCTGTGAGGCAGCAGCGCTAACCACTGTGCTGCCATGCCGCCCCAGGTCAGATCAATACATTTAGCACAGCTTGGGGATCAGACTTGGTGATTGACTATCTCTGGTTCAGTATGGCATCTCCACATCAGTACACACCACACAGCCCATTAATCCTACTGCTCATCAATCTCAGCAATCTGAAAATTAGTAATTTTATTGTTAAAATCTAAACCAACTAACCTCGTACAATTAAAGACCACCTAATATCATCTCCTTAGAAGAAAGTCCCTGTTCCTCAGTCTAAAGCTATCTAGTCTTATCAGCAAGTAGTTGAACAGCCTCTAGAAATAAAAATGATAGCCCAAGCCAGGCCTCGGCGCAATTTGATTCCAACAACCCTGTTAACAGCCCTGTCTCCTGTATCTCCGAGGTCCATATTGACTTTGTGCAATCAATCCTCTTTTTTACACACACCGTGTGTTGGTGCCTGCTTTCCCACATAAATCACTGAACTCTAGTGGTAAAGTCATCACATTCATTTCCTGTTTGAGCAGCACTCAACACTGCTCTTCCCTAGATCCTGTGGGAGGACCAGATCAGGCTTCTTTTACCACAGAATTGTGTCCCACATTGTGTGCAGTATGCATGACTTTTAATTCAGCGTTATTGTCCATGCTGATGTTTTATGCTCCACGAAGTACTCCACTCAACCCTCTGCTTTTACCCTATCTGCATTAACCTTCTATTTCTTTGTCACTTACATGTTTGTCTAGTCCTCTAAATACATCTATACTATTTACTTCAACTACTTGTGATAGAAATTCAACATTCTCACCGCTCTGTGGGTAAAGAGGCTTCTCCTGAATTCTCTACAGGATTTAGGGCTGGCATGGTGACACAATGGTTAGTGCTGCTGCCTTACAGCATCATAGACCTGCTTTCGATTCCCAGCTTGGGTCACTGTCTGTACGGAGTCTGAACGTTCTTCCCGTGTCTGCATGGGTTTCCTCCAGATGCTCTGATTTCCTCCCACAATCCGAAAGACGTGCTGGTTAGATGCATTGGCTGTGCTAAATTCTTGCTCAGTGTACCTGAACGAGAGTGTGGCGACTACGTGATTTCCACAGTAACTTCATTGCAGTGTTAATGTAAGCACTAATAAATAAACTTTAATGACCATCTTACATTTATGGTGCTGAGTTTTGGATTCCCCACAAGTGGAAGTCTCTCTACATAACCCAGTGTTTTAAAATTTATTTATCAGTGTCGCAAGTAGGCTTACATTAACGCTGCAATGAAGTTACTGTGAAAAATCCCCTAGTTGTCACACTTCGGTGCCTGTTCTGGTACACTGAGGGAGGATTTAGCATGGCCAATCAACCTAACCAGCACATCTTTTGGACTGTGGGAAGAAACCGCAGCACCTGAAGGAAACCCATGCAGACACGGGGAGAATATGCAGACTCCACACAGACAGTGACCTAAGCCAGGAATCGAATCCGGATCCCTGATGCTGTGAAGCAGTGGTACTATGGTACTGTGCCGCAGCAGAAGTGTCAGGAGCAGAATCGCGAACTCTACACAACTTTTGTTGACCTCGCGAAAGCCTTCGACACTGTAAGCTGACAAGGCCTGTGGAGGATCCTGTCAAAGTTTGGCTGCCCCCCCAAATTCATTCAGATGGTATGCCAGTTCTATGATGGCCAGAGTACTGGTTGGCGGAGAATCCTCTGAGGCATTCCCAGTCACCAATGGCATCAAACAGGGCTGTATGGTTGCACCCACACTGTTCAGCATGATGTTTACTGCCGTGCTGAATGATGCCTTCCAGGACAGTGTTGCTGGAATCAGCCTCAAGGACAGAGTGGATGGGAAGCTGTTCAACCTGAGGAGACTTCAAGCTATTACCAAAGTGAAGAAGACTGTTCTGAGAGACTTTCTGTTTGCCAATGACTGCACCCTGTATACTGGCCAGAGCTAGAGATGCAAGTCAGTGTGGGCAAATTTTCCATGGCTTGTGACAACTTTGGATTCACCGTCAACATTAAAAAGACCAAAGTCATGCACCAGCCTGCTCCTCAGGCACCGTACACAGAACCCATAATTATAATCAAAGGGCAGAAACTACAGGCAGTGGACTAGTTCACTTATCTTGGCAGCACCCTCTCTCAAGCAGTGACTATCGATACAGAAGTTAACTGCAGAATAGCAAAGGCAAGTTCTGCTTTCAGTAGACTGCGCTCCACTGTATGGGACCATCAGAGAATCAGCCCAGCAACAAAACTGAAGGTCTAAAACGCCACGGTACTCACTACCCTCCTGTATGCCTGTGAAACGTGGACTGTGTATCGAAGGCATGCAAGACAGCTCAATCATTTCCACATGACTTGTCTTTGCAGAATATTATGCATCAGATGGCAAGACAAAGTACCAGACACTGAAGTTCTCTCTAGAGCAAGTCTACCATCAGTCCACACACTGCTGATGAGACCGCAGACTCGTTGGGCAGACCATGTCATCCATATGTAGACGAGCGCAAACCCAAGCAGCTCCTTTTTGGAGAACTCTCTGCTGGAAGATGCTTGCATGAAGAGCAGAAGAAACATTTCAAGGACACTCGCAAGGCCTCCCTGAAGTCGCTTGACATAGACACAACCACCTGGGAAATGCTGGTAGCCACCCTACCTGGCACTGCCTCGTCCACAAAGGCTGTCAAGCTTATGAAGCAAAGTGTATTGCGGCAGCACAATGTAAGCGCGAGGTGCACTAGCCCAAAGCCACCAGTGCAACAACTATAGTGCCTACACACGTCTGTCTGATATGTGCCAGGACATTCCATACCCGAATTGGCCTGATCAGTTATCTTTGGACACACCACAACCAGCCTCAAAATGACTAATAGTATCGAGGTCCTCATCGATGATGATGGATGAACAACACCATGCCGTATGTCTGCATTGTTTTCTTCTTCAGTTTCAATTTCATTTAAACTGTTTTCACACAGTCCTGGCAATTGCCAGAATTTCACTGCTTTCCACCCCCCCTAGCATTCTTTGTCTTTTACTCCTTCCCACCAGGTACAGTTCTGCCATTATCGACTGACCCTCCATAAGAACATAAGAACATAAGAAATAGGAGCATAAGTAGGCCAACTAGCCCTTCGAGCCTGCCCCGCCATTCAATAAGATCATGGCTGATCTGTCGTGGCTCAGTTCCACATTCCCGCCCTCTCCCCATAACCCTTAATCCCCTCTCTCATCAAAAACCCATCAACCCGCGTCTTAAAAATATTTAGCGAGGCAGCCTCCACCACTTCAACGGGCAGAGAATTCCAGAGATTCACCACCCTTTGAGTGAAGAAGTTCCTCCTCAACTCTGTTCTAAACCGCCCCCCCTTTATCTTGAGGCTATGCCCCCTAGTCCTACTATCCTTTCTGAGCGGGAAGAGTCTCTCCACCTCTATCCTATCCATCCCATTCATCATCTTATATGTCTCAATGAGATCTCCCCTCATTCTTCTAAACTCTAACGAGTACAAGCCTAATCTATTCAGCCTCTCCTCATAGCTCAACCCCCTCAACTCCGGTATCAGCCTAGTAAACCTCCTCTGCACTCCCTCCAAGGCTAAAATATCCTTGCGTAAGTACGGCGCCCAAAACTGCACACAGTACTCCAGCTGCGGCCTCACCAATGCCCTATACAGCCGCAGCAAGAGAAGCAACAGTCAACATTTAGTGTGGGATATATTATAGTCTCAATAGTTTACCATGGCATGTTTATCTATATCATTGGCTGAACAACTGGATTCCTAAGCCTTAAC
Organism: Carcharhinus amblyrhynchos; assembly: GCF_965287045.1. Classification (NCBI taxonomy): domain Eukaryota; kingdom Metazoa; phylum Chordata; class Chondrichthyes; order Carcharhiniformes; family Carcharhinidae; genus Carcharhinus; species Carcharhinus amblyrhynchos. Next base: position 6,562,529 of record NC_137356.1, read on the forward strand.
CATATGCTTTCACAGTGAAAGTAAAGAGTGTGCCACAGTTTAGACAGAGAGTTAAAAAGAAAGGGCATGTTTATACATTACTGACCTTTTGAATTTCCATGCCAGCTTCCAATGCACTGCCAAATTCCCTCTTGTGTCCACTGTGACCTCAAACGCTAGATACAAAGTCAGTTTCAAGATGAGGATAAGTAGTGTTTTTTTTCCCCAAAGTTGTCCTGAGTCCAGAGTCCTCATTGACTTGCATTTCTCAGAGAAAACTGGCTTCATGGGGAAATTAGAATGGTGGAGGATGCAGGATAATTTGGCAACTTCTGGGAGATTACTTGAAATATGTAAAATGGAAACCTTGGGGATTCTTGTTTGGATTAAGCCATGAGCCTGGACACTAATGTCATATTGTTTTCTTAATCGTAAGGACGGTAGTGGACTTCATGTGGTGAAAATACATTGCAACACGCACAAAAACAGATAGAAATACAATTGGGAAGCTGCCTGATGGCCCACCAAGTTTATTAGGCATAATGCGAAGCCAGGGAGACTATCACAATCTTGAGTTTGACCCATGCTGAGCATGGGCTAAGGGCAAAGGCATGGGTGTTACTGTTGGATTGGGAAAGGAAAATCAGCAATGCTTTCCGCTTCTGTTTTGTGATCTCGTGATCCATGTTGATATCTATCAGTGTGGTCATTCAGAAAGATGGTTCTTGGGGCTCACTTGCAGTACCCTCCATCAACCTCTGAGCTTGAGTAATCTACCAAAATCCATGCCAAAAAAAGAGCTTGCTTTTCATGACCATGGGATGTCTCAAAGAACTGATGTAATATAGTCAGCATAGAATCATCACAGAATCCTACTGTGCAGAAAGAGGCCATTCAGCCCATCGAGTCTGCATCGACTACAATCCCACCCAGGCCCTATCCCCATAACCCAAACACTTACCCTAGCTAACCCCCTGACACTAAGGAGCGATTTAGCATGGCCAATCCACCTAACCTGCACATCTTTGGACAGTGAGTGGAGACCAGAGTATCTGAAGGAAACCCACACAGGTACTGGAAGAACGTGCAAACTCCACATAGACAGGGACCCAAGCCAGGAATTGAACCCAGGCCCCCAGTGCTGTGAGTCAGCAGTGTTAACCACTGTGCCACAGTACCGCCCCATTATAATGTAGGAAATGCACTAGCCAATTTGTACACAAATTCAGAACAATAAGATGATCAGACAGATATGTATTAAGAGATAAATATTTCCAGGTCCCTGGGAATAACTCCCCTGTTCCTCGTCAAAATAAGCAAGGATAAGGGATATTTTACAACCTCCCAAATAGGCGGTCAGGGGCCTTGGTTTAACATTCTTCACCAACAGTGTGGCACTCCCTCCCAATGACGTATCAGCCCTAATTTTTGTGCTTCAGCCAGTCAGATAGGACTTGAACCCAGACCTTGTGACTCAAGAGGCGAGAATGCTACTGACATAGCAACGACTAATACCCAAAGTCACAAAGGTTAGCTATAGATTAACAGTTTACACGAAAAGATGACTGAAAGCCAAGCCAGGAGTATTAGGTCCCTAGAGGTTGAAGTGTGGCTACTGGCCATCGGACATGTTATTCTTTAGTTTAACAACTGATAAAGAGTGGAGTATCAATGCTCTTTCTCCCCATGATGTGTTTGCTCCCCACTGCAGGTGACCACTCAATCCCAGAGTGATGATACAAAGCTCTGCTTAGAGGAAGTACTCAGCAGGGAGGTACAGGGAGCGGATAATTCTGAGCTCAGAAGATGTTTGTAAACTCGTACCACAGCCTGTTCAAACAGTCCCCTGTGGAAAGAGACAGGGGAGTCTGTTCACTTGAAAAAGGAAAGAAATGGAAACTAGCAGTATTTGCAAAAAGAATCCCAGCAACCCTAAGCATGTGAGCCATTTTATAGTCTGTTTTGCTAAAATCATATACGATCCAGCTGTGCCCAGTTAGTGGGGAAGTGACTAACCGCACCATTTATAGGAAGTATTTTCCCAGACACCAACTGCATCCCAATGTAGTTTAATTTTGAAGTGGGCGGCACGGTGGCACAGTGGTTAGCACTGCTGCCTCTCAGCGCCAGGGATCCAGGTTCAACTTCCAGCTTGGGCCATTTTTTGTGCAGAGTCTGCACATTGTTTGTGTGGGTTTCCTCTGGGTGCTCAGATTTCCTCCCACAGTCCTAAGGTGTGCAGGTTTAGGTGAATTGGCCATGCTAAATTGCCCCTTCGTGCCAGGGGGACTAGCTAGAGTAAATGTATGGGGTTATAGGGCCTGGGTGGGATTGTGGTCAGTGCAGACTTTATGGGCTGAATGGCCTCCTTCTGCACTGTAGCACTCTCTGATTTTATGAATTTTATTCTCCGCATCTTCCAACTTATTCCCCCATATATTTGGCATCCCCCTCCTGAATTTGGATGGCTGTTGGGTGGGAAATGGTTAAAAAAAAATTAATGTTGTTGAAATGGGCAGGCCCTCTGGATTTCTAAGTTTCCCTTTTTCCCTTTTCTCTCCCGTAAATATCAGGGCTTTTGTTTATTTGAAGGTGCTGTTGTAGGGCATCCCTTAGTAAGTTCAGAACACTGATATGCAACAACAATGCTGAGGCAATCAGAAAACTCAAACCGCTTTCCAAAAACATCCCATCTATTCCCACTGAAAAGAAGGGAATTGTAATTCCCAGAAAAATTGAATCATGGGATATTGTTTTTCACCTTGCTCCCTTATAATCAATGACGAATTTATGGGCGGCACGGTGGCACAGTGGTTAGCACTGCTGCCTCACAATGCCAGGGACCTGTGTTCGATCCACTGTTTGGGTCATTGTCTGTGTGGAGTTTGCATGTTCTCCCCGTGTCTGCGTGGGTTTCCTCCGGGTGCCCCGGTTTCCGCCCACAGTCCAGAGATGTACAGATTAGGTTGATTGGCCGTGCTAAATTGCCCCTTAGTATCCTGGGATGCGTAGGTTAGAGGTATTAGCAGGGTAAATATGTGGGGTTACGGGGCTAGGACCTGGGTGGGATTGTGATTGGTGCAGATGCAATGTGCTGAATAGCCTCCTTCTTCACTGGAGGGTTTCTATAATTTCTATGATAACCACCTCATCCGTAGGCTGAACATTAGAAGTTGTCCTTCTTTGACATACTTACAGTACGAATAGCCAATTTCCTAATCCAAGGTGATGCTGGAGTTCAGATCTAGATCAGATCAAAGGGAAAATGGATCTGCTTTGTAGTGGTCAGGTCAGCAGATTACAGTAAAACAGATCATTGTTGTTCTGTGCCATTGACAGTGTAGTAAGTGGCACATGAAGGCTCAGCATTATCCAGTAACCTTATTCACATTTTATTACTTTTTTTAATTGCAGCAATGACTCTAGGGTGGACACAGTGGCACAGTGGTTAGCACTGCTGCCTCACAGCACCATAGTCCCAGGTTTAATTCCAGCCTCAGGTCACTGTCTGTGTGGAGTCTGCATGTTCTCCCCATGTCTGCGTGGGTTTCCGCCGGGTGCTCCAGTTTCCTCTCACAGTTCAAAGATGTGCAGGTTAGGTGGATTGGCCATGCTAAATTGACCCTTGGTGTCCAAAGATGTGCAGGTTAGGTGGAATGGCCATGCTAAATTGAACCTTAGTGTCAGAGTGATTAGCAGGGTAAATATGTTGGCTTATGGGGATAGGGCCTGGGTGGAAGTGTTGTTGGCGCAGGCTTGATGGGCCGAATGGCCTCCTTTTGTACTGCAGAGATTGTATGATTCTAACATAAGATCAGTCCTACCATATCTTCACAAGATCAGTATCTGATCTGACCATTGGATCCGCTCACGATGTTGTACTTCCTCAAGATATTGGAAAGGTACCAGGGCTGGACCAAGCCTTCTTTTTGCACCTGCTTTGGCATTGTTCTCAGGTAGTCAATTTGAGAGTGGTGGAGGGTTGTAAATTGGGGTGGGACAGGGTGGGCTTAGTGGGGAAGAAGACAGATCGGGGTGGCTATATTAGTGTGGCTTGTTGGGTCACAATTTAATTAATACAGTTGTTTTGTTTTCAAAGATAATCGAAAAATAGCACCAATCAAAGCATCTTATTCACCAAATACATTGTTGGGGGGGGTACCTTGCCAAAATTTGGCAGAGTGTTGGTTGCAGTGAGAAAAATCATGGAGAAACAGGTCGATATTTGTCCAGATCTTACAACACTGTCAAAAAACACAGCTAGATAAGTTTAAACACCATTATGTAGAGGGGTGGAGCCTAAACATGCAGCAAGGTTTGGCTGCACTGAGATTGGGAAGCCATGTTTAAAGGGTACCCTAATCAGAACGTGAATGGCAGCAAGGTGACACAGTGGTTAGCACTGCTGCTTCACAGCGCCAGGGAACTGGGTTCAATTCCCGGCTTGGGTCACTGTCTGCGTGGAGTTTGCACGTTTTCCTCATGTCTGCGTGGGTTTCCTCCGGGTGCTCCGGTTTCCTCCCACAGTCCGAAAGATGTGCTGGTTAATTGCACTGTCCATGCTAAATTCTCCCTCAGTGTACCCAAACAGGTGCTGGAATGTGGATGGGGGATTTTCACAGTAACTTCATTGCAATGTTAATGTAAACCTACTGGAGACACAAATAAATAAGTAATAATAATAAAAGTAGATTATCTGACCATTTCCATTGGATTTTGCTGAGCACTAATCAGCCTTTGCGTTTCCGGCAACAGTGACAACTTCAACACTATTCTGTTGACGATAAAGTCCTTAGGAAGGCCGGGTAGTTCATAGATATTTTTAACTTTCGTTTTGGGCTCACTCCCCATTTCTAATCTGTGTGCATGTGTTGGTTTTATTATTTTCTTCTCTCGCATTTTAGTAACTAATAAACTCACTCTATGTTTAACTCAAGAATTCCTGGTTAAATTGACTCTTTTTAAAACATAAATGCACTTGGACTGGAAAGAAGTATCCCAAAGGGAAGGGATTCTTTTTAAAATTAACCAACTTGCGCCCAACTAATTAAAGAAACGGGTCAGTTCAAACTTTCTCAGCCAGCAGCAGAAAATTTGGGGTATCTTGTGCAGAATCTTCACGGATTAAAGACTCTTCCCCAGGACATTGCTGCAAGCAAAGCCAGAAAATAATTCACAGGTGTCTTTTTTTTTAAAATGTTGTTTATTCGTTGCTGATGGGAAAATAAGTCAAGAGCCATCCAATCAAATAACAAAGCCTGTCAGCTTTTCAATTGTCTGTAGTTTATTTATTAGTATCACAAATAGGTTTACATTAACACTGCAATGAAGTTACTGTGAAAACCCCCAGTTGCCACACTCTGGCACCTGTTTGAGTACACTGAGGGAGAATTTAGCATGGCTGATTCACCCAAACAGCACGTCTGGTGGGAGGGAGGCAGAGTGAGCTGTTGGGGCTTGATGTCGGGGGGGGCTTGAGGGTGGGGGGGCCAGGTGGAAAGAACAAGGAAAAGGGGGAAAGTTTTTTTTTTCGGAGCTGCTGCAGCGGGAAACGGGGAGGGGATTTTTCCCACAGCAAATTGTGTTGAGTGGTGGAGGGACATGTGATGTGCGGTTCCTGTGTGGTGTGGGAGCTGGTGGACCCCAGGGTCCTTCCCAGAGACCATGTCTGCAGTAAGTGCAGGTTGCTGGAGGAGCTCCAGCTCAAGGTGGATGAGCTGGCCTCTGAGCTACAGACACTGAGGCTCATCAGGGGGAGAGAGGGTGTCATTGTCAATGGGGTGCAAGTGACATCCACCCCCTCTAGACTGTCTAAATCTAAGGGTCAGGAACAAAAGGGGGCTGCTGGGAGGAGGAAGGGGGGTGAGGAGCAGAGGCCTCAGCCTCTTAATCTGCATAACAGGTTTGAGGTTCTTGCTTCCACTCTGGAAGAGGACGAGGCAGGTGAGGTTGGTGAGCAAACTGCACACGGTACAGTGATGCAGCAGGACATAGGCAAAGAGAAGGGGAAAAGGAACGTAGTAGTGATTGGGGATAGTGGGGTGAAGGGTATTGACACTGTCCTTTGTCACAATGACAAAGTGCACAGAAGGGTGTGTTGTCTGCCTGGTGCTCGGGTACAGGATGTCGCAGCTGGGCTGCAGAGGAATCTGGAGTGGGAGGGTGAGAACCCAGTTGTGGTGGTACATGTGGGTGCCAGCGACGTAGGCAAAGTGCGGACTGAGGATCTGGGGAGGGAGTATGAGAAGCTGGGAATGGAATTAAAAAGTAGAACCGACAAGGTGGTCTTCTCTGGGCTACTGCCTGAACCGAGTGCAGATGGGCGTAGGGTTGACAGGATTAAGGAAGTGAATGGGTGGCTCAGAGATTGGTGTGGGAGGAATGGGTTCGAATTTATGGGGCATTGGCACCAGTATTGGGGTAGGTGGGACTTGTTCGGGCGGGATGGGGTTGGTCTGAATCGTGCTGGGACCAGAGTGCTGGCGAATCGAGTAAAGAGGACTGTAGACAGGGCTTTAAACTAATTAGGGGGGGGGAGGGTGCGAGGGTAGGTGATGTTAGGAGGTCTACAGTTAAGGATAGGGTACAGGTAAGGGAAGAGGCTGAGGATGTCCCAAGTGGTGGCGTTACGGCAAATAGGGTCCAGAAGAAGGCTGGGATGAAAGCGCTTTATCTGAATGCACGAAGCATTCGGAATAAAGTGGATGAGCTGGTGGCGCAGATCGACACAAATGGATACGATCTGGTGGCCATTACAGAGACGTGGCTGCAAGGTGACAGGGACTGGGAGATGAATGTACAGGGGTATCAAGTGTTTAGGAAGGATAGGCAGGAGGAAAGAGGGGGTGGCGTAGCTCTGCTGATTAAGGACAGCATCAAGGTGGTAGCAAGGGATGATATCGGAGCCAAAGAGCAGAAAGTGGAATCGTTGTGGGTGGAGATTAGGAACAGCAAAGGGAGGAAGACGCTGGTGGGTGTCGTCTATAGGCCCCCGAATAATGATCTGGAGGTGGGGCGGGCTGTTAACGCGCAAATAAGTGCGGCGTGCAGGAATGGGACGGCAGTAGTTATGGGGGATTTCAATCTGCATATTGATTGGTCGACCCATGTTGGACGAGGTGGGCTCGAGGAGGAGTTCTTGGAATGCTGCCGGGATAGTTTCCTGGAACAGTGTGTGTTGGAGCCGACGAGGGAGCGAGCTATCTTGGATCTGGTGCTATGTAATGAGGCGGGTAGAATTAGGGACCTTGAGGTGAAGGATCCTCTTGGAGAGAGTGATCATTGTATGGTGGAGTTTCTGTTGCAGATGGAGGAGGAGAAAGTGGGTTCCCGGACACGTGTCCTTTGTTTGAATAGAGGGGAGTATGGTAGGATGAGAGAAGAATTGGCGAATGTGGACTGGGGGAGCGCGTTGGAAGGTAGGTCTGCTGAGGAGCAGTGGAGGATCTTTAAGGAGATCTTTCTTGGTGCTCAGCAGAAATTTATTCCGATGGTTAAAAAGGACAGTAGGAAGAGAGGTAATAAGCCGTGGATAACGAAGGAGGTGAAGGAAAGTGTTAAATTAAAAGCGGAGGAATTTAGAGTAGCTAAGAGCAGTGGGCGAGAAGAGGATTGGGAAAGGATTAAATGTCAACAAAGATTGACAAAAAAGTTGATAAAGGAGGGTAGAAGAAGCTATGAAGCTGGGCTAGCGCTTAATATAAAAAAGGATAGCAAGAGTTTTTATAAATATATAAAAAGGAAGAGGCTGGCTAGGGTGAACGTTGGTCCCTTAGCGGATGAGAAAGGGGACCTAGTGGTAGGGGATGGGGATATGGCTAAGGTCTTGAATAACTTTTTTGTTTCTGTCTTCACGGAGGAGGACGTGAATAATTTGCCGGGTGTTAGCGATGGAAAGGTGGTAGGACTGGAGGGTCTTAATGACATTACTGTTACTAGAGAGGTGGTGCGCGACAGACTGGAGGGGCTGATTGTGGACAAGTCCCCAGGACCGGATGGAATGCATCCGAGGGTTCTGAAAGAAATGGCGGAGGTGATAGTGGATGCCTTGGTGGTTATTTTCCAGACGTCGCTGGATTCCGGGGAAGTGCCGGAGGATTGGAAAACGGCTAATGTTACGCCGTTGTTTAAGAAGGGTGCCAGGCAAAAGGCGGGGAATTACAGGCCGGTTAGTTTAACGTCTGTGGTAGGTAAAATGTTAGAATCCGTCATTAAGGAGGAAATTGCGAGGCATCTTGAAGGGAATTGCTTGATAGGGCAGACGCAACACGGTTTCATTAAAGGGAAGTCGTGTCTGACAAATTTACTGGAGTTCTATGAGGATGTGTCTAGGGCGGTGGATAGAGGAGAGCCGGTGGATGTGGTCTTTCTGGATTTTCAGAAGGCATTTGATAAGGTACCTCACAAGAGGTTACTGCAGAAGGTCAGAGGACATGGAGTTGGGGGTAGGGTGTTAGCGTGGATAGAGGATTGGTTGTCAAATAGGAGGCAGAGAGTGGGGGTCAATGGGTGCTATTCGGATTGGCGGTTGGTGACTAGTGGGGTGCCCCAGGGGTCGGTGCTGGGGCCTCAGCTATTTACCATTTATATAGATGATCTGGAGGAGGGAACCGAGTGTAGGGTGTCGAAATTTGCTGATGACACCAAGATTGGGGGAAAGGCAAATTGTGCGGAGGGTGTGGAGAGTCTGCAGAAGGATCTAGATAGGCTGGGCGAATGGGCCAGGAAATGGCAAATGGAATTTAATGTTGGCAAGTGTGAGGTGGTCCACTTTGGTAGGAAGAATGGTAGGAAGGACTATTACTTACGTGGCGAAAAACTGCAGCAGGCGACGGTGCAGAGGGACCTCGGGGTCCTTGTGCATGAGTCGCAAAAACCCAGCCTGCAGGTGCAGCAGGTGGTCAGGAAGGCGAATGGGATGCTGGCCTTCATAGCGAGGGGGATTGAATATAAAAGTAGGGAGGTCTTGCTGCAGCTGTATAGGGCATTGGTGAGGCCGCAGCTGGAGTACTGTGTGCAGTTTTGGGCGCCGCACCTGCGCAAGGATATTTTGGCCTTGGAGGGAGTGCAGAGGAGGTTTACTAGGCTGATACCGGAGTTGAGGGGGTTGAGCTATGAGGAGAGGCTGAATAAACTAGGCTTGTACTCGTTAGAGTTTAGAAGAATGAGGGGAGATCTCATTGAGACGTATAAGATGATGAATGGGATGGATAGGATAGAGGTGGAAAGACTCTTCCCGCTCAAAAAAGACAGTAGGACTAGGGGGCACAGCCTCAAGATAAAGGGGGGGCAGTTCAGAACGGAGTTGAGGAGGAACTTCTTCACTCAAAGGGTGGTGAATCTCTGGAATTCTCTGCCCGTTGAAGTGGTGGAGGCTGCCTCGCTAAATATTTTTAAGAAGCGGGTTGATGGGTTTTTGATAAAAGAGGGGATTAAGGGTTATGGGGAGAGGGCGGGAAAGTGGAACTGAGCCACGACAGATCAGCCATGATCTTATTGAATGGCGGGGCAGGCTCGAAGGGCCAGATGGCCTACTCCTGCTCCTATTTCTTATGTTCTTATGTTCTTATGAAACCGGATCACCTGGAGGAAACCCACACAGACATGGGGAGAATGTGCAAACTCCACACAGACAGTATCCCAAGCCAGGGATCGAACCCAGGTCCCTGGTGCTGTGAGGTAGCAGTGCTAACTATTGTGCTACTGTGCCACCCCATGTGTGGACTCCACACGGACAGTGACCCCAGCCAGGAGTCGAACCCGGGTCTCTAGCGCTGTGTGGCAGCAGTGCTAACTACTGTGCCACCGTGTAGGAAGACAATGTGCTGTGCAAATTGAGGAGAGTTAAGGCAGGACATTTGGAGGGAGGATGCTTCCAGGATTACAAAGCTGGAATCAGCAAACTCTTGTTTGAGAGTAATACTTGCTTCTCAGTGAATGTGAAATTTGAACCAATCAGCATATTTCATGCCCTATAGGCAGACTAGGCACTTTGCCCTGAAGACATGTTGGCCACTTTCCCATGCCCTACGGACACGTTGGAAATGTGCCAGCCACAGTGCTTTTAATTATGTACATTTGTGCGCGATTAAAGCTTTGAACTTTTATGCCATCTTCCATGTCTCTAATTCCTTTCTGTCTGACCTCTTGCCTTGACAGGCCATCGCTATTTTGCTAAAGCGCATGCAGCAACAAAACCTCTTAATGGTCGCAACTGAGCATATTTAATATGCAGATGGGCAGCATTTCGATTGTAGTTATTATTTATAACATTTCCTCATTTTGTTAGTGGTTGCCTCAATGGAAGTTTGTTTTGCAGCATCTTGTTTGCCAAGAAACACCCACACTTTTAATCAGTGCATAATTAGAACATCCCAATAAGACAATTGTTTGCCGTAGGTGGTAGTTCCCCCCAGAACTTGGTTGGCGAGGTGTATTTTCCCACACTTGTGGATTATAGTCAATTGTAGACCAGATTTTCCAATGGTAGTGAGTTTGTTAAATTATTTTGCTTAAGTGCATAATGATTACTTTGGAAGTTAAACTCACATGGGTGTCCAGTTCAGAAGTGGGAGAATGCCAACAAGTCTTTTTCAAATATTCAGAAAAATGTTCACTTGGAGCAAATGCAAACCTTTAACTTTAAATTGACCGCACTAAAATAACAGCAATAAAATTTCTCCTATTCACGTGATGGTGGATGCCTTTCTCTGGGATTGAATCTCATAGACAAGTTAGATTCTGATTTGATGCCTGAGCTACATTAACTGGCTTCAGTGGGTGAATGTTGAATTTTTGCAATCGATTTTAAGCACCTCTGGCCTTGGTGACTCTTTAAAAAGTCTGACAACACCAGGTTTTAGTCCAACCGATTTATGACTCTTACCAGCTTTTGCAGATGCACTGTAGAAAGCATTCTTTCTGGTTATATCACATGGCTCCTGCTCTGCCCAAGGAATTATAAAAGGTTGTCAATGCAGCCCAATCCATCATCCAAACCAGCCTCCCATCCACTGACTCTGGGTACACTTCCTGTTGCCTCAGAAAAATAGCCAGCATAATTAAGAACCCTGCGCACCCCGGTCATTCTCTCTTCCACCTTCTTCCTTCAGGAAAAGGATACAAAAGTCTGAGGTCACGCACCAACCGGCTCAAGAACAGCTTCTTCCCTGCTGCTGTCAGACTTTTGAATGGACTTACCTCGCATTAAATGGATTTTTCTCTACATCCTGGCTATGATGGTAACACTACAATCTGCACTTTCTACTTTCCTTCTCTATGAACGGCATGCTTTGTCTGTATAGCGTGCAAGGAACAATACCTTTCACTGTATACTAATACATGAATGCAATATAATAATAAAGCAAATCAAATCAAACCAAAATAAATTGTGAGGGTCGCCTGATCGATACCCAGTTACCTCCGCTGGAAATTGCTTATTTCTGGACTTGGGATGAGCACAGAATCAGGCTGGTATGTGATCCTCTCCTGAAGGTTAACGGTTACTTGTTGGATTGTACATGAAGCCACTTGGCAAAGTGTTGCTGGCTAAACAGGGGCCATGGGACTGCACCATCTTCAGGGGAGGAGGAGGAGAAAGGGTGTTGTATGTGAGCAAAAAATCAAACACTTCACTCATGTTTCACTGTAGGAACAGTATCGTTTTCAGCTGACTTACTAGGTGATGTGTTCACACTTTGTGTCCATTTTCATTCCTGACCAGTGATTATTCACTTGTCTGAATTCTTGGCAACCCAAGGATATATGGGTGCATTCTTTGCTGCTTGAGTTTGTTGTCAAGCTCATTTTTTGGTGGATATTTTCCCATGTCCGATATTGTAGTCATCTAAGTCTTTTGGCACTTCAGTGGATTAATCATAGCAGAAGGAGACAATTTGGCCCATCAAGTCTGCACCAACCACAATCCCACCCAGACCCTATCCCCATAACCCCATGCATTTACCCTAGCTAGTCCCCCTGACACTAAAGGACAATTTAGCATAGACAGTCCACCTAATCCACACATCTTTGGACTGTAGGAGGTAACTAGAGCACCCGGAGGAAACCCTCGCAGACACAGGGAGAAGGTGCAAACTCTATACAGACAGTGACCCAAGCCAGGAATTGAACCCAGGTCCCGGCGCTGTGAGGCAGCTGTACTAACCACTGTGCCATTATGATGCCCCAACTAGGTAGAGATTACTGTATTGAGCCTCTCCACTGGCTCAGTAGAGAGTTTTGTATGTCAAAAAGCAATGTACATTTCATGTTGTACATGCAGTCTGCTTTTCAGTGTTCAGAATCTATTTATTTGGCATGGGGGAGTCATCCCTCTTCTCTAGTTTCCAGGGCCTTTCATTAGGAAATGCTATTTGATTAGAGTTATGTTTCATCTACAAAATGTGCAACAATTGGGAACTGACTCACCATTGTAATGTCTTGTGATGCTCTATAATGTTCCCGAATCATGGTAAATATGGTATCTGTTCTACAATGGCAGCATCCATTGTAGAACAGATGCCACATTCACAGTTTGCTTTTCTGACATGAGCAAGTCATCTCACCATAGCCTCAGAATATCTAAACCATTACTTGTTTTCATTGTGGGAAGTCTCACAACACCAGGATAAAGTCCAAGAGGTTCATTTGCTATCACGAGCTTTCAGACCCCTGCTCCTTCATCAAGTGAGTGTTAAGTCTTGACTCATCTGATGAAGGAACAGCCTCTGAAAGCTTGTGATACCAAATAAACCTGTTGGACTTTAACCTGACATTGTGAGACTTCTTACTGTGTCCAACACCGGCACCTCCATGTCTTGTTTTCATTGAGTCACCTTGAGTCCTTTTGATACCATAATAAGTCTTTGTATTAGTGCAAGTTTTAATTTTTACACACAAGTCAGTTCTAAGTTAAGGTTTCAATTAAAAAAGGAGAGAAAAAGCATAAAGCTCTCCTTCCATAAAACAAAAAAAAACAACAGTTTTTGCCCTCTGGCTAAATCACATCAGGGAGGATTTAAAACTTTGAGTGCCCTAAGATTATTGCACAGTTGACAACTGCAGAGTGATTTGGCAGGTTTTGGCTTGGATTGAGTATTTTATCCTGCTGTATTACCTAATAGGGAGTGGTCCCACTGCGACATGCAATGCTGCTGGAAGAAAGCCAGAGCACAAGGTGAATCAGACTCCTTTTAAACCTTTGCAATCTCCCCCATGTTTTCTTTCACTATCAGTGGAGAAGAACCTACCTCCCACCCAAAACTTTCCCTCCGTAACACGATTCAAATCAGGAATTGGATCACTAACAGTTTTTCCTGATGGTTCAGCAGGTACATGACCTATACATCGGATACATCGATACTTAAGAAGATGGCCTAGTGCCATCATCGTTAGGCTATTAATCCAGAAACTCAGCTAATGTTCTGGGGACCCAGCTTTGAATCCCACCATGGCAGATGGAGGAATTTGAATTCAATTAAAAATATCTGGAATCTACTGAGAACTATGAAACCATTGTCGATTGTCAGAAAAACCCATCTGGTTCCGTAATGCCCATTAGGGAAGGAAATCTGCTGTCCTTGCCCTGTCTGGCCTACACGTGACTCCAGAGCCACAGCAGTGTGGTTGACTCTCAACTGCCCTCCAAGGGGAACTAGGGATGGGCAATAAATGCTGGCCACCAATGGATAGCACTGCTGCTTTACAGCGCCAGGGACCTGGGTTCGATTCCTGCCTTGGGTCACTGTGTGAAATTTGCACATTCTCCTCATGCCTGCGTGTGTTCCCTCTGGGTGTTCCAATTTCCTCTCACATTCTGGAAGACATGCTGATTAGGGTGCATTGACCTGAACAGGACTGTGATGACTAGGAGAATTTCACAGTAACTTTATTGCAGTGTTAATGTAAGCCTTACTTGTGACTAATAAATAAACGCTAAGACTTTAAGGGCCAATTTAGCATGGCTAATCAACCTAACCCGCACATGTTTGTGACTGTGAGAGGAAACTGGAGGAAAACCACGCAGACATGGTGAGGATGTGCAAACTCAACACAGTTAACGGAAGCCAGAATTGAACCCAAGTCCCTGGCGCTGTGAGGTAGCTGTGCTAACCACTGTGCCACCATGCCCTCCCCCTATAAAATTCCTCCCCCACACCTCCATAGTATTTGTGAGTATTTGGGCTTAGCTGTGAGCTCATCCAGTGAAGTAGCATAATGACACTCAATTTTTTGGAACTATAGTTTAACAATTCTTAAAAAATTCATTCAGGTGATGGGGGCATCGTTGGCTAGGTCAGCATTTATTGCCTATCCCTAATTGGCCTTGGAAAAGTGATTTTTTGAATCGCTGCAAATGGCTGTTTGCTTGTGCACAGTCCTGGAGATACGCTATCAAACCATCCTGTGTATGTGAATACCTTGGCGGAGACAATTGGCAATTGACATGGAGATCTGGCGGAATACTAGCACCTGTAGAGACATGCACTGGCATGAGATCACCTTGAGGGATGGTGAGGAAAGAATAACAATCGCTGGTTTAAAGGTTAGCCACATGATTAGAAAACATTTAAGCTTCACTCCATTTGTATTCCAATGACTTTGATGGCATTGACTGAAGGTTAAAAGAAAAGATGGGTGTCTTTGTGTGATTAATCCTACTCCTCCCACATCATTTATCTCCCAATATCTGGATCAACAGCAGGTACAGGCAGACGCCTGGGAAGTAACCATGTGATCCTTCCATTTGTCCAGTGAATGGTACATAGAATCTCTACAGTGCAAAAAAAGGCCATCGAGTCTTATCGACCACAATCCCATCCTATCCCTATCTCCTTGAGACATGCTACTGCTTGGGAATTGACCCTAATAATAAACAGCCAGTGTGGCTTTAGGCTTATCATCATCTAGACATGATGTAAAGTTTAGTTCCTAGCAGCTAATATTAAATAACATAATATTACAGTTTTTCTTCCAGATAAGACATTAAACTGAGGCAACCTCCCCCCCTTCACTCTCATCTCCTCAGAGGGGCTTTACAAAAACCCACTGTGCCATCTCATAGAATCCCTACATTCGGCCCATCAAGTCTATGCTGACCACAACCTCACCCAGGCCCTATGCCCGTATACCCACACATTTACCCTGCTAATCCCCCTGACACTAGTGTCAGTTTAGCATTGGCCAATCAACCTAACACGCACATCTTTGGAGGAGTTGGGGAGGAAACACATGCAGATACAGGGAGAGCATGCAAACTCCACACGGGTGGTGACTCAAGGCTGGAATTTAACCTGGGTCCCTGGCACTGTGAGGCAGCAGCGCTAACCACTGTGCCACCGTGCCACCATTCATATATGGTCAGATGACTGAATGTAAGGGAGGGGAATAAACCTTAAAAAATTCCCAGCAAAATATTATGTAGTGACTTTTACATTAAAAATCAAAGGATAAGAATAAAATCGCTGTCACTCTAGGGGATTTTGTGTATGATTTAGAATCAATGCCACATCAAATGTGCTTGATCTCAGCATTCAGTCCCAGTGCACCAAACCACATCCCATAAGCTTTCCATGTACAGAATTTCTGATTGAAGCATAACATGCTGTTCAATCTGCGCCTACATTAGACAAACATTTAAAAGCAAAATCTGCCCATTGTTGGGACTGAACACTCCGCCACATCACTCCGGTATAAAGTCTGCTTTTGTTCAGCAGTTTCTATTTCTGCTTTGAGCACATTATTGAATGAAAGAGCTGTGCCATAAAGATTTGTAAATTGTTTCTGTCTGCGGCTTATAGAAACCCCACTCCAAGGGAGAATTCTTTGCCAAATATTTCATAAGTTTTATGAGGATTCTTTAGCAGACAAGAAAATGAGGGCAGGACCAAGGCTTGAAATGCCTTCTTACACTCGCCTTTTGTTGCTGGGCTTTTTGTTTAAGTCCATCCGAGACTGGTTGGGATGAACCATATCTTGTGTGCTGCCCTCAAGTTTTTTTTTGAGGAAGGCACTTTAACCTAGCTTTTAGTGGACAGAAAAGACAAGACAGGCGGCATGGTGGCACAATGGTTAGCACTGCTGTTTCACAGCACCAGGACCTTGGTTTAATTCTGGCCTCAGGTCATTGTCTGCATAGAATCATTCTCCCCGTGACTGCATGGGTTTCCTCCCTCAGTCTAAAGATGTGAGGGTTAGGTTGATTGGCCAGGCTGTATTGACCGTAGTGTCAGGGGGATTAGCAGCATAAGTATGTGGAGTTATGGGAATGTGGTGTGGGTGGGATTGTAATCGATGCAGACTTGATGGGCCAAATGATTCTTTCTGCACTGTAGGGGTTCTAGGATTCGAGAATCATAAAATCACAGAATCCCTACAGTGCAGGAGACTATTCAGCCTATCAAGCCTACACTGACAACAACCCCATCCAGATACTATCCCTGTCACCCCACATATTTACCCTGCTATTCCCCTTGACATTAAGGGGGCAATTTAGATCGGCCAATCAACCTAACTTCTTTGGAGTGTGGGAGGAAACCGGAGGAAACCCACAGAAGTTTGGAGAATGTGCAAACTCCACTCAGACAGCGATCCTGTGAGGCAACAGTGCTAATCACTGTGCCACCATGCCACCTTTACATTGTTGCCTTACATTATTATTAATTTGGCAATCTAACTCGGGGAGGTTACCAGTTGGAGGCAGAGGCACATTGCTGGCACAGAGCAGCGGGAGCTTGGCTGGGAAGAGATTAAACCAGAGATGCTTCTGTCGCCATTGACCTGTTTCTGGCTTTGAATGGCCCCCTCCTATCATTCTTTAGCAACGCTGAATGCCTGCACCATCTGTCACAGCAGTGCACGGTGTGGATTAGTTTGTGTTCTCAGCCATGCCATTCAATGAAATCCTGAGCAAAGGGAAAAGCCTTGTTCACGAGAAAGTCAGGACAATTCACCCAGTAACTCACTGCAGAGAAACAGGAGAGTAGTGACACTAGAGAGAGAAGCAGCAAAAATTAGTCCCAAATACCGAGAGTAAGTTGTTTAATAGGTTCCTGTGTAAGACTAGCTTTAAAATGTACCTAGGACAGGAGGGAACTTTGTGATCAGTTTTAGAAGTGGGGATAGCAATATTCCTGTGTAGACCCATACCCGTGGGCCGGCACAGTGGCACAGTAGTTAGCACTGCTGCCTCACAGTGCCGGGGAACCGGGTTCGATTCCCAACTTTGGTCACTATTTGTGTGGAGTCTGCACATTCTCCCCGTGTCTGCATGGTTTTCTCCTGGTGTTCCGGTTTCCCCTTACAGTCCAAAAGACGTGCCGGTTAGGTACATTGGTCATGCTAAATTCTCCCTCAGTATACCTGAACAGGCGCAGAGTGTGGTGACTAGGGGATTTTCACAGTAACTTCATGTGAAACTACTTCTGACACTAATAAATAAACTAATAAACACAGCTCTTGCTGCGGCAACGCAAAAAAAACTTGCATTTATATAGCGCCTTTCACCACAACAGAGTGTCCCAAAACACTTCATAGCCAGTGAAATAGTTTGGAAGTGTCATTATTGTTGTAATATAGGAAACGCAGCAGCAGTAAGTTCCCACAAACAGCTAAGTGATGATACATTGACCATCTAATTTTGTGATATTGAATGGGGGTAAATGTTGCCTCAGACACTGGGAAGAACACTCTTGATTTTTGAAACAGTTTTGTAAAGTCTCTTATGCCCAGCTGAGAGGGGAGATAGGATGTGCGATCTGAAAGATTGTAACACCAGCATAACGTAGCTCTCCCTCAGTGGTTGGGAGTCTGAGTCTAGACTTTACACACAAGTCTGTAGAGTGGGACTTGGATCCACAATCTGATGCCAAGAATGCTATCTATTGAGTCATCTCTGGCACTGCAGCAGGGTAGCACAGTGGTTAGTGCTGCTGCCTCACAGCGCCAGGGACCTGGGTTTGATTCCTGGCTTAGGTCACTGTCTGTGTGGAATTTCCACATTCTTGCTATGTCTACATGGGTTTCCTCCGGGTGCTCCAGTTTCCTCTCACAGTCCAAAGATATGCGGGTTAGGTGGATTGGCCATGCTAAATTGCCCCTTAGTGTCCAAAGGTTTGCGGGTTGGGTGGATTGGCCATGCTAAACTGTCCATTTGTGTCAGGGGGACTAGCTAGGATAAACGCATGGGGTTATGGGGATAGTGCCTGGCTGGGATTGTGGTTGATGCAGACTCAATGGGTTGATTGGCCTCCTTCTGCACTGTAGGATTCTATGATCTATGATTCAACTGAATATGTGTTGCATTCTTTATTTTGCAGTCAATCTGACTATATCTGGCAACAAATGGGGAAAAATAACTTGACATATATCCATGTCACCAGCAGCACTGACTAACCCTCCCTCTGCTTGCTTTCTGGATATCTACTACACTCTGTAAATGATGAAAGGGTAGCAGCCATTGAGAGGAAGAGACTGAAATATGCTTGTTTCAGTATGGCAGAGAGGGGATCACTTTGCATTATCATCAACATACAGTGGAACTGTAACTACAACATTGCTAGATTCTTAAATGAATTCCCCTTAAAACCTGAAGACATGTCAGTTCTCGCTGGCTGCATTATGAAAGCCCCGTCCCCACGTTTGGAGGGGAGGGGAACAATGAGGTCCTTCACTCTGATGGGGAATTTTCCATCACCCATGTTTCAGCCGCATTCTCATCGTGTTACTAATACATAGGTCAACAATAAGGTTGCTAAGATACCACAGAAACCTCTTAATGGGAATGGTGGCCGCAGTGGCCTTGTTCCCTTTATCCAATTGGGGAGCTGGAGAATACGCAAGGAATGGACTGGGGGCTCACCCTATCTGCCCACTGACCACTCACTGGAGAGCTGAGATTCAGCCAGAATTCCTTTTGCAATATTGCAGTGCTATTGACTGTTTGAGTCTTGCATAGTTGATGGCACTTTGAAAATATAAAGTTAGCAGCGCACATGAGTTTCTCGATCTGCCTCCCTAATTGTGGTAACACTACATTGTGCCACATTGTAAAATTGTGTCACTGCGCATCGGTAGGCAAGAGGCCATGGGATACTAGTGGCACAAGGGAAAGAAGCATTAAAAATTAATCCCAAATCTCCGGTCTAAGCTCTTTAATGGCAACTTGGTGCAAATTCTGACCCACTCAAGTATCCTTTCTATGTTGTCATTTGTCACATGGCATAACTGTCTGAAATTGGGCATGAGATAGCTTTTTTCTAATAATAAAGCCCTAAAGTCCCAGTGCTGAGGAATCCTTCCTGCTCATTTAGAGTAGATTGCAGCAATGTTACTGACATTTCAGCCAATTTTCTCTTCCTGATATGTCATACGGACTCAAAATGTTCCTCTCTCCATCAAGGATGTCAGACCTGCTGAGTTTTTCCAACATTTTCTGTTTTTGTTTCAGATTTCCAGCATCCACGGTGATTTTACTTTTATCCTATACGAAAGAAAGCATCAAATTCATACAGAGCAGAAAGAGACCATTCAACTCCTCATGTTTGCATCGACTCACCGAAAGAGCAGGGCCATTCCCCATCTCCGTTTTATCTCTGTAACCCCATGTATTTACCATGGCCAATCCACCTAACCTACACATCTTTGGATACTAAGGGGCAATTTAGCTTGGCCAATCCACTTAACCCACACATTTTGGACTGTGGGAGGAAACCGGAGTGCCTGGAGGAAACCCATGCAGACACGGAGAATGTGCAAACTCCACACAGACAGTGACCCAAGCCGGGAATTGAACCTGGGTCCCTGGCACTGTGGGGCAGCAATGCTAACACTGTGCCCCTGTGACTCCTTAGTTGAATGGCCACACAAGCACAGGGCACATTCCAGTATCCTGACTGAATGTAAGTTCAGTCAGTTAATGCTGACAGGTTATTACTAGGAGGCTACCCTAATCCTCCCTCAACATTCCCATATGTACACTTTTCAACAGGTAATCATGGACAAGAATTCAGTTGGCTTTCCACTTCTCCAATAAATCCCGGAAGGAATAAACCCAGATAGTGTTTGAGAATGTGGACCTCACAACCACAGAGATTACAAGAAGTCCTCCCTTAAAGTTGTGGTTGCAATTGTGGAAAAGTTCAACTTAAAGTGAAACAATTATAAGCAGATCAGCTTTTTCCGTCATGACCAATATAAAAGCTGTCATTACATCTATAGGTCCTTTCCTGTCAGAAAATAATAAGCACTCTGTTTGAATTCTGAAATAACTTTTAAAATAGTAAAACTAAAAATATAGAAAAAATATGTTAATGTTCCCATAGGCCAACTGTCTTCCTCAAGTCGAAAGAGAAAATGCTGGAAAATCTCAGCAGGTCTGGCAGTTCAGTTAGTTGTGGTAAACCCAATCCTACAATTGCCACCCTGAAGCCTATCTGCTACTTTGTACTTAACGTACTCCGATCTGTACATTGCATCACCTTCTACATCACTTTGCTTTCCTATTCTCCGTCCTATAATCGACATCTACCTGTTGATCAATATCAGTAAAACTGACCACCTGGTCACTTATCCCCTTGCTGCTTCTTGGATCTTGCTATGTGTGAAATTGACTGCTGTTTTCCTGCATTAAAGTAGTGGCTATACTTTAAAAGAATTTAATTGGCTGTTAAACATTGTCGGAAGTCCTAATGTTGAGAAAAGCAGTATATAAACACAAATTATTTCTTTCATAATACATTATATGTTATAAAAGACATGCAGACTGCTACACCCATTTCATGCCATAATTACGGGGAGGGATGGCCTAGTGGTATTGCTGCTGGATTATTAATCCAGAAACTTAGCTAATGTTCTGCGTTTGAATCCCACCACAGCAGATGGTGGAATTTGAATTCAGCAAAAAATGGTATCTGTAAGGGGAGAAAAGAGCTGACATGTCAAGTCCAGGTGACCCTTTGTCAAGACACACACACGTATATACACAAGATATGGGGTTGCACTCACCCCAAGATCAGAAAATCCCACCCAGCGTCCATGGACTGCCGCCCACCCTCCATGATTCCCGTTGCAAGCAGGCAGACCTCCAGACATCCCAAACCACTTTGTCGTCAAAAGAGAACTTTTTAAAGTGTAGCTACTGGTGTAAGAAACTCTGCAGCTAAATTGGGCATAGCAAGATCGCATAAACAGTCATGTGAGGAGGACCAGATTATCTGTTTTACGGATGTTGGTTGAGGAATAAAGTTCGCCCAGCTCTCCTTCAAAATAATGTCCCCCAGCCTTTGGATTTATGGCCAATCCGCCTAACCAGCATGTCTTTCAGACTGTGGGAGGAAACTGGAGCACCCGGAGGAAACTCACGCAGACACGGAGAGAACGTACAGACTCCACAGACAGTGACCCAAATCAGGAATCAAACCTTGTCTCTGGCACTGTGAGGCAGCAGTGCTAACCACTGTGCCACTGTGCCTCACATAGGGAAGGAAAGGAGAGTGCAGAATGTAGTGTTACATTTAATCATTCACCTTAGCCAAGGGCTCTTGATGAAAGGTCACAGACACAAAATATTGACAAAATATCAAATGAGGAGAGAGAGAAAAACAGACCAGATATGCTGAGTTATTCCAGCATAGTCTGCTTTTATTTTAGATTTCCAGCATCCACAGTTTATTTTTGCAAAAGGACTTTTGGGGCTGGTTGTGGTGGTCCAGTTAAAACCCACATGGAAATTTGGGCAAAGCGAATACCTAAGTATATAACATGGAGAGATGTGGCTGGAAAGAAAATCATGGTATTGTAAATTTTTATGTCTCAGTACTACACATACAGTACTATACAGTATACAATGGTTTCTGACAATAGTTTCATGGTCATCAGTAAATTCTTAATTCCTGAGATTTTTTATTGAATTCAAATTCCATCGTCTGCCATGACAGGATTCAAACTCCGGTCCCCTGAACATTAGCTGAATTTCTGGATTAATAATCTAGTGATAATACCACAAGGTCATTCCTCCCTGTAACTATGAGGCATGAAATGGGTATAGCAGTCTGCATGTATTTTATAATATATAAGTTACTATACAGTAACCTACACTATGTGTAGGTTAGGTTGATTGGCCATGCCAAATTGTTCCTTAGTGTCAAGGAGATTAGCAGGGTAATACGTGGGATTACGGGAATAGGGCCTGGGTGGAATTGTTGTCAGTGCAGACTCAATGGGCTGAATGGCTTCCTTCTGCACTGTAGGTATTCTATGATTCACTGAACAATGGGGAAGTTCTCCATATTTAGACATTTCAACAAGCATCAGGAAATGTGGACACAAGTATGGGAACAGGTTCATGATCAGCAGTAATTATTGTTTATTATTTATTCATGCATCGCTGGCTGGCCAGCATTTATTGCCCATACCTACTTGCCCTTGGAAGGTAGTTGAGAGTCAACCACATTTCTGTGACTCTGGAGTCACATGTAGGCCAGATTGGGTAAGGACGGCAGATTTCCTTCCCTAAAGGGCAGTAGTGAAGCAGATGGGTTTTTCTGACAATTGGTAATGGTTTCATGGTCATCCGTAGATTCTTAATTCCAGATTTTTAAAATTGAATTCAAATTCCACCATCTGCCGTGGCGGGATTCAAACCTGGGTCCCCAGAAATTAGCTGAATTTCTGGATTAATAATCTAGCGATAATACCACAAGGCCATCCCTCCCCGTAATTATGAGGCATGAAATGGGTGTAGCAGTCTGCATGTATTTTATAACATATAATGTACCATGAAAGAAATAATTTATGTTTACATTCTGCCTTTCACAACATTAGGACTTCCGACAATGTTTAACAGCCAATTAAGTTCTTTTAAAGTATAGCCACTACTTTAATGCAGGAAAACAGCAGTCAATTTTACACACAGCAAGATCCCAGAAACACCAAAGCGATAAGTGACCAGGTGGTCAGTTTTATTGATATTGATTAACACACAGATGTCGATTATAGGATGGAGAATGGGAAAGCAAAGTGATGTAGAGGGTAATGTACAGATCGGAGTACATTAAGTACAAAATAACAGATAGGTTTCAGTGCAGCAAATGTATGATTGGGTTTACCACAACTAACTGAATTGCTGTCTTCACTTCTCTGTATTCAAGAATGCTGCAGTGTTAATGAGCTACAACCAATGTGCAAAGTGGAAACATAAGTGAAATAGCTTATGCCAACTTTACTGGTGAGTTATTTTAATTTCATTCAGTGATGTAGTAAGTGTTGATGCAATCTTCTTGAGTTCTGTGACTTGAAGGCAGGTCTTTGGCGAATTGGATTTGATTTGATTTGATTTATTAGGGTCACATGTATTAGTATACAGTTTCTTGCACGCTATACAGACAAAGCATACTGTTCATAGAGAAGGAAAGGAGAGAGTGCCGAATGTAGTGTTATAGTCATAGCTTTGGTATAGAGAAAGAATCACAGAATCCCTACAATACAGAAGGAGGCTATGTGGGTCTGCACCAACCACAATCCCACTCAGGGCCTATTCCCGTAATCCCTGACAGTAAGGGTCAATTTAGCATGGCCAATCAACCTAACCCACACATCTTTGGACTGTGGAAGGAAACCCATGCAGGCACAAGGAAAATGTGCAAACTGCACACAGACAGTGACTTTAGGCCGAAATTGTACCCAAGTCTCTGGTGCTGTGAGGCAGTAGCGCTAACCACCGATAATAAAAATCAACTTAGTACGAGGTAGGTTCATTCAAAAGTCTGACAGCAGCAGGGAAGAAGCTGTTTTTCAGTTGGTTGGATTGTGACCTCAGACTTTTGTATCTTTTGCCTGACGGCAGAAGGTGGAAGAGAGAATGTCTGGGGTGCATGCGGTCCTTAATTATGCTAGCTGCATTTCCAAGGCAGTGGGAAGTGTAGACAGAGTTAATAGATGAGAGGCTGGATTACGTGATGGACTGGGCTTCATTCATGACCCTTTGTAGTTCCTTGTGGTCCTGGGCAGAGTAGACGCCAAGCTAAGCCGTGATACAACCAGAAAGAGTGCTTTCTATGCAGCATCTGTAAATATTGATGAGAGTCATAGTTGACTTAGTCTTCAGAGAAAATAGATTTTTCTCTGAACCAAGTACCATGATCTTTTGTTACAGGCAGACTGTGACGATAGTCCCTGAGTCTGCCTCAGTTGGAACAGAGTTTGAACTCCATGTTGTTCTGTGTTAATCTGATCCACACATTAGCCAACCGAGCTAACTGGCTTTCATAGCTACAACATCCTCAAACAATACCTGCCACTTCTCAGTGAAATGTTCAGGGAAAACACTAAGGTCGGAATTTTCTAGCTGTTTCTACAGGTGGGATTCTCTGGTCCTGCTGCAATGAACAGAGATCCATCCTCGCTTGCAGTGGCGTAAACAGCTGGAAAATTCTGGCCAAAGAGTGGGATTTTTCAGCCCTTTCCACTGGCAGCGTCAAACAGGTTCCACTGAAGGCAACACCCCCCCAACACCTACTCCTGGCATGACATGTTTTCCAGCAGTGCAGCTGATAGGCAATTGCAATCGGTCATTGACGGTCCATCTCCACCAGCAGAAAATGTTCCATGAGGGGAGGTGTTTACAGGGAGAGATCCCTGCCTTAGCCTCGGTTTGCCACTCTTCACATCTCCACACAGCAGTGAGTGGTGACTTGAGGAGGTTCCATGAGCACTTGATACCCTTTGTTACGTCATGCATTTATGTTTGTCTTGAATGTGAACGCTGGCAGGTTATCTGACTGGGGAAGTATTTTAGCTATAAGGTTAGGTTGGAAAAGCTGGGGCTGTTGTCCTTGAAGCAAAGGAGCAGAGATTTGGGTGAAGTGTACAAGATTATGACACAAAATTAGGTAAGGTGGACAAGGGAAAGCTCTTCTCATTGTTGTGAAGTTGAGTTTGTGAAGTGTGGTCACTTTAAAAGCTGGTTTTGTGTTCAGTGTTTGGATGTTTAAAATGCAGGCATACAGGGTACACAGATTGCAACATTTGTAACAAGTTCAAGCATCAGGGTTGCCTTGGTAACAGGCTTTGCAGGCTTTTGCATTTTGACATCCTATCAATTTAAAGGAGACAGTCAACTATCAGAAACCTATCAAATTTGACTTTGCTGTGTTGACAACATCAGGCCAATCCTGGTGTAGGAAAGTTGATTACATCATCAGGGATATAAAGAGGAAATCAACTGCCTGCCTGCAGTTCAGTGAGTTCAACTGAAGAACAACCACTTCTAAACACCTAGAGAGGGGAAGAGCAGTTCCCTGCCAGCTTAGAATATCTCTTAAGAGAACTCTCCATCTATCTAACGAAGGGTACCAAAATCAGAAAGAGCTTGCAGATAGCAGAATTGACTGAAGATCTCCAAAGGTTTTTCCAAAGCCAAGACAGCTGGTTGTATATTCCTTGTTTCTTTGGGGGGTACTGAATGAACTTTGTATTTATTTGAACAGCATTCCAGAAGTACCTTACTTTAATCCATATGTTACTTCCTTAATTAAAATTTCTGGTTGGTTAAATAAATAACTTGTTAATTGGGGCAGCACTGTAGCACAGTGGTTAGCACTGTTGCCTCACAGTGCCAGGGACCCAGGTTTGATTCCTGGCTTTGGCACTGTGTGTGTGGAGTTTTGCGCATTCTTCCCATGTCTGCATGGGTTTCCTGTGGGTCCTCTGGTTTCCTCCCAGTCTAAAAGATGTGCTGGTTAGGTGCATTGACCTGAACAGGCACAAGAGTGTGGCGACGAGGGGAATTTCACAGTAACTTCGCTGCAGTGTTAACATAAGCCTTACTTGTGAAGGTGGAAGAGAAAATGTCTGGGCTGCATGGGGTCCTTAATTATGCTGGCTGCTTTGCCGAGGCAGCGGGAAGTGTAAACAGAGTCAATGGATGGGCAGCTGGTTTGCGTGATGGATTGGGCTACATTCACCTTTTTACTTTGTTCACTTAAAGTGAATGTCGGATATTTCTGTTAATGAACCTCTAAACGTTACTTAAGACGAGTCCACATATCTTTGCAAACACTTTTAACAGATTATGAAGTGAAGTATTCCTCTTGGGGAGTCAGCGTGGCTTCTCAAAAGAGATCAATCTCTGCGTCACAACACCATCAGCTGATGGTAAGTGACTAGGTGACACAGATTTCTGGTTTAGACACGAATGGGTGGAAGGGGATGGAAGGAAAATCTTAGAACCTGCTGACTAAAAAGATGGCGGAAGTGAAGATGATCAATGATTTCAAAAGGAACTTAGATGGACACATGAGGAAAATAAACTTCCACGGCTTTGTGGATAAAGCAGGGGAAGAGGACTGATTGAATTGGTGAATCTGTGGAACTCTTTGCCGCAGAAGGCTATGGAGGCCAGGTCATTGAGTGTCTTTAAGACAGAGATAGATAGGTTCTTAATTAATAATGGGATCAGGGGTTATGGGAAAAGGACAGGAGAATGGGGATGAGAAAAATATCAGCCAAGATTGAATGACGGAGCAAACTCGATAGGCTGAGTGGCCTAATTCTGTTCCTATGTCTTATGGTCTTATGGTTGCTGTGCAGAAAGCTGGCATAGACTTGATGGGTCCAATGACTTCCTTCGACTACATGATACTCAATACCATATCTCCAACTGAAACTGGGTTAACTCCAACCCTAGGAACAGAACCAAAACCCTTCCAACGTTGGCTGTATTCTCGCTCCACAGATGCTGTCAGCCCTGCTGAGATTTTCCGGCATTTTCTGTTTTCCATTTTAGATTCCAGCATCCACAGTAATTTGCTTTTACCCTTCCAGATCTGTGTGATCCAGTTCAGCCTGAGAAAGGTTTACAAGTACCAAGCTTTCTGCTTTCCTTACCAGTACTGTTGTGAAGACCCTGCCTCTCTGAACTACAGGGTACTTTCTCGCACATTGTCCAAGTTGCCATTGAATCATAGAATCCCTACAGTGCAGAAAAAGGCCATTTGGCCCATCGGATCGGCACCAACCACAATCCCACTCAGCCCCTATCCCCGTTGTCCCATGTATTTCCCCTGCTAGTCTCCCTGACACTAAGGATCAATGTACCATGGCAACCTGCACACTTTTATTGCTAATGTTTAACTTTTTTAAAATTTAAAGTTTATTTATTATTGTCACAAGTAGACTTACATCAACACTGCAATAAAGTTACTGTGAAAATCCCTAGTCGCCACACTCTGACACCTGTGAGGGAGAATTAGCAAGGCCAGTGCACCTAACCAGCATGCTTTTCGGACTATAGGAGGAAATGGGAGCACCTGGAGGAAACCCATGCAGATACAGGGAGAACATGCAGTCTCCACAGTGACCCAAGCTGGGAAATCGAATATGCATAACTGGTGTCATGAGACAGCAGTGATAATCACTGTGCCACCAGGAATCAAACCCGGGTCCCTTGCGCTGTGAGGGAACAGTGCTAACCACTGTGCCACCATGGGCTGCTATTCGACTGTGGGCACCCCCCCCCCTCCCACACACGTCACGGAGAATGTGTAGTAATCAGGAGTGGGAGCCTGGTCAACCTTCCCTTCCCTAATTTTACTGCTCTGGTCAAGATTATGATGTGGAGATGCCGGCATTGGACTGGGATGGGCACAGTAAGAAGTCTCACAACACTAGGTTAAAATCCAACAGATTTATTTGGAATCATGAGCTTTCAGAGTGCCGCTCCTTCATCAGGTGAGGAAGGAGCCCCTCTACTCACCTTGATGAAAGAGCCGCACTCCAAAAGCTTGTGATTCCAAATAAACCTGTTGGGCTTTAACCAAAGGTGTTGTGAGACTCCTTAATGTGCCCACCCCCCTCCAACATCTGTTGGACTTTAACCTGGTGCTGTGAGACTTCTTACTTGGCCAAAATCAACTAAACTGAGTTTAGGCTGGGAATCATTCTGAGTTCCATCCTGACCCAGAAACGGGAGACTCTATAAAAGTTGCTAGTGTCGACTCTTAAAAAGCATCCTCTCCGAGAATATTGGTTAATTCCTCCAAACTCCTGAAAAGTTGAAAAACAGCCCATTCTGACGATCCTCTTTTTGCTCGCTGCTGACTTTCTTTTCCTTTTTTTATAGTATCATTCGATTTAATTTTTTTCTGTTCCTTTTTTATGAAGGTCTGGTACGCTTCTGCTTTTCTGTATCCCCCTCCCTCCCCTCGCCCTGCCTCCCCTGACCCCAGTGTTTGAGACATTGAACGGTGCAACGCCATGTTACTACAATAACCTTCTTTTCTGATTTATCTCCTTCGCTCTGTTCCCAGGCTCTGCAGGGAAATACCTCCGCAGAGGCGTCTTTCCCTCTTAAAGGAGCATTCCCCTCACTTTTAAAGAGACACTCGCCCCGTTTTCTAAAAGACAACAGCAATAGGCTCTGAACAGAACAACAAACAAAATTCTGGCTATTTTTAGCAGATTCCACAACCAATCGATACTTGATCGCAGATCAAAGGCACACAAACATTGTCTTTTGCAAGGATAAGAATACAATGTGTTGCAAATACAAAGATACAACTTGTTGCAAAATCTCACCAACTGCATGTTTTAATATCAAATTATTTACTGTGCCCCTGAGAATAAAACCTCTGTTTAGTTACCAGTGTCACAATTAGGCTTACATTAACACTGCAATGAAGTTAGTAGGAAAATGATCGATCCAGGATAACATGTAAACTTTATTTGCACAGAACTTAAATGTTTAATTCAGTCTTCTCTTTATGAGGAAGTAGTCCATTTATTTTTTTTTGGAGGGAGAGGATTTTTTTTAAAGATTCCGGGAGGGGTGTCTCCGACCCTGTCTGGCTTGTCTTGAGACTGAGTGAGTGAGCAAGCCCCGGGGTGAGAGATGTTCCCATTCAGACAGTTTGAGTCCTTCCCCCAACTTGTGCGGATGGATACACCCCTGTGCGCGACTCCAGGCTGCTCTGCTGGGCTGAAGTTTTCAAGAAGTTTGTCTTGAAGTTTTGGAGCCGCTTGGATCGAGGGGGGGAAAACCGAAGCGAGGATTCTGCTTACACTTTGCACCCCAGCTGTTCCCCCCCACCCCCAACTCATTTTGTTCTCCACCCCCCCCCCACCTTGTTCTTTCCCATGATAATTCGGATTTACTGGGACTCCACGTTTGAATGGATGTGTAAAGTAATCGAGGGGAACTCCGAACTTTGGAACGGCGAGCGATGGGGGATTTAAAACTATGGAATTTACTTTGGGGATTCTGGCTGGCGGCTGAGTGTGGAGGTACGGCTTGACTTAAAGTGGGGGGAGAAAAAAAGGAGGGGGTGTTATGCCCAGGAATGGTGTTACAGTGACCAGGGGAGAACATTCAGGATTTTTGTATAGAATCAGCGTGCTTTTCGTGTAGTCCTGAGCAAATCGTGGGATTCTTTTTATTGTTGCAAAGCAGCGCCAGAAATTTCGTAACCAAGTTTGCCCCCTCAACACTTTTTAAAGTAACTTTTTTATGGAAGTATCTCCACTCACAGGGAGTTAGTTGCGTTGCTTGCTGCAGTAATATTTTGAAATGTACACACGCTTATTGTATTGGTGTTGAGTGGATCTTTAGAATGGTAAGATTTCTAGATGTTACAGAATGATGTAAATTTCTCGATGTTACCGAGACTGAGGGCGAGTGATGTAAGTTTCACAAGCGGCGTGTCTGCTTCGAAACATGTAACCTCTCTCAATGAAACAATTGATCAATTGTTTGCGAGACTGTGTTTTGTTCCTAACCGGTCTGCACCCTCCCCCCACCCCCCCGTCTCCCCTGCAATAATTACTAATCTGGCAGAGTATATTTGATGTGCCGAGTGAGGCTGTTGGCATCAAAGTTAGAATAAAGTTATTAATTTTAAATTTGTGAATTCCCCCACCGTTTGGCAGATCCAATCGTGCTCATTCGAAATATCACTTGGATTTATTTTGCATTATTTGACGAGACAGACAGAACCTGGAGAGATTTCAGCAGCTGGGTGTCATTTATGATGTTAACACGACCGCAGTAACTGCAGGCTGAGAAATAACCGCGTTTGTCGCCCTGAGCTCCTTTGATCCCGGTTCAGAGGTGTTTGATTTTTTTTCAGCCATGTGTGGGCAGAGGGTTGTAAGAGAGTGGACTGGAGTTGGACCCTCCTCCCATCCCCTTCCTTGTTTTCGTGAGGAGGTTTGACAGGAAACTGTGCTTTTTAAAGCAAAGTTAAAGTAAAATTTAGTCATTAGTGTCACGAGTAGTCTTACATTTACACTGCAGTGAAGTTACTGTGAAAATCCCCTAGTCGCTACACTCCGGCGCCTATTCTGGTAACACTAAGGGAGAATTTGGCATGGCCCAATGCACCCTAACCAGCACGTCTTTCGAACTGTGGGAGGAAACCGGAACACCCGGAGGAAACCCACGCAGACACGGGGAGAATGTGCAAACTCCACACAGACAGTGACTAAGCCGGGAATCGAACCCGGGTCCCTGGCGCTGTGAGGCAGCAGTGCTAACAGCTGTATCATCCTGCAGATGAAAGAAGGAGTACTTTCCAAGGAGAATTTCTATGAAAAACCACAACAACTGCTTGCGATGTAGGGGCTGATACACCGAATAATCCTTCACATCTCAGTGTCCTTGGGAACCAGGATTGAACTCACACACTTACGCACAGTGATGGAATGGCCAAGAGGTGCCTACTCTTTGGGGGGGGGGGGTCAGCGGAGGGAGTGGGGGTAGTGGAGGGAATGGAGGGACAGTGCAGGGAATGGGGGTAGTGGAGGGAATAGAGGGACACTGGAGGGAACGGAGCAGGGGAGGGAAGGGGGACACTGGAGGGAACGGGGGTGGTGGGGGGCATTCAGGAATCTACTCGGTTTGAAAACCAGTGGTTGAAGCCGTCACAAAGCGCCCTGGGATCAGTACCTAGCTTTGATTTACATTAAACTCGACCTTGTGGGATCATTGTCTGTCACCAAACATTATTCAGAGCGCACTGACTCTCTCCATTGTTTGGCATTTCCCCCCGAGGCAGGGGCTGAGCAGACAATTCGCTCTTGCAAGGAATCCTATTTTTTTCCACCGCTTTTGTTTTATCTGAATCACTCTCAGTAAAAAAAAGGCAGCGTCCCCTTTTACCCAGCAGCCGGGAGAGTCTTTATGGTCATTCGAGGACTGGTGAGGGTTCAAATGCGCTCTTATTTTGTTCCCCCCCCCTTCCCACCCCCCAACCCGCTGTTGAAGTTGGTCCTTCAGTGAGCAACCTGACTTTTGAACTTGGTGTTTGAGTCTCTATGAGACTCTGGCCCCAAGAACCACCCCCCCTCCCCTCCCCCAGCTCCCCCCCATCCACCGCCTCTCCACATTAACATGATGCTTTGTGTCTGCAAGTTGGGAAGCTATTGAAAGAACCTCGTGTCTCAGAACCCGTTTGGACACTCCATGCACTGAATACTGGGGCTCTTGAGAAATTACACTTCGCATTCCTCCACACACCAGTTAGGCATAAAAGAACGTGGCTGGGGTGGGGAAGAGGGGTGTGGGGGGTGGGGAGTGGGGAATCAATGGTACATTATTCTCCCTATCTCATGGCACTGACATCCTCCAGCGCAAGATTTCTTGTGTTCCTGTATTTCTGAGCACCACCTGCCCTATTATCTCTGCGACAGTACCATACTTTGGTAATTGTTCAAGTCTAAATTATTATTACAGATATTAAAATATTCCACTTTTGGTGCCCCGGTCTGTTGTGTGCCAGCATCTTTCCTCTAGTTTGATTTATTATTGTCATGTGTATTGGGATACAGTGAAAAGCATTGTTTCTTGCGTGCTATACAGACAAAGCATACCGTTCATAGAGTACAGCAAGAAGTCTCACAACACCAGGTTAAAGTCCAACAGGTTTATCTGGAATCATGAGCATTTGGAGCGCTGCTCCTTCATCAGATGAGTGCATAGAGTACATAGGGGAGAAGGAAAGGAGAGGGTGCAGAATGTAGTACAGTGGTTAGCGCTACTGCTTCACAGCACCAGGGATCTGGGTTCGATTCCTGGCTTGGGCCACTGCCTGTCTAGAGTCTGCACGTTCTTCCCATGTGGGTTTCCTCCAGGTGCTCCGGTTTCCTCCCATAGTCTGAAAGATGTGCATCAGACATGCTAAGTTCTTCCTCAGTGTACCCAAACAGGTACTGGAGTGTAGCGACTAGAGGATTTTCACGTTAATTTTCTTGCAGTGTTCATGTAAGCCTACTCGTGACACTAATAAATAAATTTAACAGTCATAGCTAGGGTGTGGAGAAAGATCAACCTAGCATGTGGTATATCTTCTGTTAGCCCTTTGAAGCTACTAGTGGAATGCTGTGTTTATTAGTGTTATTAATTACCTGGCTCCCTCCTCCTCCTCCCACCATTCCCCCTGGATGATTATACTGACAGACTAATAAAATGAACAGTCGGAGGGCTTGTGTGGGGAGTGATGACCAACAGAGACCAGTTGGGCTAATGTGACCTGTGTCTACACTGTATTTTTCTGTCATTCAATGTAACCTTTCCTCTGTGCCTGTCAATGATGGGACAGTCAGTGATAAAGAGCTTGCTGGGCAGGAGGCAAGTTGGCAGTCTCCATTCCCAGGTACAGCCAGCCTCAACAGTAAGCTGGCTGTATCATCACGCCTCACCCTATAGAATAGAATCACTATAGTACAGAAGGAGCCCACTCAGCCCATCGAGCTGGGTGCACGATGGCACAGTGGTTAGCACAGTTGCCTTACAGTGCCAGGGACCCGGGTTTGATTCCTGGTTTGGATCAATGTCTGTGTGGAGTTTGCATGTTCTCCCCATGTCTGCGGGGGTTACCTCTGGGCGCTCTGGTTTCCTCCCACAGTGTGGGTTAGGTTGATTGACTGTGCTAAATCGACCCTAGTTTCCAGGGGATTAGCAGGGTAAAAATGTGGGGTTACGGGGATAGGGTAGGATTGTTATCGGTGCAGACTCGAGAGCCAAATAGTCTCTTTCTGTACTGCAGGGATTCTATTCTATTCTATGATTGGTCATGCTAAGTAGACCCTAGTATCAAGGGATTGGCAGGATATGTATGTGAGGTTATGGCAATAGGGCCTGGGTGGGATTGTGGTTGGTACAGAGTTGATGGGCCGAATGGCCCCCTTCTGCACTGTAGGGATTCTATAAGTCTGCACCGACAACAATCCCGCCCTAACCCCATAACCCTACATATTCACCCAATTAATTCCCCCTGAAACTAGGGTCAATTTAGCCTGGCCAATCCACCTAACCTGCATCTTTGGACTGTGGGAGGAAACTGAAGGAAACCCCCGCAGACACAGGGGGAATGTGCAAACTCCACACAGACAGTGACCCAAGCTGGGAATCGAACCCAGGTCCCTGGCACTGAGGGAAGAAACCAGAGCACCTGGAGGAAACCCATGCAGACATGGGGAGAACGTGCAAACTCCGCACAAACAATGACCCAAACCAGGAATCGAACCTGGGTCTCTAGCGCTGTGAGGCAGCAATGCTAACCACTGTGCTGTCCTTTCTGACCCTACCTGAGATCTAGTCTCTTTCATATCTGTTGACTGTAACCATCTGAAGTGAACTTTTGACAAGGAATGGAATGGGTAGTATAACCCCTTCAGTCTATTCTGCCTAATTGATGACTTATCCGTATTTGACCTCATCCACCTGCCTTGTTTCCCTTCCAAACAGAAATCTATCTGACAAAGGGTCATCCAGTCTCAAAACATTGGCTCTATTCTCTCCACAGATACTGTCAGCCCTGCTGAGATTTTCCAGCATTTTCTGTTTTTGTTTCAGATTCCAGCATGGTATTTTGGGGGAAAGCATTCAGATTTTCACCATCCATTGTGTGAAGAAATGCTTCCTGACATCATCCCTCAACAAACTAGCTGTAATTTTAAGGTTATTAATCATAGAATCCTACAGTGCCGATGGAGGACATTCAACCCATCGAGGCTGCATCAACTACAATCCCACCCAGGCCCTATCCCCATAACCTCATGCATTTACCCCAGCTGACACTAAGGAGCAATTTAGCATGGCCAATCCACCTAACCTGCACATTTTTGTCTACAATTTACAGTTTATTTATTAGTGGGCTTACATTAACACTGCAATGAAGTGACTAGCACTCTGGATGTGGTCTAACCAAAGATTTACTCAACTCCAACATAACTTTTCAGTTGACGTTTATTTATTAGTGTCACAAGTAGGTTTACATTAACACTGCAATGAAGTTACAGTCGCCACACTCCTGGTGCCCGTTTGGGTACTCTGAGGGAGAATTTAGCACGGCCAGTCCACCTAACTAGCACGTCTTTCAGACTGTGGAGGCAACTGGAGCATCCGAAGGAGACCCATGCAGACACAGGGAGAACATGCAGACTCCACACAGACTGTGATCAAAGCCAGGATTCAAACCCGGGTCCCTGGCGCTGTGAGGCAGCAGTGCTAACCACTGTGCCATATGCCGCATTGTTCTGGACTCACCCACCTAGGCAAGAATTTCTATCTGGCTTTCTACCCTATCAAATTCTTTAATCACCTACAACATCAATAAGATCCCTTAATCTCCTATACACAATGGTGCATAAGCCTTGTGCCTGCAATCGACTCTCATAATTTAACCCTTTCAGCCCCAGTATAATTCTGCTACATCTTTTGAGTAGCCTTCAAGAGATGGAGTGTCCTGAATTGAATGTAGTACTCCAGATTGGTCTAAATAAAGATCTACTCAACTCCAGAATAACTTTTAAGTTTACATGTATTTATTAGTGTCACAAGTAGGCTGACGTTTACTCTGCAATGAAGTTACTGTGAAAATCCCCTAGTCGCCACACTTTGGCGCCTGTTCGGGTACACTAAGGGAGAATTTAACATGACCAATCAACCTGACCTGCATGTCTTCCCGACTGTGGGAGGAAACTGGAGCACCCAGAGGAAACCCATGCAGACACAGGGAGAATATGCTGACTCTGCACAGACCGTGACCCAAGCTGGGAATCCAACCTGGGTCCCTGATGTTGTGAGGCAGCAGTGCTAACCACTGTGCCACCATGCTGCCCGTGTATTCTTGCCCCCTTGCAATGAAGGCCATTATTTTTTGTATCACCCTTTAGCTTTTAGTGATTTCTGCACAGTAACCTCTGAATCTCTGTTCATCCAAAGTTCATAACTTCTCTATCTATAACCACATCTGAAATGCTCTGATTTACCTTTAAGTCCAAAACAAATATGTGACATGGTGATGCAGTGGTTAGCGCTGCTGCTTCACAGCGGCAGAGACCCGAGTTCGATTTCCAGCTTGGGTCACTGTCTGTATGGAGTTTGCATGTTCTCCCTGTGTCTGCGTGGGTTTCCTCCAGGTGCTCCAGTTTCCGCCCACAGTCCAAATGATATGCTGGTTAGGTGCATTGGCCATGCTAAATTCTCCCTCAGTGTACCAGAACAAGTACCGGAGTGTGGCAACTAAGGGATTTTCACAGAAACGTCATTGCAGTGTTAATGTAAGCCTACTTGTGACACTACTAGATAGACTTTAAACTCTTGCTTTCACCTAAGCCATTAATAAATGGAAAAGCTGAGGCCCCAGTTCTGATCTCTGGAGGTAGTTGAATCCAGCCAATTGGAGTGCAAAGCCCATCATCTCTGATCTCTTGGCATCTAAACAATTGTCTACCCTTTCACTGGGTTGCAGCCATTTTCAAGTGCTGACTTTCCAATATTTGCCTCACTTGTAATATTGACAATAGCTATGATATGACCTGTTGTACTTAGTGAATCTTACAATCAGATCTTTGCCAACTAGCAATTTTAGCTGCATCTAATTTTGCAACTGGAAGGTGCCTGTAGCACAATTTCGCTGTTCACTCTCTTCCCCGTTAGCATTCACTGAGGACCTCGTTCATAGAATCATAAATCCTACAGTGCAGAAGGAGGCCATTCAGCCCATCAAGTCTGCATCAACCACAATTCCACCCAGACCCCATCCCCATAACCCCATGCGTTTACCCTAGCTAGTTCCCCTGACACTAAGGGGCAATGTCGTATGGCCAATCTACCTAATCTTATTACCTGTTCACATGAAATGATGATGTGGGTATGCCGGCGTTGGTGTTGTCAGACTTTTTACACATGAAATGACACAGAAGTGTGAAGTGATGGGTGGGTAGAATGAAGACAGGCAAAATAATAAATAGGACAATTTTAAGAGGGGCTCAGGAGCAGGGGGAT
This sequence comes from Carcharhinus amblyrhynchos, assembly GCF_965287045.1. Classification (NCBI taxonomy): domain Eukaryota; kingdom Metazoa; phylum Chordata; class Chondrichthyes; order Carcharhiniformes; family Carcharhinidae; genus Carcharhinus; species Carcharhinus amblyrhynchos. Next base: position 6,598,785 of record NC_137356.1, read on the forward strand.
GAGGGGGTTTATGTACACAAGTTCTTGAAGGCTGCTTGAAAAGCATTTGTGTTCCTTGGTTCTGTAAATGGAGGCATAGAGTACAAAAGTGAGGAATTTGTGCCCAACCTTTATAAATCACTGCTGGGGTATCGTCTGCAGTTGTGAGTTGACACAAAAAAAGGTGTCAACACCTTTGGAGGAAGGATAGAGGGGATTCACTGGACTGGCACCAGACTGGAAAGAACTCAGTGATATGGGGAGAATAGAGCAGCTGAGGTGCAAATCCAAATTTGTAGGCCTGGGCGTTGAAAATCAGTTGATGTTGGAGGTGGCATCGGAGCTTAACCCTGATTAGTCCATATAGAATCATAGAATCCCTACAGTGCAGAAGAAAGCCATTTGGCCCATCAATCTGCGTTGCACACAATCCCACACAGCTCCTATCCCCATAGCCCCACGTATTTGCCCTGCTAGTCCCCCTGACACTGAGAGGCAATTTAAAAGTTGTTAGTCGCGAATAGGCTTACCTGAACATTGCAATGAAGTTACTATGAAAATTCCCAGTCGCCATGCTCCGGCGCCTGTTCAGGTAACACGGAGGGAGAATTTAGAATGGCCAATGCACCTAACCAGCACATCTTTCAGACTGTGGGAAACTGGAGCACCTGGAGGAAACCCACACAGACACGGGGAGAATATGCAGACTACACACACATAGCAAATCGGGAACGAAACCATACCCCTGGCACTATGAGGCATCAGCGCTAACCACTATGCCACCCTTTGCAGTAGGAGTCACTGGGTAGTGATAAAGAGCATTCCTCCCTCCCAGTAAGGAATGCTGGTAACTACCCCAACCATTAGTTAGTGATTTCCCTGCATTATTCGGGTATTCTGTCGTTGCTTTTCTGTCACCTTTCAACCAGCAGTGTTCTGGCTTGGTAAAGAGGGAAAAGTGACCCACTGGCAGGTCCTTGCTGTGTAACTGATGAGGTTTGTGACACCATCCTTGGCATTGTTCTTCCCATCTGTCTGTTGCAATTTATAGCTCAGTGTTCCCCTCCTACTACCACTCCCATGTTTAAGTTTACTAATGCCTGTGGCACAAGAACATTTGGGTAATCCATTCTAGAGAGAGAGAGGCAATAAACCAGATACTAAGATAGTGTCTTGCATTAAAGTTCATTCTGGACCTGGGCTATTTCAGATAGAATTAGTAACTTAAAAAAGAAACACAAATGACAATTGAAAACATACATAACCATCAACGAAACTAATTGAAGTATATTCTTAACATGAAGCTAATTATCCTAGAGGTGTGCGCATCCATGAGAGCACAAATGGATCCAATGTTGTATTTTTTTCATGAATTATTCTCTGATTTTGGGCACTTCTGACATTTGTTAAATTCCACAAGTTACCCTCGAAAAAGTGATTTGATTTATTATTGTTACATGTACTGGGACACAATGAAAAGTATTGTTTCTTGCGCACTATACAGACAAAGCATACCATTCATAGGGAAGAAAACAAAAGAGTGCAGAATGTAGTGTTACAGTCATAGCTAGGGTGTGGTCAGTGGCGGGGGGGTCAGCTTTTCTCTTTATGGTGGTGCAATTATAGCTAAGAGATTTACAAGAACACTGAGATTGTTAAAGAACTGACTATGTTGATTTGAGACTGGAGTTATGTATCTGCCTGACCATTTAAGGATGGGGTGGTACAGTGGCTCAGTGGTTAGCGCTGCTGCCTCACAGCCCCCGGGTCCTGAGTTCTATTCTCGGTTTGGGTCACTGTCTGTGTAGAGCTTGCATGTTCACCCTGTGTCTGCATGGGTTTTCTTGGGGTGCTCCAGTTTCCTCCCATGGTCCAAAAGATGTGCTGGTTAGGCTGCATTGGCAGTGCTAAATTCTCCGTCAGTGTACCCAAACAGGCGTCAGAGTGTGGCGACTAGGGGATTATCACAATAACTTCATTGAAGTGTTAATATAAACCTACTTGTGACACTAATAAATAAACTCTAAAGCAAGCTTCCTTCTATGAGGAGCATTGTGAACCAGTGAGTTTTCTAATAATCCAAAAGTTTATTTATGTTACAGTTCTAACTTTTTTTCAATTTTCTTTAAATTCTCAAATTATCACAGTGAAGTTTGAATTCAGATGAGCTGGGTCACTCATCCAATAGCATAACTAAACTGGAGCAACACTAGGTATAGCAGTGAGTTTTCTGGTTGATTTAGAATCGTAGAATCCCTACAGTGCAGAAGGAGCCCATTCGGCCTATCAAGTCTGCACAGACCACAATCCCACCCAGGCCCTATCCCTGTAACCCCAGCATTTACCCTGATAGTCCCCTGACACCAGGGTCAATTTAGCATGATCAATCAACCTAACCAGCACATCTTTCAACTGTGGGAGGAAACCGGAGCACCCGGAGGAAACCCTCACAGACTCAGGGAGAATGTGCAGATTCCACACAGACAGTGACCTGAAGCTGGAATTGAACCCTGGTGCTGTGAGGCAGCAGTGCTAACAACTGTGCCAATTTGTTGGCATGCATTTATGGTACGATGCTCTGGGGGAGGTTCAAACTAATTTGGGAACCAAGGTGGTGCTAATGAGAGAGGAAATAAAAGGCGCAAGGAGTTAGAAGTCACAAACTGCATTGAAATAAAGAGTCCAGAGATAGGAGTGATTGGCATAATGCTGAACGGGCTGAGGCAGGTTTGATGTGAATGTGCGTAAATGCACAGAGCGTGACAAATAAGGTTGGTGAGCTGCAGGTGCAAGTAGCCACATGGTTTCCATTTGACATGGTGCGTAATGGAAACTGCTGGACAGAGAACTTAACATTATTCCCTGCAATGTATTCAGGAATAGGATTGGAAAAAAAATAGAAATGGTGCCAGTTTTGATCCAAGATGCTGTTCTTGCTCTGGAACTTGACTTGAGGGTTCAAAGATAAAATCTATCTGGCGCTGAGCTAAGATGTAGAGATGCTGGCATTGGACTAAGGTGGGCACAGTAAGAAGTCTCACAACACCAGATTAAAGTCCAACAGCTTTATTTGGTAGCACGAGATTTCGGAGCGCTGCTCCTTCATCAGGTGAGGGAGTGGTGCTCCGAAAGCTCGTGTTACCAAATAAACCTGTTGGACTTTAATTTGGTGTTGTGAGAATTCTTACTCCAATTTAAAGAGCAGGTGTTACATAGCAAGGTGTGTAACATAAACTACCAAACCAAGGGAAGCAGCAAATTTGCAAATAAGCGTTAGAAGGCTTTAAAATAACACAGTAATAATAATTGGAGACTTCAAATACTTTAATACAGGCCAGTTTTGTTTTATAGAAAAGAGGTTATGCAAGGGTAGGAATTCCTAGTAGATGTGTTAATTTGCTTATTGCTGAGTTTATTGGTACCTTGGCAGATATGTGTCAACAAAATTATAGACTAATACAACTCATGGGACCATTCAGCCCATCGTACCCGTTCCAGTTCTTTTAAGGAGCTTTCAAATTAGGTTCACTTGCCCAACCGTTTCCCATACCCAGGCAAATTTTTTCTCTTTATTTAGCCAATACCCCTTCGTCAGTTACTATTAAATCTGTTTGCGCCACCCCAGTTCAAGGCATCTTAAAATTAAAACATTCTGACCATTTCACTTCTGGTTCTTTTGCCAATTCCCTTATATCTGTGTCCTCTAGTAATTACCCTTCTGCCATCCCCATTTAGTCTGTCAAAATCCTTCATGATCATCCTTATACCTCTATTAAATGTCCTCCTAACCTTCCTTGCTGTAAGGAGGTCATCCTAAAATTCTTTTCATGATCATCTCTCCACGTAACTCACAGAGTTCCCACAGTGCAGAAAGAGGCCATTTGGCCCATCAAGCCTGCACCGACAACAGTACCACCCAGGCCCTATCCTCACAACCCCACACACTTACCCTGCCAATCCCTCTAACCTAAACATCCTGGGACTCTAAGGGGCAATTTAGCACGGCCAATCAATCTAACCCGTGCATCTTTGGAGTGTCGAAGGAAACTGGAGCACCCGGAGGAAACCCACACAGACACGGGGAGAACGTGTAGACTCCGCACAGTGACCTAAGCTGGGAATCGAACCCGGGTTCTTGGAGCTGTGAGGCAGCAGTGCTAATCACTGTGCCACCGTGCCACCCACGGTGTCCACTCAAGTTCTGCCTCTTTGGTATGATTCCAATCAATCTCTGAGGCCTGGACATCCTTCCTAAAACATGTGCCTAGAAATTGGACATAGAAACTCCAACTGAGGCCTTGTCTGCTGATTAAAATGATTTAATTCCATGCTTTTTGTACTCGCTGTCTTTTGTTATAAAGTAAAGAATCCCTTATTATTTTCAAGCAGCCTTCTCAACTTGTTGCTGCCAAAGTTTATATATGTCCAGGTCATTAATACACATCAAAACGAGTAGTGGTCCTATTATCAATCTCACTTTATACTGCCCTCCATTGCAACCCCTCTCCCTTAGACAAATCCATATCCATATAGCTACTGCACATTTAATCCAACAGACTTCAATATTGCTCATTGCTCCCATTCATTCCTTAGCATAGATGGAGACAGCACTGGTACAATGTTGGAAAATGAATTTCTTTATTGAACAGAACTTGAAATTAAATTGTTACAAAAGCAAAGAGAAGGCAAACTTTGAGAGAGACTGGCTGCAAAGCTAGTCCCTGTACAGTACTGGACAGGATCTCGAAAACAAAATTGAACTGCAAATGCACAGCTGAAACTATAATGTATGTTATTTGTTATATTTGTTATTTAAATTATTTTGCACATGCTGTCTTTAACTTGGAGACATAGGCCTTGCAGATGTTATTTATGAAAAGCCTGATTTGCTGACATTGTACCCTTCAAAAATGCAGTGAATTTTTAGCTAACCCAGCATGCCTTTTGAGTTTTAAAATGTAGGCAAGTGTTAGTTTTTTTTAAGCTTAGTGTTTAAATGCAGAAAAATCTTAAAATGAAGTCTTTGCATAAATTGAGCAAACCATACACAGGATCCCTCAACACTCACTCATTTGTTATCTAACACTTTATTAAACACCCGTTGAAAACATACACTCATTAATCACACTTCCCCCATGAACGCTACTTTGCTTCATCAAAGAACCAATCAATTTAATTACTCCTCACTTACCTTTCAAACAAATCAGTGCTGGCTTTAATTTATTAACTCATGATTTTGAGAGTGACAATGGTTTTCTTCTTTGAATATCAGCCGTTTCTGAAAGTTTTGCTACCACTGACATTATGCTGACTGGTCTGTAGTTGCTGGATGATTAGGAGATTTTGGCCAGAATCTCAACTATCTCCAGTTATCTCTCTCAGCAACCTAAGACACATTCCACCTTATTGACCTGGTCTTTTATTTATTTTCATCCTTTAGTAATTTCTTTATCACCTTCTCCTCCTCCACTGCAACATTACAGCTTCCTCTTCTCTCATGAAGGGAATTGCAAATTTGTGAGCTTTCCCAGTAGCTGTGCTGGTGTGTAGACCTGTGATTTTCCCAGTAGCTGTGTGGGTGTGTGCACCAGTGAATTTCCTAGTAGCTGTGCTGATGTGTGTGTGTGTGTGTGTGTGTGAGAGAGAGAGTGAGTTTCCCAGTAGCTGTGCTGGTGTGTGTGTGTGTGTATGAGTTTCTCAGTATCTATGCTGGTGTGCGTGCCAGTGAGTTTCCCAGTAGCTGTGCTGGTGTGTATGTGTGTGTGTGTTTATGAGTTTCGCAGTATCTATGCTGGTGTGTGTCTGTGTGCATGTGAGTTTCCCAGTAGCTGTGCTGGATGTGTGTGTGTGAATTTCCCAGTAGCTGTGCTGGTGTGTGTGTGAGAGTTTTCCAGTAGCTGTGCTGGTGTGTGTGTGGGTTTTCTAGTAGCTGTGCTGATGTGTAGACCAGTGAGTTTACCAGTAGCCGTGCTGGTGTGTGTACAAGTGAGTTTGTAGCTGTGCTGGTGTGTATACTGGTATGTCCCTAGTAGCTGCGGTAAGTGGAGCATGTTTCGGATTGGAAGAATTTGGGGATCACAATACTCTCAGGTTTCAAATAATCTTGGCAAAAGGCAAAGAACGATCAAGTGTACCAGTGCTTAATGGGGGGAGCACTCACAAAAAGGGATCAAGTCGAAGGTGGAATAAGATAAAATGGTTTGATAGAGTCTTCAGTGGAGAGATGGTCCAGGTATAGATATATAATCAGCATGCGGGAAAGTGGAGCTATCCAAAGCTAGACCTCCATGGATGACAAACAATATGGAGATTAAAATGAAATAGGAAAAGAAAGCGTATGATGAATATAAAGTTCAATATACAGGAGAGAATCAAGTTGAATACAGAAACTACAAAGGATACCTAGAAAAGTGAATTGGAGGAATAAAGATAATTTCTCACATAAAGAGCAGCCAGAGGTATTCTATAAGAATATAAATAGTAAAAGATACGGACGGAGGGTTCAATCAATGAATTAAAAAGATGATATTTGGAGCTGGAATATTTGGGCTGAGGTATTAAATAGAATCTTAGAACCCCTTAGAACAGAGCAGAAGGACAGCATTTGGCCCATCAAGTCTATACTGACCCTAATTCGACCCTATCCCCATAACCCCACATATTTACCCCGCTAATTTTCCTGACACTAAGGGTTAATTCAGCATGGCCAATCAACCTAACCTGCACATCTTTGGACTATGGGAGGAAACTGGAGCACTCGGAGGAAACCCACGCAGACACAGGATCTAGAATTCTCCCATCCCGCCCGCCACTGCAACTTTAGCAGTCAGGTACCGAGAATGTGAAACGCCATTGACAGTCGGGTGGGAATTTACAGCTTTTAGACCAGCGTGGCCGGAGAATTCCGCCCGTGGAGAATGTGCAAACTCCACACAGACAGTGATCCGTAGCCAAAATTGAACCGGGTCCCTGGCACTGTGAAGCAACAGTGCTAACCAGTGTGCCACCATGCCGCTCCATTGCATCTATCTTCATGAGAGAAGGGAATGCTTCCAAGGTCATTGTAAAGCAGGAGGTTTGGCAATATTGGGTAGAATACAATCAGGTGAAGAGGAGATGCTTTAAACTTTGACAGTGCTCACAACATAGAGAAGTTACCCAGTCTGGGTGGGATGCATCCTAGGTTACTGGGAGAAGGCAAGAGTGGAAAATGCAAAGGCTCAAGTCACAATCTTTCAGTGCTCCTTGGAGAGAGGCAAGGGGTGAAAGCACTGGAGAATTGCAAATGTCACACCTCTATTCACCTCTGGCCTATAATTATAGGCCAGAGCCTTACACTGGTAGTGGAGAAACCTTTAGATTCAATAATCCAGGACAGGACTAATCAATGTTTCAAAAACCACAGGCTAATAATTGACACACTTGACATGGATTTGTCAAAAGCAAATGGTATTTAACTTGATTGAGTTATTTGAAGTGTCAAAGAGGGGCGATGATGGTACTATGATAGATGCTGTGTCTTGACAAAATACCACATAATAGCAAAATTAAAGCCCCAACGATTGAAGGGACAGTGGCTGAGTGGATATGAAATTGACTAAGGGACATTAAGTAGAGATAAAAGCAAATTACTGTGGATGCTGGAATCTGAAGCCAAAAGAGAAAATACTGGAAAATCCCAGCAGGTCTAGCAGCATCTGTGAGGAGAGAAAAGAGCTGACGTTTTGAGTCCAGATGCCCTTTATCGAAAGCTTTGTCAAAGGGTCATCTGGACTCAAAATATCAGCTCTTTCTCTCCTCACATTAAGTAGAGAGTAGTGATGAACTGTTACTTTTCAGAATGAAGAGTACTATATCCACAACAAATGGGTGTTGTGCGTCATTTCTTGGCTATGTTCTTCACTGTTCCCTCGGTCTTCATGGACCCTCTGTCATGCTGGTTCTTTATTTTGTCTCGTCTTGTTACTCCACACCACATTGTTACTCCACACACCCATAACTTGTTGTCCTTGACACACTCTAAGTTAATTAAGTAATACAAAACTGGAATTAAAATCTCGTCTCAGCAATGGTCACTAAACCATTGTTGTAAAAACCCATCTGGTTCACAAGTGCCCCTTTACGGAAGGAAATCTGCTGCCCTTACCCAGTCTGGCCTACACCTGGTTAGGTGCATTGATCCGAACAGGTGCCGGAGCATGGCGACCAGGGCAATTTTACGGTAACTTCGTTGCAGTGCTAGTGTAAGCTTTACATATGACTAATAAAGAAACTTAACTTACTCACATGTGACTCCAGACCCACAGCAATGTGGCTGACTCTTAACTGCCCCCTGAAATGGTTGAGGAAGCCACTTACTTCAAGGGCAATTAGGGATGAATATCAAATGCTTCACTTGCCAATGACGTCACATCCCATGAAAGAATAAAGAAAAAAATCCTTGATGGAGTACCATTGCCTTGGACACAGGTTTATTTGAGTGATACCAAGGATGGGTCACTCAAGTTAGATGAACAAACTGTGGCTGTACTCCTTAGGACAGTAACAACTGGAGACTTGACACAGGTTTTCAAATCAAGAGCATTTTGATAAGAGTAAATAATGAGGAACTTTGTCTAATCGTAGAAAGGGTCAGTAACTAGAGCACACAGAGATTTACAGATTGAGGGGGAAAAAATGACTTGGGTGAACGCTTGAAAGAGCGGTGGAAACAAATGGTAACTTCCTAAAAGGAATTTGATGCGATATTTAAGGGGAGGCGGTGGCCTAGTGGCTAGACTATTAATCCAGAAACTCAGCTAATGTTCTGAGGACCCGGATTCAAACCCTGCCACAGCAAATGGTGGCATTTGAATTCAATAAAAAATATCTGGAATTAAGAATCTACTGGTGACCATGAAACCATTGTTGATTGTCAGAAAAACCAATCTGGTTCACTAATGTCCTTTAGGGAAGGAAATCTGCTGTCCTTAACCAGTCTGGCTGATTCCAGAGTCGCAGCAATGTGATTGACTCTCAACTGCCCTCTGAAATGGACCAGCAAGCCATTCAGTTATATGAATCACTACAACGTCAAGGGCAACTTGGGATGGGCAATAAATGCTGGCCAGCCACTGACACCCATGTCCCACAAAAAAATGTACGGGCTATGCAGACAGAAGAGTAGAGTGAGATTATTTGGATAGCTCCACCATAGAAGCAGATACAGGCATAATGGGTCAAATCACCTCATTGTTTCATAGAATCGTTACAGTGCAGAAGGAAGCCATTCAGCCCATCAAGCCTACACCACCCACAATCCCACCCAGGCCCTATTCCCACATATTTACTCTGCTAATCCTCTGACACTAAAAGTCAATTTAGACCAATCCACCTAACTTGCACATCTTTAGATTGTGGGAGGAAACCGGAGCACCTGGAGGAAACCCACGCAGACACAGGAGAATGTGCAAACGCCACGCAGACAATGGCCCAAGCCCAGAATCAAACCCGGGTCCCTGGTGCTGTGAGGCAGCAGTGCTAACCACTGTGCCACCGTGCCGCCCTGTGTTTGCTGTATCATTTTATGTTCTGGTGTGTATCAGTGAGATTTCCGATACCTTTTCATTGTTCTTGGATAAAGGGAGCACAGATCTCAAAGTTGTGCATGATCCAAAACTTAGCAACATTGTAAGCAATGTGGAAGATAGTAGCATACTCCAGTGGATCACAGACTGGTGAAATGGGCAGACATGTATTAGATGCAAATGGCTGTGAAAGTAATGAGTGATGGGAGGAATGGCATGGAGGGACAATATAATCTAAATGGTACTATTTTTGGAGGTGTGGGTGCAGGAGCAGAGAGAATTGGGAGTGGATATTCTCAATCCTTTCAAGATGGGAGGGCAAATTGATCGGTGGATAAGGAAAGCATCTTAGGGAGTAGGTTCTGTACATTGGGGTTTTAAGCACAAAAACAATGTCATTCTGCTAAAACTTGGATGGATTTCAACTAGTTTGTTTCATATAATTCTGGACACCACACTTCAAGAAGGATGTCAAGGCTTTGGTGCGTGCACAATAGATCTTTTCTGGGATAATACCAGGAACAAGAAAGTTTGGATATGTGGAAAAACTGGGATTATTCTCCTTTATAGTGGAGAAGTTTAAGGGGAGTTTGGAGGTGAGAGCAAGAAGCTATTTCCTTTGGTTAATGAGTCAGTGACCAGAAGTAATAATTTTAAAATAATTAAAATAATAGACTTGAAATGAAAATACATTTCCTCATATCGAAGATTCTTGAGATCTGAAAGACACTACCCAAGAGGGTGGTGGTGGAATCAGGTTCTCCTGTAACTTTCAAAAGGCAATTGGATAAGTATCTGAAGAGGACTAACTTACAGGGAAATGGGGGAATAAAGTTTGGGAAGTGGGACTAACCATCACCCACTTTGGTTAATTTTGTGTGTGTCTCTCACACTGTCTATTTTACAGTTTTAAAGCCAGCAAGGTTGCTATTAAAGTGAAATTCTTTGCAGGAACTTGGATATTAGTTGCTGAGCATGGCATGTGGTCCATACAGCCTGAAGTTCGATTGGCCTTTGGTTAATATGGTTAATAAACATGTTTAAAAATATCAGTTTCATTCTTGTGCAGCCATCACAACACTGTTTAAATTTTCAGATGGAATAATTTTTTTTCCAGACAGCAGCTGTTTTGCTTTGTATGAGCTGTTAAACAGAGGGTGGAAAAATCCCATGGCAGTACTCACAGAGAAGTATGAGAGTTTTTCTCAGTGTCCTGGCCAATATCTATTAACCAACATGGCTGGATAGAAAAAAGATTATTTGGCCGTTCCCTCGGAGGGCATCAACTAGGAAGAGAGGTTGGAGAAACTTGGTTTGTTCTCACTGGAACGATGGAGGGTTGACCTGATAGAAGTCTACAAGATTATGAGGGGCATGGACAGAGTGGATAGTCAGAAGCTTTTTCCCAGGGTGGAAGAGTCAATTACTAGGGGGCACAGGTTTAAGGTGTGAGGGGCAAGGTTTAAAGGCAATGTACGAGGCAAGCTTTTTACACAGAGGGTAGGAACTCGCTGCTGGGGGAGGTAGTGGAAACAGATATGATAGTGACTTTTAAAGGGGGTCTGAACAAATACATGAATAGGATGGGAATAGAGGGATATGGTCCCTGGAAGAATAGGGGGCTTTTAGTTCAGACGGGCATCATGGTCAGTGCAGGCTTGGAGGACCGAAGGGCCTGTTCCTGTGCTGTAATTTTCTTTATTCTTTGTTCATTCCATTGCTGTTGTGGAATCTGGCTATGTGCAAATTGGCTGCCATGTTTCCCACATTGCAGCAGCAACCACATTTACGTCATTGATTGTAACGTACTTTGGGATGTCATTTATTTGTTTATTCTTTCATTTTAAAAAAAATCTCCCATGAAGTAACCGTACTCTCTCGCCCTCACAGCCCTGCAGTGCCGGGATAGTCACCGACCTTGCGAAAATAATGGACGATGTATCAAGAGCCCGCATGGAGATGCATCATGTCTGTAAGTTGCTCCTTTGACTGGAAACTATTGGATTTGCATGAATTATAAATGCATTCTGTCAGTGTAGTGCCCAGGCTACCCGCAAGCACTGCTCTGGGGCACAATTCCCAGGGCGATTCACGAGTTCTCTGAACCGTTCTTACGATTCGTGGGAAAAAAAAGTTTCTCCTGAATTCTTTATTGGATTTATTAGTAACCGTCTTATATTTCCCTCATTTTTGGACTCAATCCATAAGTAGAAGTACAGCAGACAAAGCAATTTTCTTTAGTGTCAAGTGATGTCAATTAATCCCAACCTTTCCATGGCTGCCAATTGATAGGATTGCAGCTTTTAAAAAAAATTGAAAGCTGTAAAAGGTCTCCTTCAGCCAAAATAATTTTTTTCAAGTCTATGGGTTATGGATTAACATTTTTTTCAAAAACATTGCTTGAGGACAAAGAGATTTAACTAATATTCTTTTCATAGAATCCCTACAGTACAGAAAGAAGCCATTTGGTTCATTGAGCTTGTACCGACCACAGTCCCACCCAGGTCCTATTCCCTGAACCTCATGCATTTACTCGGCTAATCCCCCGACACTAGGGTCAATTTAGTTTGGCCAATCAACCTAACCCACACAGCTTTGGACACATGGGAGGAAACCGAAGCACCTGGAGGAAACCCACGCAGACACGGGGAGAACGTGCAGACTCCACACAGACATGGGTTTCCTCTGGGTGCTCCAGTTTCCTCCACAGTCCAAAGATGTGCGGGCTAGGTTGGTTGGCTGTGCTAAATTGACCCTCGTGTCAGGGGGATTAGCAGTGTAAATATATGAGGTTACGGGAATAAGCCCTGGGTGGGATTGTGGTTGGTACAGACTCGATGGGCTGAATGGCCTCCTTCTGTACTCTGGGAGTTTTATGGGTTACAACAGTGACATTTCGAAGAGTGCTTCATTGGCTGTAGAAGTTTTATTTGATAATGCTACTATGAAACATCTTGGGACGTGCCAATATGTCAAGGGTGCTATATAAACGAAAGTTGCTGTAAAATTCTGGGCTTCCTAAAGGCATGAGAGATATATTGTAATGTAGGCCTTTCTTCTCCTTTGACTAAGACACCCAGTGAGGCTAACATGATGTGTGTCTGGAGAAGATCATTCCTGGCCATTTCAAGATCTTTATGTCCAGTGAAGTGACTGCCAGGAGGTGGTGGAATCACGTTAACTTAAAGTTTAGGTCACTGAACCATCACCAATTTCGGGAGCAAAGTAGATTATTCTCATAGCGGTTTGTCTTGCCCGGATAGTGGCAATAATTAATTTCTGCTAATCAGAAGAGGAAATGCTGGGAAATCTCAGCAGCATCTGTAAGGGGAGTAAAGAGTTGATGTTTCGAGTCCAGATGACCTTTTGTCCAAGCTTTAATTTCCGCTGTTCTGCGTTCACAGTTTAAAGAAGCTCTCCATTCTTGGTTAGCTTCAATAGTCGCGTGATTCTCATGCAGGAATGAGTGTCTAACACGACAGAAGAATGTCGATTTAACAATAAAATTTCAAAGTTGAGCTGGTTGTCACTCAGGTGATAGTCGTAGGCTAGAATTTTACCACCTGCCTGCTTTGGGCATTGGAGCAGGTGAGGGGCGGACAATGGGAAGGCCCATTGAACTCGGGCGGGACTTTCCAGTTTTGGGGCGAGCGCGGCCAGAAATTCCTGCCCATAGAATTTGCTCCCTGGCTTGCTCTAGTTTCGTGAACAATGACAGATATTTCCGGAAAATTGTGTAGCCTCAACTTTGCAGTGGGTGACTTGGAGGGAGGCCCATGGCCACAGTTAAACAACTGATGGAAGTTAGATTTTCTGCTCATTGGCTCTGAATAGTCTCCCGTTAAAACTGGCCCTCAGGACCTCATAGCAGCCAGCATTAAAAGATTAATGGTGAAAACCCTTCTCGTTTTTGGCCAATTTTCAATTTTAGTCTGTGTGTAGAGTCTTGTACATTCAGCAGCAAATCCTCAGTTATGTGTGAGAGGGCAAATATAAGACACGCTACATTGTAGGAATGTGTGACATTGCGTGAACGCTGAGGCACGCTGTGCTAGTGGAATGTGTGACAGTAGCCAGCGTGTTGAGTTAGTACTGGGGTACGCTATTATGGGACTATGCGACAGTTTTCAATGTGATGTGTGAATGCCACGACGCACTGTTAGTTGAAGCCAATTGCCTACTTGGCCCTGGGCAAGAAAGGGTAAATTTGGCAGTGATTACTGTTCTGTCGAGCTGCAGATGCCAGGAAATTGGCATGAACGCTGATGGCTTCCTGCAAGTACCCTGCAAATGTGAACATTTGAGTAGCCTGTCACTGGCACACTGTTCAAAACTTGCCAGATTTTCTAAACAGGCGGCAAGAGTGGATTCCTAGGATTGGAATCCGTCAGAAATCTGCTGTCCCTCTCACTGGTAACTTGGCATCTGTCCCACTCCATAAACATGAATCTCCCTGTCACCTGGGTGGGGATTACTGTTGTGTGTTTGGGCTGAAAGGTGCAGCAACAAGACAAGAACCACTCTGGGCATCTGATGCACCAGCGGGGCTACAGAACCCTCCCTCTGGCAGAAGTCTTTAACATTCACAAGCGCTCCTTTGTACACAGCTGTTGTGGGTTTGGCATCAAGAAATGTGTCAAGTAATGAAGGAAGTGGGGGGGAGGGGAAGACCTCAGAAAGTGACAGATTTTAACATTTCACTGAGAAAATGGCACCAGGATGCCAGTACCACATGAGGCTACAGAAGCCTGATGAGAAGTTGTACCTCATGGTATAGGAATCGATATGCATTGCTGACAGATAAACACAACTGAACTCGCATCCACCCACATATTCAAACCCTTGTGTTGTGCTCAATGACACTTAGTTCAAGTAAAGTAAAAGTATTCATGGCATTTGTATCTGTGATGTCCCACCAATGGCAGCCGTGCCTTCAGCTGCCTGGACCCTTGGCTCTGGAATTCCCTCCTTAATCCCCTCCAGCATTAAAATGCTCCTCAGAACCTATCAAGCTTATGGTCACTTTGTGGGTTAGTATCAAACTTTGTGGTCTTGAAATAAATACAATTTTGTTTTTGCTGTCAGTGTTTCAGATTTAATCTTGAATATAAAGCTCTAATGTTAACTAGCACTTGGTATCTCTGACATTCTCACAGGATCCAGCACTCCCAACCTTTGTGAAAAGCATGTTTATGATGTGTAATCTGTGACAATACCCGTAGTACCAACGTTCTGCCCGTGGAGATATTTTTCTATAAACACTTGATGTGGGCCTTTGGCCACAGTGCATTAGGTGAGAATCTGTGGCCCATATATCCATGGGCTCGTTGGTTGGGTAGGACTTAAAGTAATCTGTCATGTTAACGAGCAAGCACTTTTAATAAAATGTAATAGAAATTGCACAGCGCTATAATCCCTGACGATAAGATCAAAACACACTCTGGGCTTGGCAGTATTTATAAATGTGTGGTACAGAGAGACATGAAGGGCCTGAGATCCTCTCATCAGATTAGGAGACCTGAACCAGAGTGTGTTTTGAATCTTGTTCTCAGATAAATTGCCAGGTATGCAGAGCAGGTGGGTCTGTGTTGGAACTTCTGGGGCAGGTGAATGGAATAAAGATGGGTGAACGCGTAGTTTGTGAGCACCATGTCTGTGTGTGTGTGTGTGTGTGTGTGTGTGTGTGTGTGTGTGTGTGTGTGTGTGTGTGTGTGTGTGTGTGTGTGTGTGTGTGTGTGTGTGTGTGGAAGAGGCACCATGAGTGGGTATACATGAAGGCCTGGAGTGGATGTTGTAGCAAGGGATTTGACAAGCCTTTCAACCCAATTGCTTTACTATATTCTGATATAGTAAGATGTCTCACAACACCAGGTTAAAGTCCAACAGGTTTATTTGGTAGCACAAGCCACTAGCTTTTGGAGTGCTGCCCCTTTGTCAGGTAAGTGGGAGTTGTGTTCACAAACAGGGCATATAAAGACACAAACTCAAGTTATAAAATAATGGTTGGAATGTGAGTCTTTACAGGTAATCAAGTCTTAAAGGTACAGACAATATGAGTGGAGAGAGAGTTAAGCACAGCTTAAAGGGATGTGTACAGTCTCTAGCCAGGACAGTTAGTGAGATTTTGCAAGCCCAGGGGGTTACAGATGTGTGACATGAACCCAAGATCCCGGTTGAGGCCATCCTCAAGTGTGCGGAACTTGGCTATCAGTTTCTGCTCAGTGACTCTGCATTGTCGTGAAGGCTGCCAAAGTGATCCCTCTCTCCACTCACATTGTCTGTACCTTTAAGACTTGATTACTTGTAAAGACTCGCATTCCAACCATTATTTTGTAAATTGAGCTTGTGTTTTTATATGCCCCGTTTGTGAACACAACTCCCACTTACCTGATGAAGGAGCAGCACTCTGAAAGCTCATGCTACCAAATAAACCTGTTGGACTTTAACCTGGTGTTGTGAGACTTCTTACTGTGTTTACCACAGTCCAACGCCAGCATCTCCACATTGTGTTCTGATATGGTGTGCATACATCTTTAAGGGATTGTTTCTTAAAGTACTCTTAATCATTACAGCTTGACAGGATGTGACTTGTAGGCAGTCAACTAACAGTAGGATAGAGATTAGACATACTATACTTACCCTCCAATTGAACCTATTTGTATATAGTCTTGTCCTCAGTTGAAGAGCCCACATTCTCAATTCTCCAATCTTTTTGCATAATTGGAAAAAGAAGAATATAACGTGCTGGTATTTATGCTGCACACAATCCCTTCTTGATCTATTCCCATCAGCATATTCTTCTATTCCTATCTAACTACCCCTTAAATGCATTTATGCTATTTGTCTCAGTGGGCAGAACTTCACAAATTCAAAGCCTCTTTCAACCCTCTCTTTACTAAAACCTCCAATATGAACTCTGTACAGTTCTGGTCACACTATTATAGAAAGGATATTATTAAATTGGAAAGAGTGCAGAAAAGATTTACTAGGATGCTACTGGGACTTGATGGTTTGAATTATAAGGAGAGCTGGATAGAATGGGACTCTTTGCCCCTGGAGCCTAGGAGGCTTAGGTGTGATCTTATAGAGGTCTCTTTAGTCTTTGTGTGACCAATAAGAACATAAGAACATAAGAAATAGGAGCAGGAGTAGGCCATCTAGCCCTTCGAGCCTGCCCCGCCATTCAATAAGATCATGGCTGATCTGTTGTGGCTCAGTTCCACTTTCCCGCCCTCTCCCCATAACCCTTAATCCCCTCTCTTATCAAGAACCCATCAACCCGCTTCTTAAAAATATTTAGCCAAGTGTTCTCCCCAATACCTTTTGCCTTCCTAATTATTGTTGCAACTGCCTCTCCACTTACTTTGACCGGTATATCCAGACACCCCAGATCCTTTTGAACATTCAGATTTCCTACCATTTAAATAATCCTCTTCCTTTCTGTTTTTCACACCAAAGTGTTTCATATTTAGCCATGCATCTGCCATGTGTTTGCCCACTCATTCAGCTTTTCTAAATCACCTTGAAGCCTCCTTGCACCCTCCTCACAATTCTCAGGGAAGGCGATGACCTAATGGTATCATCACTGGACCATTAATCCAGAAACTCAGCTCATGTTCTGGGGACCCAGGTTTGAATCCCACCACAGCAGGTGGTGGAATTTTAATTCATTAAAAAAAACTGGAATTAAGAATCTACTGATGACCATGAAACCATTATGGATTGTTGGAAAAACCCATCTGGTTCACTAATGTCCTTTAGGGAAGGAAATCTGCCGTCCTTACCTGGTCTGGCTTACATATGACTCCAGAGCCACAGCAATGTGGTTGACTCTCAACTGCCCTCCAAGGGCACCTTGGGATGGGCAATAAATGCTGGCCAGCCAGTGACACCCACATCCCACAAATGTTTAAAACATTTCTGCATAAATTAGTCTTGACAGCAAATTTGGAAATGTTACATTAGGCTCCCTCATTCAAGTCATTTAATTATATTGGGGCCAAAGCAATGATGCCCATGGCACTGCACAAGTCACTACTTGCTATTTGGAAAAGTACCATTCATTTCCACGTTTTTGTTTCCTGTCCGAACCATTACTTGATCCATGCCAATAGATTACCTCTATCTCATGTACTTTAATTTTGCCTACTGACCTCTTATGAGGGACCTTATCGAAAGCCTTCTGAAAGTCCAAATACACCACTTCCAGTGAAACTTTGGCTGATCTACCAACTCCCACAATAATTCCACATTTCTTGATTTCCTTCGAAGACACCCCTGAAAATCTACCCCTTTGGTCAAACTTTTTTGATCTCCAATCCAAATGGGTTTGGGACTGGACAGCTCTGTGAGCCTCTTCCACACGGAAAATATGTGCTTTACTTACATTCCTGTGAAGTCATTGGCATGTTTTACTATCTTAAAGGCACTACATAAATGCAATTTGTTGCATTCTGGAAAATAAATTTGATTTGAATGTTTGAGGCCCAGAGCCTGAATAACCAGAGTCAAAGAAGGCCACAGAAAGAGAGATTCTACAGGTGAATTGCAACAATCAGAAGGAGACATTAAGACGTAGTCCTGTGCCAGATATACTAAACTGTAATATTGTAGTGAAACAGAAACATAGAAACTAGGAGCAGGAGTAGGCCATTTGACCCTTCCAACCTGCTCTGCCATTCATCTTGATCATGGCTGATCATCAAATTCAATATCCTGATCTCTCCCTTCCTCCCCTATCCCTTGATCCCCTCTTTAGCCCAGAAAGCAATATCTAATTTCTTTTTGAAATCACACAATGTTTTGGCCTCAACTACTTTCTGTGGTAGCAAATTCCACATATTCACCACCTCAGAGTAACAAAATTTATCCTCATCTCTGTCCTAAAAAGTTTACCTCTTCTCAAACTATGACCCCTTGTTCTGGACTCCCCCCACCATCTTTCTGAAGCTGTCTAACCCTGTTAGAATTTTACAAGTTTCCATGAAGCATCTACTCTTCTTGAGATATGCTACCATTTGGGAATTGGCCCTTGTAATAAATAGCAAGTGTGGCTTTAGGCCTATCATCATCTGGATCTGGTGTAACATTTGGCTCCAAGCAGTTAATATTTCAAGCTTACTTCCAGGTAAGACATTGAACTGAGGCAACTTCTCCTCCTCCACCCCCGTCTCCTCAGAGGGACATTGATAAAAACCTATTGCACCATCTCATAGAATCTCTACAGTGCAGAAGACCATTTGGCCCATCGAATCTGTACCAACCATAATTTCGCCCAGGCTCTATTCCCTTATCCCACACATTTACCCTGCTAATCCCCTGACACTAGTGGCAATTTAGCATGGCCAATCCACCTAATCTTTGGACTGTGGAAGGAAACTGGAGTACCTGGAGGAAATCAACACAGACACGGGGAGAATGTGCAGATTTCACACAGACAGTGACCCAAGTCGGGAATTGAACCCGGGTCCCTGGTGCAGCAGTGCTGACCACTGTGCCACTGTGCCTCCATTCAAAGAAATGCAGGCAAGTTGCTCGTGTAGTCCTAGCCAATATTCATCCCTCATCCACCATCACTAAATTAGTTATTAACGTTTGTGGGAGTTTGCTGTGTGCAACTGCCAGCTGCATTTCCTACATGACAAAAATACTCAGTTGTGAGGCGCTTTGGGATGTCCTGAGTTTCTCAAATGCCTTTAGAAAGGGCAGCACGGTGGCACAGTGGTTAACACTGCTGCCTCACAGCACCAGGGACCCGCGTTTGATTTCTGGTTTGGGTCAGTCTGTGCGGAGTCTGCACGTTCTGTCCGTGTCTGCATGGGTTTCCTCCAGCTTCCTCCTACAGTCCGAAAGACGTGGAGTTAGGTACATTGGCCATGCTAAATTCTCCCTCAGTGTACCCGAGCAGGCACCGGGCTGTGGCGAATAGGGGAATTTCAAAGTAACTTCATTGCAGTGTGAATGCAAGCCTTGCTCGTGACTAATAAATAAACATAAAAGTTAAACTTTAGATGGAAAATCTTTCTTTCTGCTCAGAGCACATTATTATCAAAGGTTGGGTGGTGAGCTGGCTACGTGAGAGAGAGGTGCCCCTCTCTCACGCAGAGCCCCCCAAAGGCTGCTCAGACCCAAACTCAGGGCTGCCTTAGTGTTTACAGAAGGTGGAGACCGCTGGCTTCTTGTGTTCACAGTGCTGCTGGCGAGGCTATTGTCAGGAAGCAGCAGAGCGGAATGGAGGTCAGCACCAACAACAAAACATGCAAATCACACTTTCTGTCTGCGACGGAGAAAAATACAATACTCAAACAATCCTCCCCTCTCCTCCCTCCCCCAATGGGCACTGACTCCTCAGAGTGCCGGCATCTCCCCTTTTTAAACTCCAGAGTTTAACAGCATTTCACAACTTTAGAAATGCGTGTTAGTCGTGTGGCAAAGCTTCTTTTTAAAAGGCTGATCTTGCTTTCCCGTTGCTGCACTGGGAAGGTGCCTATTGGGATGACTGAGCACAGTGTTTATTGGGCTGTAACTGGACTGACTGCTCCGTATGTCACCCAAGTGAGAGCTCACTGAATTATCCCAACAGCAAAGCAAGCAGACTGATAGATTTGCCTGTCTGATGAGCCAACCAAAGATGTGCCTTCATATATGCAGTGGCACAGTGGTTAGCGCTGCTGCCTCTCAGCGCCAGGAACTCGGGTTCGTTTCCCAGCTTGGGCCACTGTAAGGTGGAGTCTACACGTTCTCCCAGCGTCTGTGTGCATTTTCCTCCAAGTGCTCCGGTTTCCTCCCACAATCTGAAAGATGTGTTGGTTGGTTGCATTGGCCGTGCTAAATTCTCCCTCAGTGTACCCGAACAAGTGCCGGAGTGTGGCAACTAGGGAATTTCACAGTAACTTCATTGCAGTGTTAATGTAAAGCTACCTGTGACACTAATTATTAAACTTTAAACTTTGTAAACTATAAACCTACTTGGGATTATTAAATAAACATTCGTGAATCAAACCCTTGAATCAGAATCTTCGAATCAGGGAATTCTACAGTGCAGAAGAAGGCCATCTGGCCCATTGAGCCTGCGCAGACAACAATCCCATCCAGGCCCTTTCCCCGTAACCCCACATATTTACCCTGCTAATCCCCCTGTTACTAAAGGGGCAATTTACCATCGGCAATCAACCTAATCTGCACGCCTTGCTGAAAGAATAAAGATGGTAATCATATTAATTCTGATTTGAAAGCAAGGAACTGTAATAGTGGCATTAGGTAGAGTGATTCACAATGATGTGTAGAACCTTTACATGTTAGGACTGGTATCCTGGCACACAGCATGATTGCACAGGATCACACTGTTTTCATTTTCCCTCCTATTTCCTCCTGAAGGCAGAGGTTCTCCCTGGGTCACAGTCCCTCAGTCCCTTGTAGAAGTAGTGATCTTTTCTGTGTGAACCCAGATGGAGAGAGTGGACAAGCCTTTCCTCCTGGATGGCACAGTGGCAGAGTGTTTAGCACTGGTACCTCACAGTGCCAGGGACCCTGGTTTGATTCCCATCTTGGGTCACTGTCTGTGTGGAGTTTACACCTTTTCCCTGTGTCTGCATGGTTTTCCTCCTGGGTGTTCCAGTTTCCTCCCGCACTCAAAACATGTGCAGGTTGGGTGAATTGGCCATGCTAAATTCTCCCTCAGTGTACCCGAATGGGCAATCTGTCTTGGCCAATCAACACAACCTACACATCTTTGGACTGTGGGAGGAAACTGGAGCACCCAGAAGAAACCACTGAAATAACTCCACGGAGGCAAAGGTCCCATCAAGGTTTCTTTATTTACAAGAGAATATTATCTCTCATCTGCTTCCTGTTTCAGCAGGCAGAGAGACTGACACACCTGCTTTAAACAGGGAGCATGAATTGAACCCGGGTCCCTGGTGCTGTGAGGCAGCAGTGCTAACCACTGTGCCACCCACACCTTGGTTGTTATTATATTTGCTGCTGTGTGCAACGTGCCCTCAAATTGTTTGGGGGGGGGGGGTGCGTTGCTTAAGTGCACAGTTCCTTTAATTTTCTTTGCGCACACACGGTAACTTTAAGTGGTCAACATCTGTGCAGCCTGCATGGAAACATTTTGAATTACTACACCTTCGAAATGTTCAAGGAAACATTGGTGGCTGAACTTAAAGAAGTATTTAATTGGTTGTAAAATACTTAATACTCTGAGGCTTTAAAAGATGTTCTATCGATTCTTGCACATTTACATTCTTGGGGTGGAATGGTGGCACAGTGGTTAGCATTGCTGCCTCACAGCGCCAGGGACCCAGGTTCGATTCTGGCCTCGGGTCACTGTCTGTGTGGAGTCTGCACATACTCGCTGTGTCTGCGTGGGTTTCTTCCAGCGCTATGGTTTCCTCCCACATTCCATAGATGTGCTGGTTAAGTTGATTGGCCATGCTAAATGGACCCTAATGTCAGGGGGATTAGCAGGGTAAATGTATGGGGTTTCAGGAATAGGGCCTGGTTGGGATATGGTTGGTCCAGACTCGATATGCCGAATGGCTTCCTTCTGTATTGTAGGATTCTATGATTCAAGTCTATTTTTCTGAACGCAGTAGTGGAATGCAGGTCTTTGAATGGTTAAGTTGCTTCTTGTTTGTGATTCATGATTAGATCGTGTGTTGTTGCGTAATTCCTGTGTGTAATAGGGGACATCAAGGCACATCATCTATCAACATTTTGCAAACGTTTATGCAAAGCTTCTTTAAGGAGAATCTGTGTTGCACTAAGACATGGGAGGTTGTGCAATTCTTTTGTGATTTTACACAAGTCAGCAGAACTGTGCTGGTGGGAAAATCTTATTTTCCTTTGCTGTTTGTTTAATTGAACTCTGTTCCAATGACTGGATTGCTCTTTCTGTTTAGCCTAGTGTGCCCCAGATGTGGTTTTATCTGTCACTGCGGGAATGGGTCTGACACAAGTACAATGATGAAAGGGGCATTTAGCACATTCTTCTTTTGCCTCTTTCCCAGAATTATTTTTAGTCTTCCCCCAGTTATTTTTTCCATATTTGGCAGAAGATAACCTCTTTAACCTTTGGGACAATATCTAATAACGGTACCCAGTGCTTCACAGTCAGAAGTGTTGGATTGGACACTAGTATTGTCACATGCATTAGTATAAAGTGAAAAGTTTTGCAAAGCATACCGTTCCTTGAGAAGGAAAGGAGGGGGTGCAGAATGTAGTGTTACAGTCATAGCTAGAGTAGAGAAAGATCAACTTAACATAAGGTAGGTCCATTCAAAAGTCTGATAGCAACAGGGAAGAAGCTGTTCTTGAGTTGGTTGGTACGTGACCTCAGACCTTTGTATCTTTTTCCCGATGGAAGAAGGTGGAAGAGAGTATGTCCAGAGTATGTGGTGTCCTCGATTGTGCTGGCTGCTTTTCTGTGACAATGGGAAGTGTAGACAGGGTCAATGGATGGAAGGCTGGTTTGCGTAAACAGAGTGAATGGATGGAAGGCTGGTTTGTGTAGACAGAGTGAATGGATGGGAGACTGGTTTGTGTAGACAGAGTGAATGGATGGGAGACTGGTTTGTATAGACAGAGTCAGTGGATAGGCAGCTGGTTTGTGGTTTGGTGGAGGCTACCTCGCTAAATATTTTTAAGACGCGGGTTGATGGGTTTTTGATAGGAGAGGGGATTAAGGGTTATGGGGAGAGGGCGGGAAAGTGGAACTGAGCAGCGACAGATCAGCCATGATCTTATTGAATGGCGGGGCAGGCTCGAAGGGCTGGATGGCCTACTCCTGCTCCTATTTCTTATGTTCTTATGTTATGTTTGTGTAGTCAGAGTGAATGGATGTGAGACTGGTTTGCATAGACAGAGTCAATGGATGGGAGACTGGTTTGCGTAGACAGAGTCAATGGATGGATGGCTGGTTTGTGTAGACAGAGTGAATGGATGGGAGGCTGGTTTGTGCAGGCAGTGTCAATGGGGATGGGAGGCTGGTTGATGTAATGGGAGTTCAGATGAGACATTAAACCAAGCCTTCTGCATCAAATAGACACAATAGATCCCTTGGCTCTGTTGGAAGAGCTCTGGGATACTTACCTGTGTCTCAGACGATATCTATTCTTCACCCAGAACAGATGATCTGGTCATTACTGTGTTGCTGGTTTTTTGGGAGTTCACTGTGTGCAAATTGGGTACCGAGTTTTCCTGCATTACTGCACGTCACAACATTCAAACATTTGTTGATTGCAAAGCACTTTGGGAAATCCGTGAAAGAGGTGATATGAAATGAAGTCTTTCTCTACAAGATTACTTTGGTGGTTGCATATAAAAGCTGCTGTGTCAGTCTGAAGCAGCCACCTGTACGTGGGGGTTGTCCTTTTTCCCAGAAGCGAGGGCTAAGGCTGGAGCGCAGTTCAAGGGAAAGATTGTAAACAGTCGTTTTCTTTGTTTGCAAAGGCCTCACAATGGATGACTTTGTGCGAACATTTTAAAAGCATTTTACTCGTATTACTTATATATTTAATTGTAAAATAAAATGAACAAAACACTCCCCTTTTGAGTGGCTCCAGGCTTTTATACGGAATCTGAAATGAAGTGTTCCATCTGATAATTGTAAATTGAGCAGACGTAAATAGCCAATTGTTTTTTGGTCGCAGAGTGCAGATGCCATGGTTAGGGGTGGATATGTGGGTGAATGAAAAATACACAGACTGAATGACCATTTTTGCAGGTGTCCAAGGTTCAATCCCTTTCTTTCCAGCCCCATGATACAGTGTCAGGCTGCCAAATCAGCAGAGAGCTCATACCTAAAGAGTGTGAGGCTCATATTATGACATCCATTGACTCTGTCTACACTTCTCACTGTCTTGGCAAAGCGGCCAGCATAATCAAGGACCCCACGCACCCTGGACATTCTCTCTTCCACCTTCTTCCATCAGGAAAAAGATACAAAAGTCAGAGGTCACGTACCAACGGACTCAAGAAGAGCTTCTTCCCTGCTGCTGTCAGACTTTTGAATGGACCTACTTCGCACTAAGTTGATCTTTCTCTGCACCCTAGCTATGACTGTAACATTATATTCTGCAATCTGTCCTGTCTGTTTCTATGTACGGTATGCTTTGTCTGTATAGTGCATAAGAAACAATACTTTTCACCAATACTAATACATGTGACAATAATAAATCAAATCAAATCAAACTCAAAAGAATAACACAGCACAGAAGAAGACCACTTGGCCTATCTTCCCTTGCCGGCTCTTGTTTTGAGCCCACTTTTCTGATCTATCTTTGTAAACATTTCCTCTTCAATTAGTTACCAGTTTCAGAGAATCCCTACAGTGCCAGGAGGCGGCTATTTGGGCCATCGAGTCTGCACTGACCACAATCCCACCCAGGCTCTAACCCCATGCATTTACCCTAGCTAACGCCCTGACACTAAGGAGCAATTTAGCACTGCCAATCCACCTAATTCGCAGATCTTCGGAATATGGGACGAAACCGGAACACCTGGAGGAAATCCACACAGATACGGGAAGAACATGCAGACTCCACACAGACAGTGAGCCAACTCAGGTCCCTGGTGCTCTGAGTCCGCAGTGCTAACCACTGTGCCACCATGCCGCCCCGTTACTTTTTAATTGTTATTATTGAATCTGCTTCCAGACAGTACATTCCAAATCACAGCTTGTTGCATAAAAAAACACGTTTTCTCATATCACCTCTGGTCCTTTTACCAATTATTTTAAAAGCTATGTCCTCTGGCTGCCAATACTCTGTCACCAAAACCATTTCTTTAATTACTCTTCCTAAACCCTGTAAGATTTTAAATATTCTCTCAAATCTCCTCTTAACCCTCTCGGCTTGTATTGCAATGTCCTTCCAGCAGGATCCAATCTGCTAATGTGCACTTCAGGCCATTCATGCCACATTTCTGCTGCAGCGAGGTTGGAGAGTTTGGTGGCTAGCCAAATCTCCTTGCATTGCAACGGGATGGAAGAATCCTGCTGGCATGAATGGTGATAAGGTACTGGCCTTTATGTTTCTTGCTAGGCATAAAACAAAAGTATTCCTCAGTGTCCGACATCCGAACTCTTCAGCACCTTCTGGAATCCCAACCCTGCTTATTTTAATGGAGGAATTAATTACTTAGGTGGGCAGGTCAAGGCCTTTCATGTGTTGGTGCAGACTCGATGGGCCAAAGGGTCTCTTCTGCATTGTAATATCCTGTGAAATAGGTTAAAATGTCGAAATGAATTTCAGATAAATATTTGGACTCCAGAAATGCATGGCCCAATTTCATGGTCAAACATGAAGTTAATTTGGGATTTGTCAAACCAGTTTTCAGGATAAAGAAGCAGCAATCTATCTTTCTCTGAGTTATTTTTTGCTTGCCCCACAAAAAGCTGGCACAGGCAGGATGGGCAGAATTGCCTGCTGGTGTGCTACATCATCTACGTTATCTGCTAGTTGTCAACTTGAATTGACACATAATAAACCAGAAATGCCTCACAGTGCCAGGGATCTGGGTTCAATTCCCAGTTTCCTGTCTGTGCGGAGTCTGCACATTCTCCCCGTGTCTGAGTGGATTTCCTCCCACAGTCCAAAAATGTGTGGGTTAGGTTGATTGGCCATGGTAAATGTATGGGGTTATGGGACAGGTAGGGGGTGGGTGGACGGGGGTGGGGGGTAGGGGGAATGGTGAGGTGGGCCTGGGAAAGATGTTTTTTCGGAGAATCAGTTCAGGCTCAATGGGCCAAATGGCCTCCTGCACTGCAGGGATTCTGTGGTTCCATGGTTCTAATTCTTAACTGCTTCAGTTTGGACTCCCTTGCACTTTAAAAAGATGCCTTGCTGTATGGTGGTGTGTTCACCTCAAATTTACTTCTTCGTATCAAGAAACACCCACTATCTCCTCCAGTGCAGAAAAATGCAATGTGTCAAGTTGTGATCTTAATCTATTCCCACTGCTTGCAGTGTCTTGTTGCATGGGGTTAAAATCAAATATCAAAGACTAAAAAATCTGAAATGTAGTTCTGGAAAAGGATGGAGCGGGTCAGTTGGAGTGAATGCAGGGATAATGAAGAAGTTCTCAGGCTGGTGGAGGCGGAAAGGCCATCCACGCATATCTTCAAGAAAAGGTAGCAAGATTGAATTGACCATATTCTAAACACTGGGGACGCATGAAGGATGCGATTGAAGGAAGATTAGAGGAATGTAGACCAAAAAGGGATAAAAAGAAGGATGACGTTAGACCTCTACTGTGGTCTTTAAGGGGTTTTTAGATAAGCACGTGAATCTGCAAAGAATGGAGCAATATGGAGCAAGGGCAGGCAGAATTTGGCCTCATGTTCAGCACAACATTGTGGGCCAAAGAGCCTGTTCTTGTGCTGTACTGCTCTATGTTCTAACTTGAAATCGAAAATAGGAAAGCTCTATGAGTAATTGAAGAGGAAAGCACAGAACTGTGGGTGTAGAGGAACTAGCAGAGCAGCTTGGACAGATTACTGCAACATTTTTATTTGCCCCTTGTAGACTGCACGGAGACTGGTGCTGACATCAGTGTTGACAGGCTGAATGGCCTGTTTCTGTTCTACAGGGGAGGCGATGG
This sequence comes from Carcharhinus amblyrhynchos, assembly GCF_965287045.1. Taxonomy (NCBI): domain Eukaryota; kingdom Metazoa; phylum Chordata; class Chondrichthyes; order Carcharhiniformes; family Carcharhinidae; genus Carcharhinus; species Carcharhinus amblyrhynchos. The sequence goes on from NC_137356.1 coordinate 6,625,934, forward strand.
CCTTGTGATATTGCTAGACTATTAATCCAGAAACTCAGCGAATGTTCTGGCCTTCATGGTCATCAGTCGATTCTTAATTTCAGCTTGTTTTTATTGAATTCAAATTCCACCATCTGCCGTGGCAGGATTCGAACCGGATGGCCTTGTGATATCGCTAGACTATTAATCCAAAAACTCAGCGAATGTTCTGAGAACCCGGTTCGAATCCTGCCACAGCAGATGGTGGAATTTGAATTCAATAAAAACAAGCTGAAATTAAGAATCGACTGATGACCATGAAACCATTGTCAATTGCCGGAAAAGGCCATCTGGCTCACTAATAGGGAAGGAAATCTGCCGCCCTTACCTGGTCTGGCCTACATGTGCCTCCAGAAGCCACAGCAATGTGGTTGACTCTCAACTGCCTTCTAAGTGATATGCAATAAATGCTAGCCAGCCAGCAACGCCCATATCCCATGAACAAAAAAAAGACTCAATGTAATATAGGGGTTAAAGCAGACACTGATGGGTGCTTCTGTTCAAGTTGTTTCCCAGCTACTGTTCAGAGAAGGACTTTACATGGTCTTGGCTGGCTTCATGGAAACACAAAATCAAACTCTTTCTCAGCCAAGACACTCAGAGTAGTTTATTCTCTCGCTTTGATAATCTCTCCTCCCTGCCCTCTCAAAGATCATTAACTTGCTCCCTGCAGTACAATCCCATGGATACCAGACACACTCTGTTACCTCGAACAAGTGACCAACATTCATCAAAAAGGTATGTATGAATGTGAATGTCAGCAGCAATCCCACTGAGCCAGTCCTATCCTTGCCCAGCAGAGCATGGTTCATAATGAACAGGAATGGAAGCACCAGCCAAGTCTCATCTTGTCCTTCCCCTACCATACACTGTCCCAGATGAGAGTTGCTAACTTGACTAAGAGGAATTAGAGACAGCGTTGATTCATTGGCTTTGGGGCATGCTGAGGTTGAGAGGTGCTATTTGAATGCAAGTTTTCTTGTATTGTCTTTGTCCACCTGACTCTGGGATGTGCACCGAACAGGATATGAAAGCAATAACTTATTGCTGCGGTTGGGATGTGAACAACTGGCCTCGAGAGGATCCAGTCCCCTTGTACTCTCCATCTCTCTCCAGGGATCAGCCTTATCTAGACCACTAGAGCCTTATCTTTATTTCAGAAGGGTGGATGTGGGGCTGTGCAGTGCTGATTAATAACAATCGGCTGACACTGAAATGTTATTTTTAAGGGAGAAATCCAAGGAAAGGCCAAAGCTGATGGTGCAGCAACCATGTAGAAAGATTGAAACACGATAATGACTGACGTAATTTCCTAATCCATGTTACAAATGCCTATTAATTACACAACATATGGATTATATTAAAACTTGATCATTTAAGGTCCATGTACAAAATGTATATTGTATACCATCTGGATCTCTGATCATTAACACATTATAAAGTAGAGTTTTAGAATCATAGAATCCTACAGTGCAGAAGAAACCACATTTCAGACTTTTTAGTCTTTAATATCTGATTTTAACCCCATGCAACAAGATACTCCAAGTGGTGGGAATAGATCAAGATCATATTGACACATTGAGCTTTTCTGCACTGGAGGAGATGGTGGGTGTTTCTTAATACAAAGGAGTAAATTTGAGGTGCACACGTCACCATACACCAAGGGCAAAGGAGTCCAAACCGAAGCGGTTAAGAATTAGAACCATAGAACCACAGAATTCCTACGCTGTAGGAGGCCATTTAGCCCATCAAGTCTGCACCACAATCCCACCAGGCCCTGACTCCATAATCCCATGCATTTACCTGCTAATCCCGTTGACACTAAGGGGCAATTTATCACAGCCAATCCACCTAACCCGCACACCTTTTGGACTGTGGGAGGAAACTGGAGCACTCAGAGGAAACCCATGCAGACACGGGGAAAATGTGCAAACTCCACACAGACAGTGACCCAAGGCTCGGAATCAAACCCGGGTCCTGGTGCTGTGAGGCAGCAGTGCAAACCACTGTGCCACCCCCATTTACAAATTGAGTTTGGTTAAAGTAAGTTAAATTTTTTTTAAAACTATCACTGCATTTTACTGGACAAACTTTTTCAGCAGTGATGATTGACTGAGCCACTTGTGTTTATTTGGGACATGATTCTCTTGACAGCTTTCATAATTACAGCACCGTGTCTTTCAGGAGCTGATAGCATTACCTGTTTATAAATTTTGCTCTCTTACTTTCATGTCTGTTGGTTTTCCTCTCCTGTCCTCCACCAACTCCTCTCCCACAACTCATTTTTCTGTGGGGTTCTCACACTGCACTATCAACCATCCAAAAGCTGAGCAGATTGCAGAGACTTACTGCCTGGGGCTCGCCCGTGCAGAGCGGGCAGGTTCCAAATGGGAAAGGGAGAAAATCCTTCATTGAAGAAAGGTGTTGTCATTAGGTGGAGGTTTTTTTTATTGGGAGGGTCTGCCTGCTGTAAGAAGTTGCACCACACCTCTATTCTGTCAGCAAACGAGAGAGGAAAACAAAGCAAGTCTTGCACTCTATAGCGCTCTTAACAACCTTGATACCCAAACCAAAAGCACTGAAGCACAAAAGCAGCCAGAAACAGTATTGCAGTGTAATCACTGTTGTAATGCAGGAAGTGCGTTGGTTAATTTGCACACAGCAAACCCCTATAAACAGCATTGCGATAGGAGCATTTGATTTTGACCTTGATTTGATTTATTATTGTCACATGTATTAGTATACAATGAAAAGTATTGTTTCTTGCAGGCCATACAGATAAAGCATACCACTCATAGAGATGGAAAGGAGAGGGTGCAGAATGTAGTGTTACAGTCATAGCTAGGGTGTAGAGAAAGTTCAACTCAATGCAAGGTAGGTCCATTCAAAAGTCTGATGGCAGCAGGGAAGACGCTGTTCTTGAGCCGGTTGGTATGTTACCTCAGACTTTTGTATTTTTTCCTGACGGAAGAAGTGGAAGAGAGACTGTCCGGGGTGCATGGGGTCCTTAATTATGCTGGCAGCTTTGCCGAAGCATGGGAAGTGTAGACAGAGTCAATGGATAGGCGGCTGGTTTGCGTGATGGACTGGGTTACATTCATGACCCTTTGTAGTTTCTTGTGGTCTTGGACAGGCACCATACCAAGCTGTGATACAACCAGAAAGAATGTTTTCTGTGGTGCATCTGTAAAGTTGGTGAGAGTCGTAGCTGCCATGCCAAATTTCCTTAGTCTTCTGAGAAAGTACAAGTGTTGGTGGCTTTCTTAACAACAGTGCTGGCACTGGTGGGGAGAGGACAAAAACAGGTTGTTACTGATCTGAAATTTGAAGCTTCTGACCATTTCTACTTTGTCCCTGTTGATGTAGTCAGGGGCATGTTCTTCGCTATGTTTCCTGAAGTCGATGACAATCTCTTTCATACAGGAGGAAACTATTTAGCCCCTTTACTCCATTACAGTTTGATGAGATCATGCAACCTAACTCCATACACTGAGAAGCCTTTGCATCCTTAGAACCTTTTAAAAAAATCTATTAATCTCAGTTTAAAATTAACAGAAATCTAGTAGTAACGATGTTTGTGGCGAGGTAGATATTGTTCGGGGCACCAGATAAAATGTCCTTGAATCTTTACTATGATGCAGTGAGAGAAAAGGCTTTTGATCACTTGCCCTCATTCTCTCAGAAATGGAGACTGCAAGATGATGAAACCAAAGGTTTCCCAGTCCCGAAGGGAATTGGGTAGTGGGAACTAAAGTAGATTGTTCACCTTGGGTGAAAATGTAGTTACAGAGGACAGAAATTGAAAACTCGATTGGAATGAGGAGGAAAATTATGGGTAACTTTTTCATCAAAGGCTGAGGGATTTTGGATGGGTTATTGTGGAAGGTACAGACTATATATGAATCATTCAAGAAGTAACTGGTGTGTTTCTGTAGCCAACAAGGCCTGCAAAATATATTGGGAATGTGGGTACCTTGAGGTTGAGGTTCTTTAGAAAGGGGACATGTATATTGGGGCTAGTTCCAATTCCTTAAAACCTTAACCTAAGACTTCATTAACTCCACAGTGTGGGTGGTGACCTAATGACATTATCACACACTATGTACAGAGAGACAAACAGATTTTCTTTGTGTGGCATGGCTTTATCTGGATGTCTTGTCTCACTTCAGAGGCAAGTTGTTTCCATCAACAGGGTTTGTGTTGTTTTACACAGCCTGATTCTTTTCCCGCCCTCCCTGTGCTGAGGGATCCTCCTTCCCCCACCCCATTAATGGAGCTCAACCATTAACAGAACAACCTGAAAAGTCAGACAGGCTTGCTTTTGTGCGCACAAGGTGGAGGTTAAGGAAGTGATTCTTGCGCTTGAGTGGTGAGGCCTGAAGCACAGTCAGTCAATGGATGGCACGGTGGCACAGTGGTTAGCACTGCTGCCTCACAGCGCCAGGGTCCCAGGTTCATTTCTGGCCTTGGGTCACTGTCTGTGTGGAGTTTGCACGTTCTCCCCGTATCTGAATGAGTTTCTTCCGGTGCTCCAGTTTCCTCCCACAGTCCAAAGATGTGCAGGTTAGGTTGATTGGTCATGCTATATTGACCCTAGTGTCAGGAGGATTAGCAGGGAAAATGTGTGGGGTTGCGGGAATAGGGACTAGGTGGGATTATGGTCAGTACAGACTCGATGGGCTGAATGGCCTCCTTCTGTTCTGCAGTGATTCTATGATTCTAATACTGAGCCTTGGACCTTGTTTCCATTGAGCTGTGGTGAACAGGAGGCAGCTTGTTGGCCTGATGGGATAAAGGTCCAGCTCACTGCGGCAGTTGTGAGGGTGAGAAGGGAAGGTTGACTGCAGTTGGTACATGGAGGCAGAGGCCATTGTGGGACAAGGGGTGATAGTTACTATCATGGCATGGAGAAAAGTGGTGACTGGCAGAGAGGAGGCTCCAGTTCCTGGCTCCTGGGAGCTGCTGGAAAGCCACTTAACCTTGTGGATGGAGCCAGCAACCCCTTATTCCCTTTCACTGCTGCTGAGGAATAAACTCACTTTCTGAGAGAAAGATCATGGGTCATCAAAGGTTAGCACTGCTGTCTCACAGTGCCAGGGACTTGGGTTCAATTCTGGCCTTGGGTCACTGTGTGGAGTCTGCACGTTTTCTCTGTGTCTGTGTGGATTTCCTCCAGGTGCTCTGGTTTCCTCCTACAGTCTAAAGATGTATGGGTTAGGTTGATTGGCCATGCCAAATTGTCCCTAGTGTCAGGAGGATTAGCAGCGTAAATATGTGAGGTTCATGGAATGGGTGGGATTGTGATCAGTGCAGACTTGATGGGCCGAATGGCCTCCTTCTGCACCGCAGGGATTTTATTCAATGATTCTGAAATTTAAAAATACCCTTTAAATACCTTTGTTAATTATTGTCAAATATTGTTGATGGGTTCAGGGGAAATCTGTTTCACTGGGCCACACGATGGATTGAGAGCTTACGTGACGTGACAACCACGAACACACCAAGCCAAAACTGGCAACCCTATTTGTGTTATGGGGAGAGCAGTGTGCTCGGAAGTCTCCACCCACACTGTCTCAGTGGATGGGATGACCCTGTTTTACTTCACTGATTAAGAGGAACCAGATCCCCTGGCAGGCTACCAGTCCTCAATGGCCGCATGACTTTACTGAGAGGGTTTTGTGGGCGAGTGGACAAAGGGGTAGGTTATGGACTTTGCGGCAGATGTATGAGAGGAAAGGAGTGTTTCAGGAACTCCCATCAAGTCACCTATTTGGCAGAATAAATCCTTTTCTATTTCACACTGAGATTCCAGTCTGGTTAACCTCAATGACAAGATAAGACTCCAGAAAGACACAAGTTTGACTGCATCTCCTGGGGGATAATTTGTCAGGTTCACTGTTTGGGCTGTAATACCGTCACCACCTGATAAGCTTTAAGTTTTTTGAGTCTAAGTTTATTTTAAGCTGAAACCTCTGTGTGACTACACCATGTGCTGTCCGGCCACACAAAAGTTGAGCATGGCTTTGTCTACAAGTATTGACCTTGCAGCCACAAAGTGATTTATCTCTGCCGCACACTCACTGGCACAGAGTAAGTGCCACACTGTTTGAGATGGCATATTTCAGATTAGATATTCAGGGTGGCACAGTGGTTAGCACTGATGCGACCCAGCGCCAGAGACACGGGTTCAATTCCAGCCTCGGGAGTCTGCACATTCCCCCTGTCTCTGCATGGGTTTCCTCCAGGTGCTCCAGTTTTCTCCCAACTCCAAAGATGTGTGGGGGTAGATTGATTGGCTATGCTAAAGTAACCTTTAGTGTCCCAAGGTGTGTAGATTAGGGGGATTGGCCATGCTAAATTGCCCTTAGTGTCAGGGGAATTAGTAGGGTAAGTATATGGGGTTGCAGGGATAGGAGCTGGGTGGGATTGTTGTCAGTGCAGGCTCAATAGGCTGACTGACTGCCTTATGCGCTGTAGGGATTCTATGTTCTATATTAACTGTTCCCACAGCCACTATTTTTTAGATGAATTTAGGTGAATGCTTCCCTCTTAACCTGGCCAATATTAATCTGCTTTATCTGATCTTTATCACATTGCCACATGTGGAAGTTTGTGTGTAATTTGGCTACCACATTATATTACAACAGGGGCTACACTTCACAAAGCACTTCATATTGCACGATACTATGGGGTGCCCTGAAGTCATGAAAGACATTACAGAAATGCAAGCCTTTGTATAGCGAGGAACAGCAATTTCCAAAAATGTCCATGTCCATCCAGATGAAAGGAAAAGCAGAAAGAAAGCAGAAAATATCCAAGGTGGGTGGCATGGTGGCACAGTGATTAGCACTGCTGTCTCACAGCTCCAGGGACCTGTGTTCAATTTCCAGCTTGGGTCACTGTCTGTATGCAGTCTGCATGTTCTCTCCGTGCCTGCATGGGTTTCCTCTGGGTGCTCTGGTTTCCTTCCATAGTCTGAAAGACGTGCACGTTAGGTGCATTGGCCGTGCTAAATTGGATTTTCACTTGAGCAGATAGAAGGAGACATTTACTGAAATTAGTCTGCGATTGCGTCAGAAGGTGTAATGTTTCACACTGTAAGTAAAAGTTAGGCTGAGGAAAGATTGACTCCAGTTTTATCCTTCACCATCTAGCTTTCTTTAAGATACCAGGTGAGGCTGTTCCTTGAAGGAATGGGTTGGCTGATGCACCAACTTAAAGATTTACCTCATTAATGCAGCAGGGTAAATCGAAGGGGAGTCTTAGAATTGCAGTACTGTGCGGAGTCTGCATGTTCTCCCCATGTCTGCATGAATTTCCTTTGGCTGCTCCTGTTTCCTCCCATAGTCTGAAAGATGTGCTGGTTAGGTGCATTGGCCGTGCTAAATTCTCCCTCAGTGCACCCGAACAGGCACAGGAGTATGGCGACTAGGGGATTTTCACAGTAACTTCATTGCAATGTTAATATAAACCTACTTGCGACACTAATAAAATAAACTTTAAAAACATATTGGTTAAACGTGTGATGCTGCCGCTGTGTGTGTACATCTTCCATCCCCTTCCTTATTACCCAGCCTTGACCTCCTCCCACTCAGTGTTATCAGAAGCAACCGCCTAATGAGTAGTTGAGTCATGAGTGCGGTAGAAACTCAAAGTGACCTCATCCGACTGAAACTCGGAGAGGAAAAGAGATTATTCTGGCTGAGAGGTTGGAGTTTTATCAAGTTTTTTTCGAGTTGTGCAGTGGTTGAGGAATGTTTCTCTGGGTGGTCGTGGAACATTGCACCGGGGATGCAAACCATCCATCAAATTATTACAGTTTTGATTATTTTGTGAGTGTGAATGTTATGCCAGTCAACTTGAGAACTGTTGATGCTGAGAAGTGGCTTCCTTATATTTCATACATATTAAACAAATCCAGGTACTTTGCAGACCTCTATATTAACCCCTCCCACAGCTTGCTGGAGAGAGTTTGGGAAGGGAGGATGATATACAGGGAGTGTGATCCCCCATGCTGCACCCCCACATATTGTGGCATGGGGGGGGTGTGGGACACTTCATTAACATATTTAATTCCCTGCAAGTGCAGTTAGGAGCCTGGTTTAATATTTACTACTGCTGAATGGATTTCTCAGGACTCAGCACCAGACAGTGAAAGGGAGGTGGGAACATGACTTGTCGGCTGGGAGGGGGCGGGGTGGGGGGGGGTGGCGGAGGTTGGTGTTGGTGGTGCAGAATGCCTTTCCCCAGGCCTCTCCCCTCCCCAAACCTGGCCTCATGGAAGCTTTCTGCTCCTGAGTACCATTTTGTTTTTCATCCTTAAGCTCATTCTCGATCCTGGACCTCTCTCTCTCACTCTCTCCCCCATTCCAATTGCTGCACAACTTCCTCGAGGGGTCTTCCTTGAGGATCTTAGGCTGCAGCCTCCAGTGGCTGCCGCTCTTCCAACTTACTGGACATGTGTCCATTTGACCAGCATGCCAGACAAGAAACAAGAGAAAATGTCAATGGAGTTGTGCAGTTAAGTTCAAGCAGGACTTCAGCATTTCTGAGCTTGCCCAGTTTATTTATTTGTCACAAGTTGACTTACATTAACGCTGCAATTAAGTTACTGTGAAAATCCCCTACTCGCCACACTCCAGCATCTGTTCGGGTACACTGAGAGAGAATTTAGCAATGCCAATGACCTAACCAGCACGTCTTTCAGTCTGTGGGAGGAAAGCTGGATCATCCGGAAATTTAGTCCAGAATATAAAGCTAGTCTCAATCATGGCAGCCATGAAACTACCATTGATCGTTGTAAAAGCCCACCTGGTTTACTAATGCCCTTGAGGGAAGGAAATCTACCATTGTTATCCGATCAGACCTACATGTGACTCCAGGCTCATAGTAATGTGGCTGACTCTTAACTGCCCTTTTAAATGGCCCAACAAACCATTGTCAGTTTGAGGACAATTAGGGATGCCCATCAAACCATGCCACATCTCATGAAAGAATAAAGAAAGAAAGCACTCCTTCTCCTAAGTGTTTTATTTTGTTATTATTCATTCGTGGGACATGGGTGTCACTGGCTGGCCAGCATTTCAGAACAAAGGACAAAGAAAATTACAGCACAGGAACAGGCCCTTCGGCCCTCCAAGCCTGCACCAACCATGCTGCCCGACTGAACTAAAGCTCCCTACCCTTCTGGGGACCATACCCTCTGTTCCCATCCTATTCATGTACTTGTCAAGACTTCCCTTAGAAGTCACTAACATATCCGCTTTCACTTCCTCCCCCCGCAATGAGTTCTGGGCACCTATCACCCTCTGTGTAAAAAATCTGCCTCTTACATCTCCTTTAAACAGTGCCCCACGCACCTTAAACCTGTGCCCCCTAGTAATTGACTCTCCCACCCTGGGAGAAAGCTTTTGACTATCCACTCTGTCCATGCCTTTCATAGTCTTGTAGACTTCTATCAAGTCACCCCTCAACCTCCATTATTCCAGTGAGAACAAACCAAGTTTCTCCAACCTCTCCTCATAGCTAATGCCCTCTATACCAGGCAACATCCTGGTAAATCCTTTCTGTGGCCTCTCCAAAGCCTCCACATCCTTCTGGCAGTGTGGCAATCAGAATTGAACACTATATTCCAAGTGCGGCCTAAGATTCTATAAAGCTGCAACATGACTTGCCAACTTTGCCCTGCCCAATGAAGGCAAGCATGCTATATGCCTTCTTGACTACCTTCTCCACCTGCATTGCCACTTTCAGAGACCTGTGTACCTGTGCCCATCCCTAGTTGGCTGAGGGCAGTTGAGAGTCAACCACTTTGCTGTGGCTGTGGAATCACATGTAGGCTAGACGAGGTAAGGACAGCAAATTTCCTTCCCTAAAGGACAGTAGTGAACAAGATTTGTTTTTCCGACAATAGTTTCAGGTCATCAGCAGATTCTTAATTTTTACTTTTTAAAAATATTAAATTCAAATTCCACCATCTGGTTTTCAGTTCACTCCAAGGCTTCATTCCTCCCCCATCCTCCGACTCTCAGGTACCTGCAGTTCCCTAACTTTGGCCTCTTGCACAACCCCGATTCAAACCCGGCTGCCCAGAACATTAGCTGAGTTTTTTGAATTAATAGTCTGGCGATAATACCACTGGGTCATCACTTCCCATTTGATGGGGCCATGATGAAGATGGATACAAAATAAATCTTCCTTTAAACTGCCCCAATAATGTGACTTAACCTTCATCTCAGGAGAGCAAGGTACAAACAGCAATGTTACGGCCTCACCTTGAATGGGTTTGCCAGTTTCGTACCAATTAATGATGAGGTCAGGGATTGTGGTAACGTTAAGAGAGAGTTCATCTTCCCAGATGAAGGGAAATAGAGGGAAATGGTCTATCTCATCCCGTAACATTGCATTTTAAAGCTATGTTGTTAAAAGCTCATGGGATTTCACAAGAGCATAATTGCTGAGTCAGAGGACATATTAGGATAAAGCTGGATCAAGCAAGTTGTTTTTAAGGGTACTTCAGACAGTGAGATGGAGAGACACAGAGTTTAGAGAAGGAATTCCAGAACTTGTGTCTTAACAGCTGAAAGCACAGCCACCAATAGTAGAGCAATTAAAAACGGGGTTGTGCAAGAAACCAAAGTTAGGGAAGTGCAGGTATCTGAGAGTCGGAGGATGGGGGAGGAATGAAGCCTTGGAGTGAATTGAAAACCAGTGTGAATTCTGAAATCGAGACCTTGTTAAGCTAAGAGCCAGTCTGACTCAGTGGGTTGGCAATGTGGAGCTGCCCTACCAACACTGCATTCTGAGGTGCAATTATTAATTTATCCAATCTGTTCAAACAGAGGAAGGCGTCAAGTAAAGAATGTTGCCGCTGGACTAAATTACCATGCACTGAAATTTCCCACTGCATGTCTCAGAGGTTTTAACATAGAATAAAAGCATAATCTCACTATGTAGAAATGATCGAGGGCTTCAAGTTTTTAGGTGTCCAGATCACCAACTGCTCCCTCCATGTCGACACCATAGTTAAGAAAGCCCACCAATGCTTCTATTTTCTCAGAAGACTAAGGAAATTTAGCATGGCAGCTACGACTCCCACCAACTTTTACAGATGCCCATAGAAAACATTATTTCTGGTTGCATCACAGGTTGGTATGGCTCCTGCTCTGCCCAAGATCGCAAGAAGCTACAAAAGGTCGTGAATGTAGCCCAATCCATCACGCAAACCAGCCTCCCATCCATTGACTCTGTCCATACTTCCCGCTGCCTCAAAAAAGCAGCAAGCATAATCAAGGAGCCCACGCAAAATTCACCTTTTAGTTCTTCATACTTTTATGGGACTTTCCAGTGTCCTGCATGCTCTTCCCAAACCCATACCACCTTCCACATCTTGCCAAGCTTAATGAAGGAAACTCTGAACTTCATGTTTTTATGCATGTCAAATAATCTGAAAGTTGTCCTTGATGTTGTAAAGCTTGGCATTACCAAATACATATTCGTGTTTTCTGATGTCTCTCACAATGGTGAATTCAACATTTATTCTGATACTGACACAGATCAGGAAATTCTTTGTTTGATCCCTGCTTTTAAGCAGAATACATCAAGGACTTGGAGGGCTCATAAAGTTCCTTCAAATTGGTCAGAAAGAGGGAAAATTGGAAAGAACGCTGTTCCCAATTGCTTCCAGCTGCCTCTTGCTTGACATACATCTTGTGTTGCTAGTGGTGTTAGAGTTGCCAACAGGGACATATTCATAGACCTCCTGCCTCAGACTATCCCACCCAGTCAGTCTTTTTTTACATGCATCTAAACTATTTTGTAGCTAATTAATACAGGCATTCAAAGAAAATGGGAGAGAAGGGGGGCACATTGGCCTAGTGGAATTATTGCTAGACTGTTAATCCAGAAGCTCAGCTAATGTTCTGAGGACCCAAAGAACAAAGAGAATTACAGGACAGGAACAGGCCCTTCGGCCCTCCAAGCCTGCACTGACCATGCTGCCCAACTGAACTGAAACTTCCTACCCCTCCAAGGACAGTATCCCTTTATTCTGATCCTATTCATGTATTTGTCAAGACGTCCCTTAAAAGTCACTATCATATCTGCTTCCACTACCTCCCCTGGCAGTGAGTTCCAGGCACCCACCAGCCTCTGTAAAAAAACTTGCCGGGTTCGAATCCCACCATGGCAGATGGTGGAATTTGAATTCGTTAAAAAATATCCGGAATTAAGAATCTATTGATGACCCTGAAACCATTGTTGGAAAATCCCATCTGGTTCACTAATTCCCTTTAGGCAATGAAATCTGCCATCCTTATCCTTACTGGTTTGGCCTACATATAACTCCAGAGCCACAACAATGTGGTTGACTCTCAAATGCCCTTGGGCAGCTAGGGATGGGCAGTAAATGCTGGCCAACCACCCACAAATGAATAAAAAGGATTCTTTTAAAAAATGCCCTTATTATTTATTTTCTCTCTCTTGTTCCTGGCAGTAAACTCCTGGAGCTAAACCTCTAATTCCTGCAGAATCCAGACAACCCTGGAGGACTGAAAACCCAAGGTGGAGAACAGAATGGGTCATAGTCCGAAAATGTATGGGTTAGGTGGATTGGCTAGGCTAAATTACCCCTTAGTGTCAGGGGGAATAGCTAGGCTAAAGGCATGGGGTTACAGGGATAGGGCCTGGGTGGGATTGTGGTCGGTGCTGACTCAATGGACCGAATGCACTGTAGAATCCTAAGATCTATGATCGAGCTTGAGGGTCGTCAGGCAAACCACAGCCCACACTCACTGCATAGACTCAGTAATGAAGAAAGGCAATGCGGGCGAGAGGGGAGTGGGTTTTTTCTGAAATTATTTGATGAGATGTGTCAGCCACAGTAGAAGAAATATGAAGGTGATTTAATAACGGTGGCTGTGGCCACAGTCCAGCCGCTGATTCAAACTAACACAGCATAGAGGAGGTAAAAAACAAAACCGAAAATGTGGCGAGGAAGTGAAGATGAAATTATTATACCCTGAAGTTGAAATGTAAAACAAGTGCAAAAGGATCAAGGGAAAAGAATCAAGACTCCTCATCCCAATGCTAACATTCTCCTAGGCATTTAAACAGTTAAAGAGTAGTTCAAATCAGGGCGAACTGTGAAATGGTTCAATGAGTTTTACTTCAGGTATAAAGTGAAACTGTACCAAGATTACACTGAGCAAGGAAATTTTGAAAGTGGCAATCTGGGGGATCAAATGATACCGTTATGTTACCAAGCGTATTGCTTGTTGCAAATTCTTTGAGTGCTAGATCAGAGGGCAGTTTAAGAGTTAATTAATCAAGTCGTAGTGGGTTTAGCTGAAGAATAACCATGATCATACAGACCCAGAGGCTTGCTCCCTTTCTGTGCTGAATTTGTTGGTCTTGGGTTGGGAACAGCAAATCCTATTTTTGATTTGATTTTGATTATTATTGTCACATGAATCAACATACAGTGAAAAATATTGTTTCTTGTGCACTATACAGACCATTCATAGAGAAGGAAAGGAGACTGCAGAATGTAGTGTTACAGTCATAGCTAGGGTGTAGAGAAAGATCAAGATAAGTCCATTCAAAAGTCTGATGGCAGCAGGGAAGAAGCTGTTCTTGAGTCGGTTGGTACATGACCTCAGACTTCTGTATCTTTTTCCCAATGGAAGAAGGTGGAAGAGACAATGTCCTGGGTGCGTAGGGTCCTTAATTCTGCTGGCTGCTTTGCTGAGGCAGCTGGAAGTGTAGACAGAGTCCAGCTGGCTAGAGTGAATGGACCCTTAGAGGATGAGAGGGGGAATTTAGTGGTGGGAGATGAGGAAATGGTGGAGGCCTTAAATAAGTTTTTTGCCTCGGTCTTCACGGAGGAGGACGCGAATAGTTTGCCGGATATTAAAGATAGAAGGATGGTAGGAGTTGAGGGCCTGAATGCGATTACTGTCACTAGAGAGGTAGTGCTTGATCAACTAGCGGGAACTGATGGTGGACAAGTCCCCAGGACCGGATGGAATGCATCCCAGGGTTCTGAAGGAAATGGCAGAGGTGATAGTGGATGCCTTAGGGATTATTTACCAAACTTCGCTGGATTCCGGGGAAGTGCCGGAAGATTGGAAAACGGCTAATGTTACGCCGCTGTTTAAAAAAGGTAGCAGGCAAAAGGCAGGGAATTATAGGCCGGTTAGTTTAACGTCTGTTGTTGGAAAAATGCTTGAATCCGTCATCAAAGAAGAAACAGCGAGGCACCTAGAGAAGAATTGTTTGATAGAGCAGACGCAGCACGGATTCGTTATTGGAATTCTATGAGGATGTGACTAGTGCGGTAGACAGAGAGGAACCGGTGGATGTAGTGTTTCTCAATTTTCAAAAGGCGTTTGATAAGGTGCCGCACAAAAGGTTGCTTCAGAAGGTTAGGGGGCATGGAGTTGGGGGTAAGGTGTTAGCGTGGATAGAGGATTGGTTGTCTAATAGGAGGCAGAGAGTTGGTATCAATGGGTGCTATTCTGATTGGCGGTTGGTAACTAATGGAGTGCCGCAGGGATCGGTGCTGAGGCCTCAGCTATTTACCATTTATATAGATGATCTGGAGGAGGGGGCTGAGTGTAGGGTGACGAAATTTGCTGATGACACAAAGATGAGTGGAAAAGCAAATTGTGCAGAGGGTTTGGAAAGTCTGCAGAGGGATCTAGATAGGCTGAGCGAGTGGGCGAGGACCTGGCAGATGGAGTACAAATGTTAGCAAGTGTGAGGTTATCCACTTTGGCAGGAATAATAGTAGGAGGGATTACTATTTAAAGGGCGAAAAACTGCAGCATGCTACAGTGCAGAGGGACCTGGGAGTCCTTGTGCATAAGTCGCAAAAACCCAGTCTGCAGGTGCAGCAGGTGATCAAGAAGGCGAATGGGATGCTGGCCTCTATAGCGAAGAGGATAGAATATAAAAGCAGGGGGGGTCTTGCTGCAACTGTACAGGGCATTGGTGAGGCCGCAGCTGGAGTACTGTGTGCAGTTTTGGTCACCGCACTTGCGGAAGGATATTTTGGCCTTGGAGGGAGTGCAGAGGAGGTTCACTAGGCTGATACTGGAGATGAGGGGGTTAGACTATGAAGAGAGACTAGACTGGGTCTGTACTCGTTGGAGTTTAGAAGGATGAGGGGAGATCTTATAGAGACGTGTAAGATAATGAAAGGGATGGATAGGGTAAAGGTAGAGAGATTCTTTCCGCTCAGAAAGGACAGCAGGACTAGAGGGCACAGCCTCAAGATAAGGGGGGGTGCAGTTTAGAACGGAGTTGAGGAGGAACTTCTTCACTCAAAGGGTGGTGAATCTCTGGAATTCTCTGCCGTTGAAGTTGTGGAGGCTACCTCGCTAAATATATTTAAGACACGGGCAGATAGGTTTTTGACAGACAAGGGAATTAAGGGTTATGGGGAGAAAGCGGGAAAGTGGAACTGAGCCACTTCAGATCAGCCATGATCTTATTGAATGGCGGGGCAGGCTCGAAGGGCTAGATGGCCTACTCCTGCTCCTACTTCTTATGTTCTTTATGTAGAGTCAATGTGTGGGAAGGCTGGTTTTTTGACCTGGGAGGTGGGATGAATCATTTGTGTTTCGGTTTGCTGCCCCTGAATAAGGGAGGCAAAACTAGGCCAGATGATTAACGTTCCAGGATTGCCGTCCAGTGAAGTAACTGAGAAAGGGGCCATTGTCAGCTGGGAGCCCCCAAATACGGCCACTGAGAAGGCAATGGAGAGCCCCTCTGTTGTGGATCCAAACTCCAACAAGTAAACATTATCTTTAGGAAGGACATTGAAAAATTGATCAGTTTTGTTCCTAGAATACTAGTTAAACCAGATGCTTGAGTGATATCAAAGACCAAGTTTAGGATTTATCAACTCTCCAGTGTCTCAGTTTATACTTTTGTAAGATCAGCAGTGTTAAAGTGATCCATTTCACCTTGGTTGTTGATCTGTAAAGCCTGAATTCCACAGTTCTGTTCAGAAGCTGGGTATAGGGGTGGAGTGAATGAATTTTTGTGCTTTTCAAAGAGATGGGGAATAAAATATCCTCACATTCGATTGTCATGCACAAAGGCAGAATCATAGAATCCCTACAGTGCCAAAGGAAGCCATTCGGCCCATCGAGTTGGTACCGACCACAATCCCATCTAGGCCCCATTCCCACAACCCCACATATTTACCCTGCTAATCCCCCTGACACTAGGGTCAATTTAGTTTGACCAATCAACCTAACCTACACACCTTTGGAGTGTGAGAGGAAACCCATGCAGACCCATGCAAACTCCACACAGACAGTGATCCGAGGATGGAATTGAACCTGGGTCCCTGGCGCCGGGAGGCAGCAATGCTAACCACTGTGCCAGGTGCAACTGAGAACTCTCTCAGCTGCCCTGTACCCTCCACCTGTCTCCACCACACTTCCAGGCTGTGCATTCCAGATCTTAACCACTCGCTGCACGGAAATGTTTTTTCTTATGTCGCTTTAGCTTCTTTTACTATTTTGCTTCAATTACTTAAAATCTCCACCCCACGTTTTCGATCCTTTCACAAGTGGGAACGATTTCTGTCTCTCTTTCTACTCTGTCCTGACCCCTCATGATTTTGAATACCTTGATCAAATCTCCTCAGCTGCCTCTTCTACAAGAAAAACAGTCCTAACTTTTCCAATCTGTCTCCGTAACTGAAATTCCTCAACTCCTGGAACCAGCCTCCTGAATATTTTCTGCATCCAAAAGAGAAAATGCTGGAAAATTTCAGCAGATCTGGCAGCATCTGTAAGGAGGAAAACAAGCTGATGTTTTGGGTCCAGATGACCCTTTGTCAAGGCTGCGTTGAGCTTCAGTGGAAAATTGCAGCAGGCCAAAGACAGACATGTGGGCATGGGAGCAGGATCCTGTGTTCTGCATTCTCTCCAATGCTGTCACATTTGCTTAAATGTGGAGCTAAGAACTGGATGGAATGCTCCAGCTGAAGCCAAACTAGTGTCCTCGACAAGGTCAACATAACCTCCTTGCTGTTGTGCTCTGTGCCCCTATTAATAAAGCCCAGGATTCTATATGTTTTATTAACCGCTCTCTCAATCTGTCCTGCGCCCTTCAATGACTTTTGCATGTGTACAACCAGGTCCCTTTGCCCCTGAACCCCTTTAGAATTGTGCCCCCTATTTTGTACTGTCTGTCCATGTTGTTCTTGCCAAAATTAATCACTTCACATTTCTCTGCATTGAACTTCATCTGCCACCTATTTACACTTTCCATTAACTAGTCTATGTATCTTTGATGTTCTACACTGTCCTCTTCACAGTTCACAATGCTTCCAAGTTTTGTATCATTCGCAAACTTTGAAATTATACGCTGCACTCAAAGGTCTAGGATATTAAAATATATCAAGGAAAACAACAACTCAGGAATTCCACTACAAACCTTCTTCCAGCCCCAAAACACCCATTAATTTATCTGTTCCCCCCTCTGCCATTCAGTAAGATCATAGCCGATCTGATTTAAGGCTTTAAGTTTTTGCAGAACTAGAGGGCACAGCCTCAAAATAAGGGAGGGGGGCTGCAGTTTAGATCAGAAATGAGGCGGAACTTCTTCTCTCAAAGTGTGGTGAGTCTCTGGAATTCTCTGCCCATTGAAGTGGTGGAGGCTACCTCGCTGAATATGTTTAAGTCACGGGTAGATAGGTTTCTGATAGACAAGGGAATTAAGGGTTATGGGGAGAAAGCAGGAAAGTGGAACTGATCCACTTCAGATCAGCCATGATCTTGTTGAATGGCGCGGCAGGCTCAAGGGGCTAGATGGCCTACTCTTGCTCCTATTTCTTTTCTTTCTTATGTTCTAACTCTATATTCCACCTACCCCTTTGACTCCCTTATTAGTCAAACATCTATCTACCTTTACCTTAGAGCCATTCATTGACCCTGCTCCAACTGCTCTTTGACGATGAGCGTTCCAAAGATTCACGACTCTCTGAGAGAAAAAATTCAACTCACCCATATTATATGGGCAACTCCTTATTTTTAAACAATGCTCTCAATTACCTCTTTAAAAAAAAAGAATTTCCTTCAAGGAATCCATGCCACCTTTATCTTTGCACACACACTTTTGATCCTTGGCCTCAATTCTAAGGAAGACTGAAAAATTATGGTCAGTGCCTCTCCAGTTTCCACTCTTACTTCTGTGGATGCATCTCATCGAGTCTTGGCGCCTGATCAACTTGAAGTATAGTCAGCCTATCCAATGCTACCTCCTTATCAACTTAAACCCTTCAAGTGAATGACTTCCTCATTCACCATGATCTGCATAGAATCTTGTTCCTTGGTAGGAAACAGATGCAAAATATCCATCTAATACTACTACAATGTTCTCTGCCTCCACATATAAATCCTCTTTTCAGTTCCTTATTGTCCCTACTTCTCTTTAGCTGCCTGTCAAAGACGTTGGGATTCTCCTTAACGTTAGCTGCCAGTCTCTTTTCATACTCTCTCAGCTTTTCTTATTTGCTTTCTCATTTCCCTTCTGAACCTTCTATATTCAGCCTGATTCACAATTATATTTCTACATAACATTTGTTGTGAGCTTTTTTTTTCTTTATAGTTATTTCCACCTCTTTGGCTTTTTTATTCATTCATGGGATATGCACATCGTTAGCTGGCCAGCATTTATTGCCCATCCCTAGCCGCTCTTGAGAAGGTAGTGGTGAATTGAAATGCTGCGATCCCTGAGCTGTGGGTTGGCCCTACCTTTCCCTTTCAAGAGAATATAACTTGAAATGCCTGAAATACCTCTTCTATGAAGCTGTCCTGTTGTACAGCTATCATTTCCCCTGCCATCCTGTGACTCCACTTATTTCAGCCCCAATCCATTCTTATCCCCATTTGAAATTGGCTCTGCCCCAGTTAATTATCCTTCCTTGGGATTGTTCATTGTCCTTTTCCAAGTTCAGTCCAAAACTTGCAATACAATGATCACTGCCACCAAAGTCTTCCCAATCTGATACTTGATCAACTGGGTCCACCTCATTCTCAAGAACCAGGTTGACCAGTAACTCCTTTCTGGTTGGACTGGAAACATACTACTGTAGAAACTTTTCCTGAACACACTCTGACAACCTTTGCCACTCACCGCCCATTACACTACTGCTCTCCCAGTCTTTATTTGGAGAATTAAAGTCCATCATTACAGCTACTCTATAATCTTTGCATCTTTCTTTATTTCCTTTCAATTGTGTTCCTCGACATCCTTCTCATCAGTTGGTGGCCTATAGACAACACTGTGAAAAGTAATTTAACCTTTATTTATTCCTTGGCTCTAGCCAAACAATTGTCAATGGTTTCTTTGTCCCCTCTGGGACATCCTCTTTCTCCAGTTCTGCAATGCTCCCCTAATACCACCAACGCTCCCCCCGCTTTCCTATCTTTCCTGAACACTTTGTATCAAGGAATATTTAATTTCCAGTCCTGCCCTTATTTGAGCCAGGTCGCAGTTATTGCCACACCTACTGAAACTTCAAACCTCAGAAAAGCTGCAGCAATAGCTTTTCCTGAAATTTTAATAATAGACTGATAGAGGTTTACAGCATGGAAACAGGTCCTTTGACCCAATTTGTCCATGTGGCCCAATTTTTACCATTAAGCTTGTCCCAATTGCCCATGTTTGGCCCATATTCCTCTATATCCATCTTATCCATGTAACTGTCTAGATGCTTTTTAAAAGTCAAAATTGTACCCACTTCTACTACTACCTCTGGCAGCTCATTTCAGACACTCACCACTCTGTGTGTGAAAAAATTGAACCTCTGCATCCTTTTGTATCTCTCCCCTCTCGCTTAAACCTATGCCGTCTAGTCTTAGACTCCCTTACCTTTGGGAAAGTATCACAGAATCACAGAATACTACAGCGCAGAAGAGGCCCTTCGACCCATTGAGTCTGCACTGACACATGAAAGGCCCTGACCTGCCCACCTAATCGCACTTGCCAGCACTTGGCCTATAGCCTTGAATGTTGTGATGTGCCAACTACTAGTCCAGGTACTTTTTAAAGGATGTGAGGCATCTCGCCCCCACCACCCTCCCAGGCAGCACATTCCAGACCTTGGCCGCACTCTGGGTAAAAACGTTTTTCCTCAAATCCCGCCTACACCTCCCACCCCTCACTTTTAACTTGTGTACCCTCATGAGTGACTCTTCAACTAAGGGGAACAGCTGCTCCCTAGCTACTCTGTCCGTGCCCCTCATAATCTTGTACACCTCGATCAGGTTGCTTCCCCTCCCACCCCGGTCTTCTCTGCTCCAACGAAAACAACCCAAATCTCTCTTTATAACTTAAGTGTTCCATTCCAGGCAGCATCCTGGTGAATCTCCTCTGCAGTCCCTCCGGTGCAATCACATCCCTCTGATAATGTGGTGACTAGAACTGCACACAGTACTCCAGCTGTGGCCTCACCAAAGTTGTATACAGCTCCATCTTGACCTCTCTGCTTTTGTAACCTATACCCCAATTGATAAAGGCAAGTGTGCCTTATGCCTTTTTCACCATCCTATTTTGTAGTTTGAAATAATCTTATGTACTTCTGACTGAGACCACAATTGCTGTCTCAATTGGAAGCAATACTAATAAGAATTGAATCAGGAACAGATGCTGGAAAAGCTCAGCAGGTCTTGCAGCATCTGCAGGGTGAGAAAGCCAGGTTAACTTCTCGAGTCCATTTGATTCTTCATCAGAACTGCAGAGAGGGAGCAATGTGTTAAATATTAAACTGTAGCTGAGAGAGATTGCAACAAGATGTAGTCTCCTGTGCTGTATTATTCTTAAGATTCAAATCCATCTCCAACTGCTTTTATTGCCAATTGGCTGTTTTCTGCTTTGAGACAGCCACCTCGCACACTATCTTTCCTCCTCTTACGCTCCTGCAGAAGAAATATTTTTGTGCCCCAGAATTATGCCTGTTACTTGGAACAACCACTGGAGGGGAGCTATGCTGTTGCTGCTTTTTTTAATTCATTCATGGGACAGGGACATTGCTGGCTGGGCCAGCATTTATTGCTCATTCCTAGTCGCCCTTGAACTGAATGGCTGGTTGGCCATTTCAGAGGACAATTGAGAACCAACCACATTGCTGTGGCTCTGGAGTCACATGTAGGCCAGGCCAGGTAAGGATGGCAGATTTCCTTCCCTAAAGCTCATTAGTGAACCAGTTGGGTTTTTTTGACAATTGACAATTGACAATGGTTTCATAGTCATTGGTAGATTCTTAATTTTAGATTTTTTTCATTGAATTCAAATTCCATCATCTGCCCTGGCAGGAATCGAACCCGGGTCCCCAGAATATTTCTGGATTAATAGTCTAGCGATAATACCATTAGGCCATGACCTCCCCTGATGACTTCTCACCATGCTGCTTGTTTTTAGCCAGGTCAATCAAATGTAACATGTCATAATAAACCAACTGATACAATTCTTGATAGCAGAAGCCCAAAACCTTGCAGTGCTAGTCAAGGAGTTAACTGACCCTGAACGCTGAGGAATGTAGTTATAATGTGGTTTTGACATCCAACATGATGACAGCTAAAACACGACCTCCATTAGGCTACCTACCAGGGAGGCCCAGCAAGCTGCTAGCAGCCTTGAAGCTGCTCCCAGCTTGGAGGTGGGCCTCATGCCAATATCTGTTTGGATCCTAGCCAGTATAAAGAGGTAGGCTCACCATTGTTTACCTCTGATAGGGTCTCCATTTTCACTGCCTTAATGTTATTGGGCGGAAGGTGCCAACATTAACTGCGTACACGTAAAGTAACTGAGGTCAACACTGCCGCGGTGGTCATGTAGGTGAGTTACTGAAAGGCCTTGGAGTCTTTAGGATTCAACCTCAACAAGACTTCACTGAAGAAGACTGAGTTGACAAAAGTCGTGGAAAAAAGTTTTTTTTTTAAAATTACTGAAATTCCAAAGCTAGATCTTACTTCTCAGAGGGTTAAATGATATTTTGAGAACTACAGATAATTGTGTTTCTTTTAGAACTAATATGTGTCTCATGGGAGGACAAAAATAAAACCTTTACTGTCCAGTACTAATACGGAAATGAAGGAATGTCTATTTGACTCACTGTTCCTGTCTGATTGGAACCAGAGATCCACATTAAGTATTTCCAGATGTTGTACAATCAGAAACAAAATGTGTAGAATATATTTCAAGGGTGGTCAGCCTGGTTTTTCAGCCTTTCCATAGCCTTGGCCCTTCCTCTTTTCGTAACCTCCTCCAATGCTACAATCTTCCATAATCTCTGTGTTCCTTCAATTCTGGCCTCTTGCACCTTCCCGATTTTATTTGCCATCCAACATTGGTGATCATGTCTTGGCCCTAACTCTGGAATTACCTCTCTGGACCTCTCCGCCTCTTTCTTTTTCATTAACTACTTCTTAATGGGCAGCACAATGGCACAGTGGTTGGTACCACTGCCTCACAGCGCCAGGGACCCAGGTTTGATTCCTGGTTTGGGTCACTGCCTGTGCAGAGTCTACATGTTCTCCCCCATGTCTGCCTCAGTTTCCTTTGGGAGCTCCGGTTTTCTCCCACAATCAGAAAGATGTGTTGGTTAGTTGCATTGACCATGCTAAATTCTCCCTCAGTGTGCTCAAACAGTGTGGCGACTAGGGGATTTTCACATTAACTTCATTGCAGTGTTAATGTAAGTCTACTTGTGACACTAATATCTAAACTTAAACTTAAGATATTCCTTGAAACGTGCTTTGTCACCCAGGCTTTGGTTACCTGTCTGAACATCTCCTTATTTGGCTTGGTATGAAATTTTGATAATCTTCCTGCAAAGAGCCTTTGGATGTTTTACTATGTTATAGGTGTCATGAAGATGCAGATAGTTGCTGTCCAGTTATATTACAGGTCATTATTACTATGCAACTAAACATCCCTCGAAAACAGCCAAAGTTGGGAACTCTTTTCAAACAGATGTGGATAAATTGTTTGGGTTGTTTCTGGAGCGTGGAGAATATAAGAATGTTGGTTTGGTTACAATATAGGGAAGTAAAATAAATAATATTTTCCCATCACATTCTGAGATAACATTTCTTTTAAGTTTATTTATTAGGGTCACAAGTATGCTTACTGTAAAAATCCCCCAGTCGCCACACTTCAGCGCCTGTTCAGGTATACTGAGGGAGAATTTAGCATGGCCAATGCACACTAACCAGCGCATCTTTCGAACTGTGCGAGGAAACCGGAGCACCCGGAGGAAACCCACGCAGACATGGGGGAGAATGTGCGTACTCCGCACAGACAGTGACCCAAGTCAGCAATCAAACCTGACTGTCTGTGAGGCAGCTGTGCTAACTACTGTGCCACCATGCCCTCAACTTTAAAAAACTTCTTTATTAGTGAGGATTCATAAACTGTTTGGCTGTAGGGGCATCACAGACAAGCTCTGTTTTTGATTTGATTTATTATTGTCACATGTAGTGGGATACAGTGAAAAGTGTTGTTTCTTGCGCGCTATACAGACAAAGCATACCATTCATAGAGAAGGAAAGGAGAGAGTGTAGAATGTAGTGTTACTGTTCTGTCTTATTTGCAGTGCCCTTTCCAGCAGCGATCTCCATATTATAAAAAATGGATATCCAGGCATTGGAGAGGGTGCGAAAACCAATTTACGAGGATGAAACTGAGGGGTTCTACCCTTCAAGAAAGATTGAATATGAACATTGAATATCACTATTACAGGGAGCAGTTGAGATGAATAGTATAGATATATTTTAACGGGAAGCTGGAGAAACACATAAGGGAGAAAGGACTAGAAGAATACTTCGATAAAGTGATATGAAGATGGGAGAAGGCTTGTGTGGAACACGAACAATGGCCTGGACCAGATGGGCTTACTGGCCTCCTTCTGTGTGGTAAATTCAATGTAATTCTAGACCCTGAATTTTCAGGATGGCATCTGCCTACTGCCGGTCAGCACTCAGCTGAGTGCAAAATGGCAGTGGGCTCGTCCAGGTTGGAGGGGATGGGTTCCTCGCCAACTCGCATTCGCCATCCTGAAAATTCAGGGCCTAGAATTACATCGAGTTTACCGCACAGAAGCAGGCCATTAACCCCATCTGGTCCATGCCATTGTTCCTGCCCCACACACACCTTTTCTCATCTTTCCTTTGTGTCACTTTATCAATATGTTCTTCTATTATTTTCTCCCTTGTGTGTTTCCTCTAGCTTCCCCTTAAATATATCTATCCTATTCACCTCAACTACTCCCTGTGAAAGTGAGTTCCATACTTTCACCGCTCTGATGTAAAGACATTTCTCCTGAATTGACTACTGGATTTATGAGCGACTGGTTTATATTTAAGGACTTTTTGGACTCCCACAGAAGTTTTTTTTAAATTCATTCATGGGATATGGGTGTTGCTGGCTGGCCAGCAATTATTAACCATTCCTAGTTGTCCTTGGAGGGCAGTTGAAAGTCAACCATATTGCTGGGGCTCTGGCATCACATGTAGGCCAGACTTCCTTCCCTAAAGGGCATTAATGAGCCAGATGGGCTTTTCTGACAATCAACAATGGTTTTCATAGTTATCAATAGATTCTTAATTCCAGATTTTTTTTTACTGAATTCAAATTCCACCATCTGCCGTGGCAGGATTTGAAACCAGGTCTCTGGAACATTAGCAGAGTTTCTGGGTTAATGATCTAGCGATAATACCACTAGGCTATCACCTACCCGTATCACCTACCAGAGAGAAGAACCTCTTCTCTCTGCCTACCCTACTGAGCCCTTTTATAATGTAAAGAAATGAACCAGGGCATATTCAAACGTTCCTGATGGATACAACCCCTCAGTTCTGGTTTCACCCTTGTAAATCTTTTTTTATTTGCACCTTCTCCAATGTCTGGATATCCATTTTTACAACACTGTGATCACTGCTGGCAGTGACACTGCCAACAAGACAGAGCTTGGCTGTGATGCTCACGGTCAAATAGTTTGTCAATCCTCGCTAATAAAGAATGACCCCAAAGGAGGAGCACTAGAAGGCAGCAGGTGTTCATACAACTGTGACTTTGGAGGTGGGGTGGCGAGCGATATGTGAAATATTTTAAAACACAACGTTCTTGGCGAGCGTGGACAACTCCTAATATTACCGTTCTCATTCAGACAACAAAAGACTCATGAGAAATGGCATTCTAAAATGGGAACCCCCAGACGTCCCCCCCCCACCCCCCGCCTGTTCATACACTGGGGGTTAGAGAAGGCTGAGAGAAGTGACTGAAGGCATTGAAGAAGTCATATCAGTCAGAAATTCTGGGGATCCCCCTCGCCCCCTTTTCCCCAGAAACTTTTCCATTTCTGACCCTCCCTCCTGTTGCCCCTGGGTGACTATTCACGTTGGCTGCAGCACTGAGTCTCTGAAACAACGGACAGCTCTGAAAAGTACATCTCTTTTCGCAGCTTCGCAGCAGGAAAGAAGGAACGTGGTGGGGAAGGTAGGGGAGTGTGGAGATGAAAGCCGTGAAGCAATCAACACTTTGTTTCGGGGTGGGGTGGGGGGGGGGGGGGATCTGGTAATCAGCAGCTCAGCTTTCAGACCTGGTCTCCAGAACAAATACGGCTGCTGAGTTGCCATAGGAACCGAGCGTTGGGGGTTGGGAGTAATGTGCAACGAGCAGCTTAAAGAGACACTGCCCCCTTTGTTACCTTTTACAAGCCGGGTAGAAAACTATTACAAATCTGTAACCTCCACATCGCCACTGCTTTGAAACAGCGGTCCCCTTTCTCGAATGCTAAAAGATATGTAATAAACAGACACCATCAATTTCCAAGTTTGCTGGGGGCGGGTTGGTAACGATTGCGGTAGGTCTGCTTTGCAACGACTTGCCTTCACATGGAACCTTTTAATGTGGTGCAGACATTGTCAAACTGCTCCGCAGAACTGGCAAGAAGCAGTACGGGAAGATTTAAGGGAGGCAACTGAGAGCAAGAAAGTTGGGATGGGATGGGATGGGATGGGGGGCGTGGGCAGGCGGTGTCGCAGAGATTGGGTAGGATTTGTGAGCAAGACGGGGAATTTGATTTCAGTGCATCGGGGAGTGGGAAGCTAGTGGAGGTAGATATGGAGGGGTGGCGGGAGGAAGGGGCGGTGTTAGTATTGGCAAAGGGGCTGACTGGGGATGGAGTTTGCATGTGGTGAGCTCAGGAGTCTGATAAGAATGGCGCGGTGGCATAGTGGATAGCACTGCTGCTTCACAGAGCCAGGGACCCGTGTTCAATCCCTGGCGTAGGTCACTGTCTGTGTGGAGACTGTACGTTCTCCCTGTATCTGCGTGGCTTTACTGTGGGTGCTCCAGGATTTGATTTATTATTATCACATGTATTAGCATACAATGAAAAGTATTGCTTCTTGCATGCTACACAGGTTTCCTCCCATACTCCAAAGATATGGGGTTAGATGGATTGGCCGTGCTAAATTGCCCCTTAGTGTCAGGGGGGCTAGCTAAGGTAAATGCATGGGGTTATAGGGATAGGGCTTGGGAAGGATTGTGGTTGGTGCAGGCTCGATGGGCCAAATGGCCTCCTCCTGCACTGTAGGGATTAGAACATAGAACACTACAGCACAAACAGGCCCTTCGGCCCACGAGTTGCGCCGATCACATCAACACCTACCAATCTACAGACCTATCTATAACCCCCAATCCCATAAAACCCCATATACTCATCCAGAAGTCTTTTAAAAGACCCCAGCAAGTTCACCTCCACCACCACTGATGGCAGCCGATTCCATTCACTCACCACCCTCTGAGTGAAAAACTTACCCCTAACATCACTTCTGTACTTTCCTCCCCGCACCTTAAATCTGTGTCCTCTCGTAGCTACCATTTCAACCCGGGGAAATAGCCTCTGAGAATCCACCCTATCTTTTCCTCTCAACATTTTATAAACTTCTATCAGGTCGCCTCTCAACCTTCGTCTCTCCAGGGAAAAGAGACCCAGCTCCCTCAACCTAATTCTGTGAACTTTGGCAAAGCTGATCCTGGAGGTGATGAAAATGGCAATGAACAAGGAGCTTTGGAGGATGAAGTTGATGCAGTTTTGCAGAAGTGAAAATAGTTCTTGGTGATGTTGCACAGGCGTCAAATAGCGCATTGAGATTGTGCACTATCGGTCCGCACCCAAAAGAAAGAAGACAATTGAGTAGTTTGTGGGCACAGTAGTCTTGAGTCTTGCATACTTTCATGTTTAAAGGCTAGTTGGCACAGTGGTTCGTGCTGCCAACGTGGAGGCTTTGGAGAGAGTTCAGAAAAGGTTTACCAGGATAGGATGTTGCCTGGTATGGAGGGTATTAGTTTTGATGAGAGATTGAATAAACTGGGATTGTTCTCCCCAGAAAGATGGAGGCTGAGGGGCGACCTGATAGAAGTTTATAATATTATGAGGGGTATGGATAGGGTATACAGTTGGAAGTTTTTTGCCAAGGCAGAAATGACGATTACAAGGGGGCACAAGTTCCAGGAAGTGGGAGTGAAAAGGTTCAGTAGAGATGTGCGGGGGAAATTTTTTACACAGAGGGTGGTGGGGACCTGGAATGCAGTGCCAAGGGAGGTGGTTGAGGCAGATGCGTTAGCGACATTTAAGACTTATCTGAATGGAGACATGAACACACAAGGAATGGAAGGATATAGGCAGTTGGTCTAGATAGGACAACATGATTGGAGCAGCCTTGGTGGGCCAAAGGGCCTGTTCCTGTGCTGTACTGTTCCTTGTTCTTTGCTGCCTCACAGCACCAGGGACCCGGGTTCGATTCCTGGCTTGGGTCACTGTCTGTGCAGAGTCTGCACAGTCTCCCCATGTCTGTGTGGGTTTCCTCCGGGTGCTCCGGTTTCCTCCCACAGTCTGAAAGACATGCTGGTTAGGTGTATTAGCCGTGCTAAATTCTCCCTCAGTGTTACCCAAACAGGTGGCGACTAGGGAATTTTCACGGTAACTTCATTGCAGTGTTAATGTAAGCCTACTTGTGTCATTAATAAATAAACATTTTTAAAAAATCAAGGATGAACATGCAAATCTCACTGTTGGCTGAACTAAAAATTTATCAAGACATTTTGATTTCAGGGATCTTATCAAATGCTGCCACTGTATTTACGAATTCTACTTCACGTGCCTGATGTAGGCTAGTACCTGTGGAATTGTAAATGACGAGGTGTGTACCTAATTACCATTCATTTAAATAAATTTGAATATGCCAAAATGGCTTAACGCTGTATCTTCAGGCAGTGCCATATATTCCCACCCATTGGCGTGCCAAAGTCTGTGGGAATCACTACTGGTTCCAAAAACAGAGATAAGATTTGACATAATCCCTACAGTGTAGAAGCAGGCCATTCGGCCCATCAAAACTGCACTGACCACAACCCCACCCAGGTCCTATCCCCCAACCCCACTTAATTACCCTGCTAATCCTCCTGACACTAGGGTCAATTTAGCATGGCCAATCAACCTAATCAGCAGATCTTTGGACTGTGGGAGGGAAGTGGAGCACCTGATGATCATGATGTTGCTAGTGTAGCTCCAGGTGGTCAAGGACATGGCTGGGCAGTATCCTGTCACTGCACGCTGGAAGTGGCAGCCTGTCAGTGTCAGGTTGGTACAGCCGAGGGACCAAGGGACCATGCCTGGAAGAGGTGAGGCCTGAAAAGGATGGGGCCAGAAGGGAGCAGAACCTGTAAGGAGACCCACTGGAAGAGCCTCGATACCCCTATGCTAGTGATCCTGCGGGAATGGTGATTGCCAAGGTGAATTAATAGGGGTGGTCCTGATGTCTACAGATGAGAGGAGGGAATGTGACTATTATCATTGAAATTGAGGCACCCCTTAAAAACGGCACCCCAATCTCTGTGGTGTCAGGCTTCCCAGTGACTTTAGGTTCTGCCCCTCCCAATGTGGGCACAAAGCAGACCACCCATCTTTAAAATGGCGGAGTGTTGGGAGATCGGTATGGAAAATCCGTCTGTTTCTCTTGGGTGCAAAGTGCTGTTTTTCAGTCAGAACCTGACGCATTGCCATTTTTTAGGGGGGGAGAATTCCGCCTGTGCATTCAGTAGCCCATTGCACCCTCTTCTGATCTTTATTTTAGTTACATAAGAACATAAGAAATAGGAGCAGGAGTAGGCCATCTAGCCCTTCGAGCCTGCCCCGCCATTCAATAAGATCATGGCTGATCTGCCGTGGCTCAGTTCCACATTCCCGCCCTCTCCCCATAACCCTTAATCCCCTCGCTTATCAAAAACCCATCAACCCGCGTCTTAAAAATATTTAGCGAGGCAGCCTCCACCACCTCAACGGGCAGAGAATTCCAGAGATTCACCACCCTTTGAGTGAAGTTCCTCCTCAACTCCGTTCTAAATCGCCCCCCCTTTATCTTGAGGCTGTGCCCCCTAGTCCTACTGTCCTTTCTGAGCGGGAAGAGTCTGTCCACCTCTAGCCTATCCATCCCATTCATCATCTTATACGTCTCAATGAGATCTCCCCTCATTCTTCTAAACTCTAACGAGTACAAGCCTAGTTTATTCAGTCTCTCCTCATAGCTCAATCCCCTCAACTCCGGTATCAGCCTAGTAAACCTCCTCTGCACTCCCTCCAAGGCCAAAATATCCTTGCGTAAGTACGGCGACCAAAACTGCACACAGTACTCCAGCTGTGGCCTCACCAATGCCCTATACAGCTGCAGCAAGACCTCCCTACTTTTATATTCAATCCCCCTCGCTATGAAGGCCAGCATCCCATTAGCCTTCCTAACCATCTGCTGCACCTGCAGGCTGGGTTTTTGCGACTCATGCACAAGGACCCCGAGGTCCCTCTGCACCGTCGCCTGCTGCAGTTTTTCGCCACGTAAGAAATAGTCCTTCCTACCATTATTCCTACCAAAGTTACGAGTTACGAGTGGTGTGCCTCAGGGATCTGTTTTGGGGCCACTGCTGTTTGTAATTTTTATTAATGATCTGGATGAGGGTATAGTTGGGTGGATTAGTAAGTTTGCTGATGACACCAAAGTCGGAGGTGTGGTAGACTGTGAGGAAGGGTATCATAGTTTGCAGGGTGACTTAGAAAGGTTGCAGAGCTGGGCCGCGAGGTGGCGGATGGAGTTTAATGTGGAGAAGTGTGAGGTAATTCATTTCGGTAGGAATAACAGATGTGTTGAGTATAGGGCTAACGGGAGGACTTTGAATAGTGTGGAGGAGCAGAGGAATCTAGGTGTATGTGTACATAGATCCCTGAAAGTTGGGAATCAAGTAGATAAGGTTGTTAAGAAGGCATACGGTGTCTTGGCGTTTATTGGTAGGGGGATTGAATTTAGGAGTCGCAGCGTCATGATGCAACTGTACACAACTCTGGTGCGGCCGCACTTGGAGTATTGTGTGCAGTTCTGGTCCCCACATTACAGGAAGGATGTGGAGGCTTTGGAGAGGGTGCAGAGGAGGTTTACCAGGATGTTGCCTGGTATGGAGGGGAGATCCTATGAGGAGAGACTGAGAGATTTGGGGTTGTTTTCGCTGGAAAGAAGGCGGCTAAGAGGGGACCTTATTGAAACATATAAGATGATTAGAGGTTTAGACAGGGTGGATAGTGATAGCCTTTTTCCTAGGATGGAGAAAGCTAGCACGAGGGGGCACGGCTTTAAATTAAGGGGGGGTAGTTATAGGACTGATGTCAGGGGTAGGTTCTTTACCCAGAGGGTGGTGAGGGACTGGAATGCCCTGCCAGCTGCAGTTGTAAATGCGCCTAGTTTGGGGGCGTTTAAGAGATCTGTGGATAGGTTTATGGACGAAATGGGATTGGTTTAGATTAGTGGGTTAGTGTTGTATTTTTTTAAAAGCTGGTCGACGCAACATCGTGGGCCGAAGGGCCTGTTCTGCGCTGTTATGTTCTATGTTCAAAGTGGACCACCTCGCACTTGCCAACATTAAATTCCATTTGCCATTTCCTGGCCCGTTCACCCAGCCTATCTAGATACTTCTGCAGACTCTCCACACCCTCCGCGCAATTTGCCGTTCCACCAATCTTGGTGTCATCAGCAAATTTCGACACCATACACTCGGTTCCCTCCTCCAGATCATCTATATACATGGTAAATAGCTGAGGCCCCAGCACCGACCCCTGGGGCACTCCACTCGTCACCAACCGCCAATCCGAATAGCACCCATTAACCCCTACTCTCTGCCTCCTATTTGACAACCAATCCTCTATCCACGCTAACACCCTACAATCTTTAAAAGATTCCAAGTAATTCTTGATGGCGCCCTTTCTACAATGACTCGAATTTCTGTAGTGCTCACCCTGCCAAAGGAATGCCTGTTTCCATCTTTCGTGCATTTGGTACAAGTCTTTCATTTTTATTAGCTTTTAAGTATTAAAAAAGGGTCCCCTTTAAGTAGCAGAAACAAACTCTGCTGCACCAGGAGGGGGGTGGAATCTAATGAGCATGTGGTCCGCGGGGCCAGTTTAAAGTGGGGACACTGGATTAGCTGTTGTAAATCCTTCAGCTGAATGAAGTGTAGCCAGCGATTGTCTAAGCGTGTTTCTATCTGACCACCTGCTATCCCTGTTGTAAAACAGAGACAGGCCTGTGCAGCTCAATGGAAGAACTCCTCCCCTGCTCTACCACTGTGGTGCCAACCTTCTGTTAGAGATGGGTTACAGACTGTCTTGTGACATGGCAATGCCACTCAGGATCAGCATCTAAAATGCATCCGATGTTTGCTTAATGGTGATTTATTTTTTAAAAAGGAAAGATTTCCATCTTTTTCTTCATCTTTCATTATCAGCTCATTCATCCCGACATGCTTTACAGTCAATGAAATACTTTGGAAGTGCATTCTATGCTGTAATGCTGGAAACAGAATAGCCAATTTGCACACAACAAGCCCTCCCTCAGCAATGTGAGCCACTCGTGTTTGTTTCAGTGGTGTCCACTGAGGGATAAATTATTTATTCTGATTGCTGGAAGGAATTCTGTTGCTCTTCTTCGGATAGTATCATGGGATCTGTTATGTCTACCTGAGAGGCAGATGGAACCTTAGTTTACCATCTCACCCGAAAGGCAGCACCTCCAATAGTACGGCCCTCCTTCAGCACTCAACTGGAGTTACAGCATAGATCCTTTTGATTTGGGGGCGAACACAGTAGCACAGTGGTTATCATTGCTGCCTCGAGGATCTGGTTTCGATTCCCGGCTTGGGTCCCAGTCTGTGTGGAGTTTGCATGTTCTGCGTGTCTGCATGGGTTTCCTCCGGGTGGCCCGGTTTCGTCCCACAGTCCAAAGATGTGCGGGTTAGGTGGATTGGCCATGGTGAGTTGCCGTTTAGTGTCAGGGGACTGGCTAGGGTAAATGTGTGTGGTTATAGGGATAGGGCCTGAGTGGGATTGTGGTCAGTGCAGATTCAATGGGCCATGTGGCCTCCTTCTGCATTGTAGGATTCTATGACTCTATGATCTTGCACTTAGCT
This sequence comes from Carcharhinus amblyrhynchos, assembly GCF_965287045.1. Lineage (NCBI taxonomy): Eukaryota > Metazoa > Chordata > Chondrichthyes > Carcharhiniformes > Carcharhinidae > Carcharhinus > Carcharhinus amblyrhynchos. The sequence continues at coordinate 6,658,484 of NC_137356.1, forward strand.
GCCTGGAGTTGGACTTGAACCCACAATTTTCTGACTCAATGGTGAGGCACGGCTGACACATGCTTATGGGTTAGAGACCTTGCTTTTAAATGACTTTTACAGAAATTTCTCAATATTGTGTGTACCTTTGGGCCAAGTGATGGTGAGAGTGCAGAATATCGGTGGCTAGGAAACAGGTCAATATTGTGTTAGAATTGTCAAGTTACCCTTGACATAAAGAGGGAAAAATTCCACTGACTTGATCATCTCGGCTATTTTTATTCTCTTCCCTGCATTTATTTTAGATGAAAGATTGACTTCTTGATGAGTCCTGATTTCATGGGTTTTAGATTAGGTCGTGAAGGGTAGTCACATCTTCATTCTTAACATGCCTTTGATCGAAGCATGCATTTGGCCATGTGATGAGGGGAACAAGAACAGGCCCAGGAGTGTTTTGAAGTCACACGCTATCGCAACTTCATTCACGTGCTTTTGGCCAAATGCATTTTCAGTCCCTTAAACTCAGGGGCACTATTGGAACGCCCTTCCTTTGTCCCAACTAGACCTATTAATTCTTCATCAACTGGAGATTAAATCTACCACCTTTCTGTGGATTCAGTTCTTTACACAGCCCTGGAGTTCTCAATCCCAACTGGAAACCCAATAAACTGGGGAGAAAACAAATAAGTCAATTTAGACAATCAGGTTCTATTTCCACATTTAGGTTCCTGGTCTTGGGGAAGGTACCTAAATAAAGGTTAGATGGTGCCAACAAAGGCAAAAGGAAAAATTAATTGTGACTGACTCTATAATGTTTGTGTCACCCTGGATGGATTGTATATAACATGGGTTGTGGCAGGTGCCTAACTGGTGGCACAGTGGGGTGGCATAGTGGCACAGTGGTTAGCACTGCTGCCTCACAGTGCCAGGGACCCTGGTTCCCTGGGTGACAGTCTGTACAGGGTTTGCACGTTCACCCAGTGGGTTTGAGTGAGTTTCCTCCGGGTACTCCAATACCCTCCCACAGTCCGAAAGATGTGCTGGTTAGGGTGCACTGGCCATGCTGAATTCTCCCTCTGTGTACCCAAACAGGTGCCAGAGTGTGGCGACTAGGGGATTTTAAAAGTAACTTCATTGTGGTGTTAACGTAAGCCTACTTGTGACAAGAATAAATAATCTTTAAAACTTTAAAGGGAGCTTATTTTGCCCGGACATTTGACTCTCAATCCATTATTGACCCCAGCTCTCCCAGCGTGGGAATAACTTCCAATCTTTGCCTTTCCAAGCAGGCCAGTGACCCAGTGTGTGGGAGTTTGGAAGCTGTTACAATCATGCAACTAGCTCTTGAACTGCAGCCAATATTTCAGCTTAATCTAAATGCCTGATCAGATACCTCCTGTAATGAATCATAAAAATCAGTGTTCACTTCTTCCATCTGGGTGAAGGTAGCAGCCTCAGGGCGGTGCTTGGGTCACCGCTGTTGGCCTTGGTGCTCCAGGACTTTGGCCATGTGGGCAGGGTGGTGTGGGAGTGGGGATAGCTCCTGTTGGAAAGTGTGAGCATATGTGCTGTATCCAGAAAACCAGGTGGTGAGAGATGGAACTGGAGGTGATCTTTACAATGTACAAACTTTAATTTACAGAGATACATAGTACAAACATACACCCCCTAACTCTGGTTTCACTCAGAATCCACAGTTAATGACCACCATGTGCATACAATTAGTATTCAATTCCCAACATGTCAATTAAAGATGGGGTTGAAGTTCAGCTAGCAAGTCCAGCACAGTTGAAAAGTTTGATCATTAAGGTTTGTGAAGTTGACTGCTAAAGGGTTGGCCAGTGCCTATTATACAATGCGTGCTCATAAATGACTAGAAGAGGGAGGGAATAGTTTGAAATAAACTGTGTCTATCGATCCTCTGGCGTTGGGTGTAACTCGCTCCACTTAGAGGTGGAATCAGCAGAGCGCAGAATCATAGAATCCCTACAGTGCAGAAGGAGGTCATTCGGCCCATCATAGAATCCCTACAATGCAGAAGGAGGCCATTTGGCCCATCAGGTCTGCATCGACCACAATCCCACCCAGACCCACATATTTATCCTGCTAATCCCCCTGACACTGGGGTGAGTTTACCATTGCCAATCAACCTAACCTCAATATCTTTGAGGTGTGGGAGAAAACCGGAGCACTCGGAGGAAACCCACGCAGACATGGGGAGAATGCCCAGATTCTGCACAGTCACCCAAGCCGGCAATTAAACCCGAGTCCCTGGCACTGTGAGGTAGCAGCGCTAACCACTGTGCCACTGTGCTGTCCTCATAGGCTTGTTCTGAATTTTGACACATAGCTCATTCATGCACTTGAGGGATACTGAATGAACCAAAATATTCCTCCCACCCCAAAAGAGATGAATGAGTCTGCAGGCCACTTCAGTCCTTTATATCACTCCTGCCTTTCACCTCAAATCAGCGGCTGCAAATGGAAAGATTCAGTCCTTCGCAGTTTCAGCCTAGTCAGTCATGGTTCAGTCGGAAGGGGTGAAGCAGAAAGGCAAATTCTATTAGCAGTACAGATGTACAAGAATTCTAAGCGAGTGAACTATTTAATTGAATGCACACAGGTTTTTGGCAGACTGGAACTGCTCTGTTTAGACCATACAAGCTCTCCGTTAGTAAGCTCCATGTGACAAAGCCATCCCAAACCAGTCCTGAGGTTGCTTGTTGCTAGTAATCACTGTCAGATTACAATCAGTGTAAAAAAAAGGATGATGAAGGACTGAGTGTCCCATGGGTTAGAACTTTTTACAGGCTTGTCAGCACCATCTGCATGGCGGCTTCATTAGGTGTGTGGGGGCATTATAATAACTCTCCGGTCTTGTAATTAATTTCTTTCTCTTAGTTTTCTCCTTTATTCCTGAAGGCCATGACTGGGGTTTGATCCCACAGCAGTTTTCCCATACACAGCATAATCATAGGATCCCTACAGCACAGAAGGAGGCCATTTCGCCCATCGAGTCTGCACTGACCACAATCCCATCCAGGCCTATCCCCAAACACCATGTATTTAAGAAGAACAAAGAACAAAATCAGCCCGGGAAACAGGCCCTTCGGCCCAACGAGCCTGCGCCGCCATCTCAACACCACCAGTCCACCTCTTTACCCATGACCCCTATCTAATGTTTTATGGCCATCCAGATTGAGGGAAACTGATTTAGGGACAATTTATTCCTGGCAATCAGCCTAACAGCACATCTTTGGGGTGTGGGAGGAAACCAGAGCACCCGGAGAAAACCCACGCAAGCACGGGGAGAATGCGCAAACTCCCACAGACACCGGCCCAAATCCATGTGTCTGCACAGCAATCAGCGATAGTCACTGAGCTGTCGTCTTGCCCAGTATCTTGTCCAGTTTAGGCACACACTAACGACATGAAGCACTAGGCCAATCTTGAACAACCAAGAGCAGCCCCAGTACAACCCATCGCGTGTATGCCCCTCGTTGGACACGAGGTGGACCGAATTAAAACCTGTGAATGAAAAGAGAAAAACATTATTATCATACTATACCCATTTACATTACCAGGATGCCCCAATGCTAATGACCCTTATTTAAAAGGATCTCCTATATCCACCCATCTCCAACTCAGTCATGTGCCTGTCTAAGTTACTCTTAAAGGACTCTAGCGTGTTTGCCTCCACCACCTTACTTAGCAGAACATTCCATGCCCCCACTACCCTCTGTGTGAAAAACCTCCCTCTAATATCTGTGTTGTACCACTCCCTCCTCACCTTAAGTCCATGGCTCCTAGTCCTACGTGTCTCTATTATAGGAAATAGCTTACCTCTGTTTACTCTATCTATACCCTTCATAATCTTATATACCTCTATTAGATCCCCCCTCAGTCGGCGTCTTTCAAGGGAAAAGAGCCCCAATTTCTTCAATCTTTCCTCATACCCCAGTCCTTCCATACCAGGTAACATCCTGGTAGTCTCCCTGACACCAAAGGGCAATTTAGCATGACTGATCAACTTAACCCACACACCTTTGGATTGTGGGAGGAAACTGGAGCACCCGGAGGAAACGCATGCAGACACGGGGATAATGTGCAGACTCCACTCAGACAGTGACCCAAGGCTGGTATTAAACCCGGGTCCCTGACACTATGAGGCCGTAGTGCTAACTACTGTGATCGATTATTAAGGTATAAATCTGCAGAGTGAGTCCCAGAAAGCTAGTTGTTCGTGAAAGGTATGACGGATGATCCTGATCCAGTTATAAAATTTCCACCTTTCATCATCACCGGGGCAGCATTGGTGGCACAGTGGTTAGCACTGCTGCCTCATAGTGCCAGGGATCCGGTTTCGATTCCAGCTTCAGGTGACTGTGTGAAGTTTGCATGTTCACCCCTGGTCTGCGTGGGTTTCCTCCGGGTGCTGTGGTTTCCTCCCACACTCCAAAGATGTGTGGATTAGCTGGATTGGCCATGCTAAATTGCCCCTTAGTTTCATGGAGTTACAGAGATAGGGCCTGGGTTGGATTGAGGGTAGTGCAGACCCGATGGGCTGACTGGCCTCCTTCTGCAGGATTCTATGATAACAGCCTCTACCAAGATCTCAGTTCCAGGCGAGTTTTTATTTTATCATTTGGGTCTGACCTTTTCTCTAATCCCTGTCACAGTGTTTTCTTGGCATCAGGACTTGAGATGTCCTGTCACATTTTCATATTTATAGTGTGACCTCAACTGTGGTTTCATTTCACCAAAAAGCCACGCATAGGCCACAGTGAAATCTTCTGACGAGTTCCTTTTTTTGAAATGCTTTGTTGGAAATTGGGTGGGACAGAAGGCTGAGAGCTATTTTCAGAAGCTGATGTCACTTGGAAATGATGCTTTAGTTTTGAGGCTTTGTCCTTGAATGAAAAAAAAGGGGTTAGTCATGACAAAAATGATGATTGCACGTCTTTGATAATTGCTTGCCTTTAATGATTATATACCCTGAATTGCACACTATTGATTTGCACACCTTTAATGATTTGATTGGCAGTGAAGCTCTACAGGTGGAATAAGCACAAATTCGGAGTTTTAGTTAAGAAAGTCGCTTTTCGGCACTAACCTACGAGATGCAATAACAAGCACGTGGAATATTTCAGTGCTCGGCAAGGATCTGATTGGGGATTGTGTGTGGGTGAGAAGGAAAGGTATTGTGTTTGCGCTCGGATGAGATAGGTGTCTGTCTGGCTCCCACTGTACTTGCAGGGGCCCGGGGTGTGGGGGGGGGTGCGGGGTGGGGAGGCCTCAAATACTACACTCTGTGTAGTTGTGCCTTTTATTCTTTTCATTGTTGTCAAGCTTCGAACTTCGATACAGGAATCTATGGAGACTTCGCTGTTGGTGGCATCTGGCCTATGGTTCTGGTGTTTGACTAACCCTTTTATATGTAGATCAGGCAAGCGCTTAGGTTCTACTCTTTTCTATTCCATCTCTCCCCTCCCCCACTCCCACCTCCCAGCCCTCCCCACTTGTCCTGTCTGAAGCTTGCACATGTTCTGAGGATAAGGTTTAGCTTTGTCAGAAAATGTTGGCCCATCTCCGCAGCTGTCAGCCAAATGTGTAGCCAACCCCTGCAAATTGGAAGGCTTCGCTTTGCTGGGAAAAGGGTACAAGCTGCTTGCGAGTCGATTTAATACCCTTTTTCTTGGTTATGAGGACCTAATAGATACATCTGTTTAAAAATGACCCCTCTCTTATTACCTCTTGCAGGATTAATTTGGTGAGGCACTGCTCCTGGACTCATCAATGCATTGGACAATCATGAAACTAATGTTACAGGTCTGATTGCATCCCAGTAGTTGTGCTTTAGGTCTGTTGCGACTTGTCTTCATACTGCACCTTTAATCTAAAAAATAGCTCTGACAGGAACATGATAAAACAAAATTTGACATTGAGCCACGTAAAGAGATATTATGGAAGATCATCAAAGTCTTGGTCAAAAAGGTAGGTTTTAAGGAGCTTCTTAAAGGAGAAAGAAATATTAGCGGGGGAGAGAGGGTTAAGGAGGGAATTCCAGAGCACAGGACCGTAGCTGCTGAAGGCACAGTTAATAATGATGGAACATTTAAAATCAGGGACACTAAAGAGGCAAGAAGACAGGTGGCACGGTGGCACATTGCTGCCTCACAGCACCAGGGACTCAGGTTCGATTCCTGGCCCCGGGTCACTGTCTGTGTGGAGTTTGCACATTCTCCCTGTGTCAGTGCGGGTTTGCTCTGGTTTCTTCGCACGCTCCAAAGATGTGCAGGTTAGGTGGATTGGCCATCGTAAAATTGATCCTTAGTGTCGGGGGACTAACTAGGGTAAATGCATGGGGCTATGGGGATAGGGCCTGGGTGGGATTGTAGTCAGTACATACTCAATGGGCTAAATGGCTCGTTTCTGCACTGTAATGATTCCAAATGAAATCTTGCAGAGTTAGCAGATTCCTAAGGTATGGAGGGGCAAGGACATCGAGGGATTTGAAAATAAGGATGAGGCTTTTAAAATAGGAGCCAATGAAAGAGAGCGAACGCAGGTACGATTGGGATACTGGTGTGAGTTAGGATCAGAGCAGCAGAGTTTTGGACAAGCTTGTTTACGGAGGATGTGGGTTGCCAATCAGGATTGGCCTGGAGTCACCTAGCATTACTGCGTGCATCCCTGGAGAAAAATCAGCCGGGTATTTAAAAAAAGATGTCACTTTCTTTGAACATTATTCTTTCCCAGATATAAACATATCGAAAAATGGTGGTGGAGGGGTTGGGTGGGGGGCTGTTTGACTGACAGTCACTCATCATCCAATTGGATATTGAGTCATTTTGCTTTCCAATTAGCATGCAAAGATATTGGGTCAGAAGGATAGATAGAGTTATAGAATCCCTACAGGGCAGAAGGATGCCATTCAGCTCATTGAGCACAATCCCACCCAGGCCTAATTCCCGTAACCCCACATATTTACCCTGTTAATCCCTTGACACTAGGGTCAATTTAGCATGGCCAATCAACCTAACCCACACACCTTTGGACTGTGGGAGGAAACCAGAGCACCTGGGGGAAACCCATGCAGACACGGGGAGAATGTGCAAACATTCCTAGGTCATAGGAACACAGGAATTAGGAGCGAGAGGAGGCAATTCAACTCTTTGAGCTCGCTCTGGCATTCTGTATGATCATGTTTGATCTCCATCTCATCCTAACTCCATTTGCCTGTCTTTTCCCCATAGCCCTATATCCTGTTTTTGATCAAATATTTATCTATTTCTTTCTTGAATCCATTGATTGATTCTGCATCCACTGCACTCTGGGGCAGTGAGTTCCATGGATTCACAACCCTCTGTGAGAAGTAGCTTCTCCTTAACTCTGTCTTGAACCTCCCGCCCCCCCCCCCCAACTTCTCTACAACTATGACCTCTTGTCCGAGACTGTTCTAGAAGAGTTAATATTTACTTAACATTTACTTTATCAATCCTGCTGAGTATTTTATATTCTTCTGTACTCCAGCGAGCACAAACCCAAGCTACTCAACTGCTCTCCATACGACAGTCCCTTCAAACCTGGAATCAATCTAATGAACCTCTTCTGAACAGCGTCCACTGCCACTACATCCTTCTTCAAAGAATACAGTGCTAAATACAATGCTCCCAAGTGTGATCTCACCAATGCCTTATATAATTGTAACAACACTTATCTACTTTTATACTCGAGACCCTTTGCAATAAATGTCAAGATTCCATTTGCCTTCCTCATAACACTCTGCACCTGCACACCCTCATGCACTCTCATACTCATGCATAAGGAGGTCCCTCTACCTGGACACCTTTTGAAATCTGTTTAATAATTTGCCCTTTTGTTTTTCTGGGCAAAATGGATAATGTTATATTGATATTCTGGCTATATTCCTAGTCAATATCCATTTGTAAACTGTTTAATTTCCTCATCACAGTCTGCTTTCCCATCTATTTTAGTGTAGTCAGCAAATTTTGCTACATTACACTCTATCCCTGCTTCTAGATCATTGATAGATTGTAAATAGTTGTGGTCCAAGAACTGAACCCTGCGAGACCCCACCAGGTACAGATCGCCAACTGGAGAAGGGCCCATTTATCCCAACCCTCTGCTTTCTATCAGTCAGCCAATCCTCAGTCCAAGCCACTACTCTACCCCCAACCCCTTGGGATCTAACCTTCTGGATCAGCCTCTTCTGTAGCACCTTATCAAATGCCTTCTGGAAGTCCAGATAAATCACATCCACGGATTGCTGTTATCTATCTTGCTGGTCACATCCTCAAAGAACTCTAGCAGGTTTATCAAATACAACTTGCCCTTCACTAAACAGTGCTGACACTGGTGAATTGAGCTTTGCTTTTCTTGGTGCTCAGTTACCTCCTTCTTAATGATTCACTCCAGCAACTTTCCCACCACAGAGGTCAGGCTGACTGCACTATAGTTTCCCACTTTTTGCCTCTCTCCTTTCTTGAATAAGGGTGTCACATTAACATGTTTCCAGTCCACCAGTGCCTTACCAGAATCCAGGGAATTTTGGAATATCAGAACTAATGCATCCACTATCTCTGCTACCACTTTCTTTAACACCCTAGGGTGTACACTTACCTATTTTTAAACCCTTCAGTACCTTGTTCCTGGTTATAGTAACCACCAAGTTCCACTGTATTAACTGCAGTTTTAGGGACAGAATTATTGTCTTCTACTGTGAAGACAGAGACAAAGGCCAGAATTTTACCAGCATGCCGCTCCGATTCCAGGGGCAGTCAAGGCTCGGAGCCTCTGTTAGGCTTGGGCGGGATCGTATGGACCTCAGGTGGATGTGCTGGTAAAATTCTATTCAAAGTATTTGTTTAGTGCCTCTGCCATCTCCAAGTTTCCTGTTATTACCCCACCATTTCCATCCTCTAAAGGACCAGCATCAATTTTCACTATTCTCTTCCCCTTTATATACTGATAGAAGCTTTTGGCGTCGGTGTTTGCAACGTAACTCAAGGTTAGAGCATAGGGGACAAATCATGTAACAAAACCTCCAGGAAGACATTTAATTGCAGTTGGCAACCTGGGGAAGGTAGGCACCGATGACTGGCTGGGGGATGTTAGAATAGTGAAGTCTAGATGTCGGCAAGGTGTGGATGAAATTTTCAGCAGCAGCTAATGGGTCTTCATCTCCTGCTCTAGGGCTCCAGGATTATCTCTGATTCAGTAGCAGTTAAGCTCTCAGCTAGCATCACAGCCTTAGTTAATCAGTCCCTAAATCTATCTAATATTTTGTAAGAGATGGGAACATGCTCCCTTTTCTGTGGCCTCTTACCTCATGTTGAGCTCATTTGTCTCTGCTGTCTCAAGGTGGCACTCAAGATTGAGTTCCACACTGGACTGCACATTAACTAACTGAGTTACTCAGAATGTGACAAAAGTCAGTAAGAGGCAACTCGTAGGAAAATAGAGACCTGTTTCATATTGGCAAGACCCAGCCTTGACAGATACAGAAAAGGTTTTTTTTAAAGATTGCTCTGATGCTCCTTCTATTTTTAAACTGTGACACATTCCATGCAGTCACAGCAGTGAGACGCATACTCTTTGACCACCCTTCCTCAAGTAAAAAGAGTCCTAAAGGTTTACAGCATGGAAACAGGCCCTTTGGCTCAACTTGTCCAAGCCACCCCTTTTTTTAACGACTAAGCTAGTCCTAATTGCCCTCATTGGGTCTGTATCCCTCTATACCCATCATACCCTGTCTAAATGATTTTTAAAAGACAAAATTGTGCCCGCCTGTATCTACTATTACTTCTGGCAGTTCATTCCAGACACTCACCACCCTCCGTATGAAGAAATTGCTCCTCTGGACCCTTTTGTATCTCTCCCCTCTCACCTTAAATCTATGCACTCTAGTTTTAGACTCCCCTACCTTTGGAAAAAGATGTTGACTATTTAACTGATCTCTGCCCCTCATTAATTTATAGACCTCTATATGATCACCCCGAAGCCTCCCATATTCAAAGTAAAGTATCTATTTGTCACAAGTAGGTTTACATTAACACTGCAATGAAGTTACTGCGAAAATCCCCTAGTTGTCACACTCTGGTCCCTGTTCGGGGGCACTGAAGGAGAATTTAGCATGGCCAATGCACCTAACCAACATGTCTTTCGGCCTGTGGGAGGAAACCGGAGCACCTGGAGGAAACCCATGCAGACACAGGAAGCACATGCAGAATCCACACAGTCAGTGACCCAAGCCAGGAATTGAACCCCTGGTGCTGTGAGGCAGCAGCGCTAACCACTGTGCCAGCACAATATTTTTCTCCCAAAAAAAGCTGCAACCTGAGAATGTGACCATGTTGTAACCCGGGGATCCCTTTCCTCAATGTGGCAATTGCAAGGCGCTTAGTTACCACAGCAAACTCTGAAGCAGACACCAGAATCCATTTGTTGGGCCAATTTGTTTTTTGTTTCCTTCTCCCTCTTCTCTCGGAGGTGTTTGGTTTGGTGATTTCCTGCACCAGCAGCACTGGTTGATAGCAGCCTGTTTTACAACAACAACTTACAAAATGCTTTATTGACTATTCATTGAAACATGGGGTTTTTTTCCTGGTAAAAAAGACCTAGAAATGTCAGTAGAATATGTGTCTCCAATCTAACCACCCAGTTAGTCACGAGTTGACGTAATTGCTTTCATCCACAACTCCTGTTTATGACCTATCAAGCTCACCACAAAGAGAATTACAGTTATTACACTAGCATGTGACCCTTCTGAAACAATTACAGAAAATGTACATGTTTGCCTGAGTGGGAGGCATTTAATGAATATAATTATGTGTATGTTATTGACAAGTCTCCTTCAATAAATATTCATGCTTAAATGAGAATGCAGGCATTTGATGAATTGTTTATCTGGCCAATGTTTCAATGCCTGAGTAAAGAGGTGGGATGGTGGTTAGTTCCCACATACAGCAAATTAGAACCAGAGAATCAAACAGTGCAGAAGATCCTTAGGTGACACTGTCCAAACCCACGACCACTTTCATCTAGAAGAACAAGGGGCTGCAGATAAATGGGAACACCACCACCTGCAAGTTCCCCTCCAAGCCATTCCCCATCCTGACTTAGAGATATATCGGCTGTTCCTTTGCAGTCACGGGGTCAAAATCCTGGAATTACCTCCCTAACGGAATTGTGGGTCAACAAACAGCAAGTGGATGGCAGCAGTTCAAGAAGGCAGCTCACCACCAACTTCTCAAGGGGCAACTAGGGATGGACAATAGATGTTGGCCTAGTCAGCAATGCCCATGTCCCACGAATGAATAATAAATAAGTACCAGTCAAATTAGTAGGATTTTTAGTACCTTCTGAGTTTACGATAAAACTATGGAGCATTAGCCTCTTGTAACATTTAAAAAAAATACTATTGGTGGTCATATAATCCTTTGAAGTTGCACCCATATAAAATTACCTCGCATACCAGCCAGTCAGTCACATTGCGTGCCTTGCTGTTGTAAGACGCATGACCTTAAAATATCAAAATTTAAAAACCCAACTTTTTGTTCAATCACTTTTGCTAGTGTTTTAAATTCAAAAGAAGGATTAATGTTATTTAAATGTAGATTGTTAACATTGTTTAAGAGGTATTTTGTCTGTGACCTTAAATTGATCATTAAATCAGTCGCTGATTGCTGTACAGTTTCTACTGCACCAGCGTGTTCCAATATTTTCCTTTGTGGTCTCATAATTTTCCGACCACAAATAATCTTACATGAATGCCTTTTGATTTGATTTGATGTATTATTGTCACATGTATTAACATACAGTGAAAAGAGTTGTTTCTTGCGTGTTATACAGACAAAATATACCGTTTGTAATGAAGGAAAGGAGAGCGTGCAGAATGGAGTGTTACAGTCATAGCTAGGATGTAGAGAAAGATCAACTTAAGGCAAAGTGAATCCATTCAAACCTTCAAACCTGCCCTCATCCTTACCAGCACAAAACATCAATATCATTCTATAACTTCGCTCCCCAACACTTAGGGTGATACCACCCAGAAAGGTGTAAGAGATGAGTAAGCAACTCAGGTGAGCTGCGTTGCATTATCGTTGGATAATATAATGGCTTATTGATGTTGTAAAAAAATCCTCACAATGGGTTATTCATGTCAAGACAGAGCAACTGCATGAGCAACATTTGCAATCCTGGGGCAGTGCACTTAATTAGGTGATCTGCTCCACCACCCCTGAAGTGCACACTGAGATGGGGCGGGCTGCAATCTCTTTCTTGGTGAGCAAGTTTCACTAGAGAGGAACAGCCCTCACACTGGGATCCACGCAAATATTTCTCCCATATTTCCCCAGGGAATACCAAACCAGTTGATCATGTTTTAAGGAAGTGCTGACTTGATTGTCCCTGCACTCTTTGTGATGCGTAGAGGTGTTGCTGTTGTTTATGAGGCAATAATCCTTCAAGGAGCTGGATGGCTGCCATTTTGAATGCCAACACAAACAGTGGATTGCACGCAGCATCCTGAGAGAGTGAATTTCTCACTGATGTGGTCTTATTCATTAACCCAGTGCCATCTCCTCATTATCCCCCCTCCCAAAAAATTGCAGCCCAAAAAGTCATCCATGTTGTAACCGGGGGCGGTGGGGCGGGGGGGGGGGGGGGGTCCCCTTTACTCAACATGACAAGCACAGGGCACCTAGTTACCATAGCAACACTCTGAAGCAAGCTCCAGAATCCTTTTCTTTGGGGCAGACCAATTTTGTTTTTCCATTCTTCTTCTCTCAAGGTGTTTGGTTTGGTGATTTCTTGCGCTAGACATCCTCCATTGCATGCATTTGTTGTTGGCAGGCTGCTTTACAAAAACAACTTACAAAATGCCCCAAAGCACTTCACAAGAGCACCATCACTTCACATTTGACATCAAGCCACACAAGACAGTAGGATATCTGAGCAAAATGTTTGGTCACTGGGGTAGGTGTTAAGAAATATCTCAAAGATGGAGCGAAAGAAAGAAAGAGCAAGAAGGGTGACATGGTGGTACAGTGGTTAGCACTGCTGCCTCACAGTGCCAGGGACCTGGGTTCGATTCCCGGCTTGGGTCACTTGTCTTTATAGAGTTTGCACATTCTCCCTGTGTCTGTGTGGGTTTCCTCCTGGTGCTCCAATTTCCTCCCAGTGCTCTGGTTTTCTCCCACAGTCCAAAAGATGTGCTGGTTAGGTGCATTGGCCACGCTAAATTCTCTCTCAGTGTACCCGAACAGGTACCGGAGTGTGGTGACTAGAGGATTTTCACAGTAGCTTCATTGCAGTTTTATTGTAAGCCTACTTGTGACTAATGAAAGTCTTTACTTTAGAATCCCTACAGTACAGAAGGAGGCCATTTGGCCTACTGACCACAATCCCACCCAGGTCCTATTCCCATAACTGCACACATTTACCCTGAGAATCCCTGATACTTAGGTCAACTTAGCATGGCCAATCAACCTAATTTGCATATCTTTGGACTTTGGATCTTTGCACATCTTTACTGAGAGATAGAAACAGGGCAAGGTTTTGGGAGAAAATTCCAGGACTTAGGGCCTTGGCAGCTGATGGAACAACAGCTATTGGCGGAAGATATTACAATTTTGGGATGTAGCACAAGGGCCCAGAATTGTATGGGTGCAGAGATGTTGGAGGTTGGAGGAGGTAGCAGAGACAGGAAAGGGCAAAACCGTGGAAGACATTGCAAAATAAGATAAGAATTTAAAAAACAAAGCACATCAGTGATAATGGGAGAATGAGGCTGAGTGTGATGTAGGATATGGGCAGCACAGATTCGGATGAGCTCGGGTTTTCAGAGGGTGATCACTGAGAGGCCTTTTGACCACAAAATGGATTCTGAGTGAAATCTTGCTTGGTTGTCAGCCAGTGTTTGTTGTGAGAGAGAACGGTGACAGGTGAGAGAATTGGGAAACGAATGGGTGGAAACGTCACTGAAATACATATCAATGTTTTAGCAAATGTTTAAAGGATATCTCCACCATATTTACACCCCCCCACTCCCCAACAGGTCATGTTGGCAAGGTTCACTACAGGTTTGTGATGACAGAGGGCAGCTGAGGGGAATCCCACCGGACACACCAAGGTAAATATAGCCCCGATTGGAAGAGGGACATGCTTGGGCAATGCCCCTCCCGGCACAATTTGGCACCACCAGGTTGGCACAGTGGTCAGTGCCAGCAGTGCATCCTCTGGGGAACCTCATGAAAGAAGTCTCCACCTCATGTGTGTTGGGGACAGCTGATGCCTGTGAAGTGGGAAGAGTGACAACCCCCCCCACCAAAACGAGGCTGAGAAGAAGAGGTTGAGATGGGATTGCCCTGCTGCATGCAAGGGGAGAACAGGGGTGGGGTGGAGGGAAGGAGGTGGTTTCCTGATGCATGTGAGGTTGTGTGTGTGTGTGTGTGTGTGTGTGTGTGTGTGTGTGTGTGTGTGTGTGTGTGTGTGTGTGTGTGTGTGTGTGTGGAGAGGGCTGTGGCGGAGGGGCAGTTTCTGCTGTTGGGGAGAAGCGGTTGCTGGGCTGGTGGAGAGGCATTCAGTTTGTGTGCTGAGCAGGGCGCCCTTTAAGGCTAATGTCCCAATCTCTGTGGAGCTGGCCTTGCCACCTCTATCAAGCACCTGACCCACCAGAATGATGGCACAACTTCAACCCTCTCATTTCCTTTGCCCTGAGAGGCTCAAGTTTTGAAGAGAAGATGGCTGGGCAAATGGTGAGCTACACACCAGTTTTCCATCTTACCCTGATGCTTTGAAAAATATGGGAAAACTTCAGCCCATTTTTTATTGTGAATGCTGTCAATGCTTATTCATAAATCACAAGTTCATAAAATATAGGAGCCGAATTAGACCTTTTGGCCCATCGACTCTATTCCACCATTTGATCATGGCTGATATGCTCCTCATCTCCATTTTCCTGCCTTCTCCCCATAACCCTGAAACTCATTACCAATTAAAAATTTGTCTAACTCTGTCTTAAATTTGCTGCCCCTTATCCTAAGACTGTGACCTCTTGTCCTAAATGTCCCACTCCACATCTCCTTTATCCATACCTTTTATCATCTTGTATACCTCAATTTGATCTCTCCTCATTCTAGAGGGTATCGGCCTAAACTGTTCAATCTCTCTTCATAGGACAAGCCCCTCATCCCTGGAATCAATCTAGTGAATCTCCTTAGAACTGCTTCCAATGCCACTCCATCTTTCCTCAAATAAGGAAATCAAAACTGTGCACAATACTCTAGGTGCGGCTCACCAATACATTGTATAGTTGCAACAACACTCCCTTACCTTTATATTCTATTCCTTTAGCTCTAAATGCCAACATTCCATTCACTTTCTTTTATTATCTATTATTTATTATGATTCTGGGTTCCTTTTTCATGTGGGCATCGTTGGCTAGACCAGTATTTATTGCCCATCCTTAATTGCCTTTGAGGTGATGATGAGCACCTTCCTCCAACTGCAGCCTGTATCTAATGTAGGTACATCCACAGTGCTGTTAGAGAGGCAGTTCCAGGTTTTTGACCCTCACCCAACACAGAAACCAGTGATACATTTCCAAACCAGATAGTGAGTGGCTTGGAGGGGAACTTGCAGGTGGTGGTGTTCCCATGTACCTGCTGCCCTTGTCCTTCTAGATGGAAGTGGTTGTGGATTAGAAGGTGCTTTCAAAGGAGCCTTGGTAAGTGGCCACAGTTCACCTTCTAGATGCTACACACTGCTACCACTGTGCATTGGTGGTGGAGGGAGTGAATGTTGATGGTGGTGAATAAGATACCAATCAAGCAGGCTGCTTTGTTCAAGATCATGTTGAGTTTTGTGAATACTGTTAGAGTTACACTCATCCAGACCAGTACAGGTTCAAGTGCCACTACAAGACTTTAGCACAGCTGTAAAGTACTTTGAGACATTGGATGCTATATAATTGTAAATTTTCTACTCTTAGTTGTAATTGTTCTCCTGATTGGTAACTTGCCGGACCCAGTGATGTCATTGCTTGACTATACACCTGTTATTTGCTACTAGTTGTTTCGAAAGATTTTCTTCCCACATTAACCATATCACTCACATTTAAGAAGTCTCACAACACCAGGTTAAAGTCTAACAAGCTTTTTTGGAATCACGAGTGCTGCTCCTTCCTCAGGCTGGAACCAATAACCAAGACAATGGGTGGATTTTTAGCGGCACGTCCGCCCAAAGGAGAATGCTGTCTTCTGAGCCTCGCCATTCCCTGGAATCGGGGCAGGCGTGCCGGTAAAATTCCAGCCAATGAGTGCAAATAAGAATCTTACAAATGCAGAGTGAGTTGGCGTGCCCAGCCCCACCTTTTCCTGGTTTGGAGTGGTGAGGTTACTTTGGCTTGTCAGATATTATGGTTCTGGTCTTGATTTCCTTGTTCATCAACCCCCCGACCCCCTCACGGTGCTGACTCCTCTGGGGGTACAGCCCTTCGGACACTGAAAGGCCCCGGCATTTTCCCGAGCGCATTTTATTCTTGAAAACCAGTTGGTGACAGACGATACATTTTGCATTTATTTACAGAGTGAAACATTTCAAGCATATATCTCTAACTCCACACCAATATTGTAATGTGAAATGTCATCTGTGGCTCAGTTGGAAGCACTCTCACCTCTAAGTCACAGGATCTGGCTTCAAGCTCCAGGACTTGAGACAAAAGTCTACACTAACACTCCAGTGCAGTGGCTAAACCAAGCCCAATTTGCCTCCCCCCCCCATCCCCCCGCCAACCCCAGACATCCAAAAAGTTGACCTAACAATGATTTAATCCGAGTCTCTGGAAGAGAGGAACATGTTTTATGGGGAGGAAGAGTAAGTTGTTGTTCCGTGTCAGGGGCAGCACGGTAGCGCAGTGGTTAGCACTGCTGCCTCACAGCGCCAGGGACCTGGGTTTGGTTCCGGCCTCGTGATTGTGTGAAGTTTGCACCTTCTCCGCATGTCTGTGTGGATTTCCTTCGGGTGCTCTGGTTTCCTCCCACAGTCCAGTGATGTGTGGGTTAGGTTGATTGGCCATGGTAAGTTGACCCTAGTGTCAGGGGGAATAGAAGGGTAATTATGTTATGGGAACAGTGGTTAGCGCTGTTGCCTCACAGCTCCAGGGACCTGGTTCGATTCCCGGCTTGGGTCACTGTCTGTGTGGAGTCTGCACATTCTCCCTGTGTCTACGTGGGTTTCCTCCAGGTGCTTCAGTTTCTCCCACAGACCAATGTAGTGTGGGTTAGGTGGATTGGCCATGCTAAACTGTCCCCTGTGTCAGGGAGATTAGCAGGATAAATATGTGGAGTTACGGAGATAGGACTTGGGTGGGATTGTGATCAGTGGCTCCTTCTGCACTGTAGGGATGCTATGATTCAATTACTTTCTCTGGTAGTGAATTCTACAGATTCACAATTCTGTATCAATTAAGATCATTATAAACAACCGGACTTTAAATATCGTATTCAGAACTAACAGTGCAAAAATGTGCAGCTGTTTTTAAAAAAATATGTATTTGTTTCAAGTGGCTATGCTGTGAAATTGTAGCTTTCCTCCGAGCTTTAGTTTAAATCAACAGTACGGAGAGGGATGCTGGTGACTAATTATGTATCGGTGTGACTGGCGGCTGTATGAGTCTTGCTTATTCGCCTGTGGTGAAACCATGGCAACCAGGATCTCTGGCAGTAATAACTTTGCTGGAAATAGTTCCAAGGCAGTGAGACGCAGAGTAGGAAAATGCAACAGAGCAATGCGGGGAGTCGGCAGTGCTACTTCACCTGGGTGACATTTTTACTATCTGGGAGGCAGCCCCTGACCCCGTCCCCATTTTATTGCAGGCAAGTGCCTTAACATGAGCCCAGAAGATGGTGGTACTATTGAAAATAGATTACAGGTGTTAAACAACGACAGCTCAGAAATGTCTCAGATGGTAAACCCACACGAGTAAACCAAAATTTAACAAACCTCCGCACGCACTTTTTTCAAGCACAATTTGGGCTTTTTTCATAATTAAGGGTCTTTTCCTTCTCTCGACTGACTCACTGCTTTTCGACTGCGGAAGTATATTTCTTTGTTCAGCGAAGCGGGCCACACAGACTGAAGCCAGGTCTCAGCCATTAAGCCTGGGTGCTGACAGACTAAACACTGCCTTTCTTGATAGTTTGGTTCAGTCAGGCCACTGGTCCATGTGAGAGCAAGCCACAGAAGGTAAAAGCAATACTTTGAAGCCTTCGCTGAACTCGCTTGCAACAGGTGGGGGTTTGGGCAAATTGAAATCCCTAGGGCAATTGTCGTAACTTCAATTTACAGGAACAATTTTTTTTTGTTTTTATAGTTCCTTTAACATTGTCACCACCACCTCCCCTACAAGGCATTTAGCAAGTAAAACTTGAGACTAAGCCATTAAAGGAGATGTGAGACTAGGTGATCAGAAGAAAGAAGTTTATTACTATCACAAGTGGATTTACATTAACACTGCAATGAAGTTACTGTGAAAATCCCCTAGTCGCCACACCCCAGTGCCTCTTTGGGTACACTGAGGGAGAATTTAGCACGGTCAATGCACCTAACCAGCAAACCAGCCTCGAATCCACTGACTCTAAACTTCCTGCTGCTTCGGCAAATCAGCCAGCATAATTAAGGACCCCACGTACCCTGGACATTCTCTCGTCTATCTTCTTCTGTCGAGAAAAAGATACAAAAGCCTGAGGTCACATACCAACTGACTCAAGAACAGCTTCTTCCCTGCTGTCATGAGACTTTTGAATGGACTTATCTCACATTAAGTTGATCTTTCTCTACACCCTAGCTATGACTGTAACACTACGTTTTGCACTCTCTCGTTTCCTTTCTATGTACGGTATGCTTTGTCTGTATAGCGCGCAAGAAACAATACTTTTCACTATATAATGCATGTGACAATAATAAATCAAATCAAAATCTTACGGACTGTGGGAGGAAACCAGACCACCCAGAGGAAACCAACGCAGACTCTGCATGGACATGACCCAAGCCAGGAATTGAACCTCGACCCTGGCGCTGTGAAGCAATCATTGCGCCACTGTGCTGCCCATATCTTGGTCAAGATCTTGGTCAAAGAGATGGGTTTTGAGGAGAGAGAGGAAAAGAGAGACTGTGGCAAGGAATTTCAGAGTTTAAGGTCTCGACGGCTGAAGACAAAAGACTGGTCGAGAGATTAAATTCAGAGGCCAGAATTACGAGAGTACAGAAATCTTGGAGGGTCAGAGGAGGACACGGAATGAGGAAGGTATTTGAAAATAATGGTCCAGAGATGTGTGGATAAGGTGGATTGGCCATGCTAAATTTCCCCTTAGTGTCAAGGGTACTAGCTAGAGTAAATACATGGGGTTATTGGGATAGGGCCTGGGTGGGATTGTGGTTGGTACAGGCTCAATGGGCCGAATGGCCTCCTTCCGCAGTGTAGGGATTATATGGTATACACCTAATTTTTGTTCTCCCAATTTTTTTAATAAGGAGAAGGCTCATTGACTCTGTTGGCCTGTATCCCAGCTGTTTACACAGTAATGTGTGGCTTGGGGATAGTTCTGCCACCTTCTAGTTATTTATTAGTCACAAGTAAGGCTTACACTAACACTGCAATGAAATTACTGTGAAATTCCCCTAGTTGCCACACTCCGGTGCCTGTTTGCACCTAACCAGCACATCTTTCAGAGGAAACCGGAGCACCCGAAGGGAACCGCGCAGACCCGAGGAGAATGTGCAAACTACACACAGTGACCAAAGCCAGGAATCGAACCCGAGTCCCTGATGCTGTGAGGCAGCAGTGCTAACCACTGTGCCACCATGCCATCCCAACAACTCTGTCTCAACTAGAGAGCGGTTAGTGATGCAGAGGCCTGGTAACAAAAGTAGAACTCCGGCGTTAGTGCAGATCAGATTTTGTGTATCAGGCCCGCACCAGGAGTGGTAGCGAATCACTTGATATTGCACCCGATTTTCTTGGCCAATCGATTTTCCGCACTGAACAACTGGGGAGAGAAACATCTCTGAGTGGTGGAGGAAAGAGAGTGGCATTTTCAGGAAAAAGTCAAGGCTGTATGGTGAGAAGCCGGCTGTGTTTTGTGGGGAAGGGAAACAAAGTTCAGGCCTCAAAGGGCCATAGCGGCTGCTGTGAGATGGAATGAGACTGCCTCGGAGGGGGTTGTGTAATCCCTCATTATCCGGGTAGATTATGATTTGTGGATCAGCCAATTTCCGCAGCAGTAGAGACAGAAGCTTGTGGAATGCAGCCTCTGGACTTTAAGGGTGGAAGAACGAGGCCCAAGGCCTGAATCGACCTCATTGTGCAGCAGGTGACCCCACGACCCCTTTCATTCCCCACAATGCTGTGTTTTAGTCTTAATTCTTGTGTCCACCAGGAGAAAACAAAAGGAGGCAAAATGGTCACCACAAAACAGCAATAGGGAGACTCCCTCTGTGGCATCGTTCATCATTTTCAATCATTTTTCACTTTTTTTTGGACTGATGTATAGGCCTTTTTTTTGGGACTAATTCTTCTCCCCGCCTCCCTCCCCCTCAAAAATGTAAGCTCTTTCTGGTGGGCCAGCTGCTGAATTGTGACTGGAGAAGGCTGGTTCCCTCACATACAAAGACTTGCTAAATGTCTCCATGGCCACACTGACCTGTTCTGTCCTGGCGGCTTGCAAACTGACCAATGACCAGGTCAATTCTTAACTCTTTCCTGACTTTTGTTGGGGTGCCTTTCTCTTCCCACACTCCACCAAGACGTCAGCTAAATGTTCAAAATCGATGTTTCCGTTCAAAACAAGTGGATTCTGACAGACTATTTGGCCATCACAAAATGCCTGTTCCCACTTCTACTCACCTCCAGCATCACCCTAACAGAACATGGCATAGCACTTGGGAATTGAGCACAAAATCAAGACTGACATTCAAGTGCAGTACTGAGGCAGTGCAGCACGCTTGAAGGATGAAAGATTAAACTAAGGCTCCATTTTGAGTGGATGTAAAGAATTCTACAATGTTACTTAAGAGTGTGGGAGTTGTCCCAAGTTTTCTGGACTCTATCAACCCCTCCACTAAAGCATCATGATATGGGTAGCACAGTGGTTAGCACTGCTGCCTCACAGTGCCAGGGTCCCAGATTCAATTCCGGCTTTGGGTGACTGTCTGCACATCTTTGGAATCTGGATGCTCTCGCCATGTCTACGTGGGTTTCCTCCGGGTGCTCCGGTTTCCTTCCACACTCCAAAGATGTGCGGGTTAGGTTGATTGGTCATGTTAAATTGACCTGAGTGTCAGGGGAATTAGCAGGGTAAATGCATGGAGTTATGGGGATAGGGACTGGGTGGGATTGTGGTTGTTAAAGACAAATGGCCTCCTTTTGTCCTGTAGGGATTTTATTCTATGAATCCTATTCTATGATCTAGTCATGACCTGATTAAGTGCAGATCCATTGTCTATTTCTTCCTGTCCAGATTCTTGCTCTTGCCTCTTCAGTTGTTTGTGGTGACCTCCCATCTTCAGTTCAAATGAACAAGATGTCTAGGGCTTCCAAAACTGTGGGTTCACTATGGGTTGACCCACCCCCCAATGGGGCAAGATTTTGGGATTGCCAGCTTCAAGGTTGCAGTGAATGTCAAGGAACTCAGACTGGTTGATTTGATTTATTATTGCCACATGCATTGGGATACAGTGAAAAGTATTGTTTCTTGCGCGCTGTACAGACAAAGCATACTGTTCATGGAAAAAGAAAGGGGAGAATGCAGAATGTAGTGTTTCAGTCATAGCTAGGGTGTGGAGAAAGATGAACTTAATGCCAGCAGGGAAGAATCTGTTCTTGAGTCGGTTGATAGGTGACTTAAGACTTTTGTATCTTTTTTCCAAAGGAAGAAGGTGGAAGAGAGAATGTCTGGGGTGCATGGGGTCCTTAATTATTCTGGCTGCTTTGCCGAGGCAGTGGGAAGTGTAGACAGAGTCCATGGATGGGAGGCTGGTTTACATGATGGCAGGCAAGCGATTTCTGACAGCAGGAAAGTCCTTTTAAATCCATGGCTGGAATTTGACCGCCCCACCCACCACCGGAATTAGAGTGGGCAAGGGGTGGACCATGGAAAGACCCGTTGATCTCGGGTGGGATTTCATGGTTTTGGGACAAGCGAGCGAGGTAAAGCCCTGTCCCTTGTTACATTCCATTAGTGAACATGACCTGATGGACACCTCTCTGAGACCTGATTACTGCTTTTGCTGTAAAAAAAAACCTGTGAAGTAGTAAACGTTCATCTTTTATTTGAAGAAAACCTGTTTCATTAACTCTCTCAGTTCTCAACTCCCATTTCCCCCATCCAGCACAACTGCTCTCACAGCCTACAAATCGTCACGTTGGGGTCAAACCAGGCCTGACGCCTTGTTTGACACTGGGAAAATGTTTTGGAGGCAACAGACCAGGAAAAATAATACGTTCTCATGTGTACATAAAGGAAACCTGAGTCTTCTTCCTGAAGGGTCCTCTGCGTATAAGCAGTCATTATCTGCGTGGGTTTCCTCCAGGTACTCCAGTTTCCTCTCCCACACTCCAAAGATATGCAGGTTAGGTGGATTGGCCATGCTAAATGTCAGCACCACTGCTAATGTGGAGAATAAAGACCAATACAGACACGTTGAGCCACATAGCCATCTTCACTGTAAAGATCACTGGTCTCGTTGAATTTGCTTGCTCATTAGTGAATTTGTAATGTTTCCTGACCACGTTGTGCAATTATTAGTATTCTATGAGGCTCAGTTGGTAACGCCACTTGCTTCTGAGTCTCAAGGTTCCAGGTTCAAATCCCATTCTGGGCGTAAGCACACCAATCTGGGCTGTCTTTCTCATGCGCTGTTGAGGGAGTGCTGCACTGGCAGGGGTGCTCTCTTTCAGATACGATGTTAAACTGAGGCTCTATCAACCTGATCATAGATCATAGAGCCCTACAGTACAGAAAGAGGCCCTTCGGCCCATCGAGTCTGCACCGACCACAATCCCACCCAGGCCCTACCCCCGTATCCCTACATATTATTATCCGCTAATCCCTCTAACCCAAGCATCTTAGGACACTAAGGGGCAATTTTAGCATGGCCAATTAACCTAACCCACACATCTTTGGACTGTGGGAGGAAACCAGAGCACCCGGAGGAAACCCGTGCAGACACGAGAAGAACGTGCAAACTCCACACAGACAGTGACCTGAGCTGGGAATCGAACCCAGGTCCCTGGAGCTGTGAAGCAGCAGTGCTAACCACTGTGCTACAGTATCGCCCTGCTTGGATGGTAAATGATCTCATGACATGATTTTGAAGGAGTATGGGTGGAGGGGGAAGGTTATCCCTATTGTTCTGGCCAACATTTATCCCTGAATTGACATTTCAGATTATCTGATCGTCATCATAGAATTTTACAATGCAGAGGGAGGCCATTCAGCCCATTGAGCCTCCACTGACCACAATCCCACTCAGGTCCTTTCCCCATAACCCCATGCATTTATCCTAGCTGGTCCCTCTGACACTACGAGGCAATTTAATCTGGTTAATCTACCTAACCAGCACATCTTTGGGATGTGGGAGGAAACTGGAGCGCCCAGAGGAAACCCACACAGACACTGGCAGACTCTGGAGAGACAGTGACCCAAGCCGGGAATCGAACCTGGGTCCCTGGCGCTATGAGGCAGCAGTGCTAACCATTGTGCCACTCGATATTGCTGTCTGTCACATTGCTGTCTGTGGGATCTTGCTGTGTAGAGATTGGCTGCTGCGTTTCCTACATTACGACAATGACTGCACTTCAAATTGTACTTCCATTGACTGTAAAATGTTTTGAGATATTGCGAAAAGTGCCATTTGTGTGCAAGTATTTTTTTCATATTATTTGATGTGGGAAGCTTTGGTTATGGGTAGAACTGACCACAACTGACCATAACCTGACGAGAATAGGAACTCCCTTAAAACTTAATGGTCAACAATGAGGCGATGACAGGAAAGGAATGTCCCTCCCTGACAGGAAAAAGGGTAAGGGGCACCCCTAGCCTTAATACCACTCTCCTGCCCCTTCATCCCATATAAAGATGGTGTAAACAAGCGCTGGCCTCTCTCTGCAGCGGCCCTCAAATGGCACTCACTATAAATACAATTACGGACCACATCTGGCCATCTGGAGTGGAAGAAATAGCCTTTACTTCCTGAAACTGAACCCCGACTCGCTTCCAAGTGCAATTTTATATGTCGCCCGCATATCCCCAAACCCTCCCCAGAGTAATTTCAAGTTGGTAGTCTGTGAATCACAAACAAAGCTCTCTACGGCCACAAACTGACCTTTCTCCAGGCCAGTGGAAGGGAAATGATGGAATGAAACAGCAAAACAACTGCACTGTCTAAAATTGCCCTGAAATAAAACATTGGCAGAGCCGGAATTGAAGTGTGCAACTTCTAACTGCAATGGGTTAACAAGTGGCTTGTTCTTGACTTTTTTTTAAATCTGGAGTGCGCAGGGGATTTAAGCTCCTTTTAAATTTTTCTTACGCCTTTCGCACGCAATAACTTAGGTCCGGTGCCTGCGCGGAGCCTCCACAGGTTGCCCCGCGGTCGTGCAGCTCAGGGAGAGACTGTTGGATCGGCGACTGGAGATTTGGTGGTGGAGGAGGGGTGATGAAACGCAGCTGGTTGTGCAAATGTTTCAGCGTCCGGGCGGCCAGGGAGATGACAGTGTGGGAAAGTCTCCCGCACCAAGCTGCAGTGAGACCCTTTCCTGGACCTGGGCCGCTTGACGAGAACAAGCTGTTGGATTTGAGCGTTTAACAGGGGGCCCAGTTACAACCCTGAGAAAACTCAACCTTCTCCGCCTGCTGCAGATTTATTACCAGCGATGCTATCAGTTAATGTCCCATTATTGGTCTATATAATTGTCCTAATTTTTCTCTTCTCATTCCTTTCCCTGGAGGAAAGTCTCAGTTGAGAAGTTAACCCCCCGCCTCCCACACTGAATTCTTTCTCTAATTTCCGGCCCAGTTGTTTTTGAAAGTGCTGACAATTTTCACAGCAGTAAAGCACGTAAATCGGCTAATACAGATGTGTGCTCCAAATCAAGCTTCTCCCATCCCTCCTTAGCTCACCTTAGCAACATTCCTTCTATTACTGCTTTCCCTGTGTTTCTCCAGCTTCCCCTTAAAGATAAAAATGCTGTTTACCTCATGTATCCTCTGGTAGCCAGTTTTCACATTCTCATCAAGTTAAAGGCAAAATACTGAGTGTGCTGGAATCTGAAATAAAAACAGGAAATGTGGGAAAATTTCAGCAGATCCTTTTTTGATTTGATTTATTATTGTCACATGTATTGGGATACAGTGAAAAGTATTGTTTCTAGCACTGTACAGATAAAACATACCATTCATAGAGAAGGAAAGGAGACAGTGCAGAATGTAGCGTTACCGTCATAGCTAGGGTGTAGAAAAAGATCAACTTAATGCAAGATAGGCCCATTTCAAAGTCTGACAGCAGCAGGGAAGAAGCTGTTCTTGAGTTGGTTGGTACGTAACCTCAGACGGTTGTATTTTTTTCCCAGAGGAAGAAGGTGGAAGAGAAAATGTCTGGGGTGCGTGGGGGTCCTTAATTATTCTGGCTGCTTTTCTGAGGCAGCGGGAAGTGTAGACAGAGTCAGTGGATGAGAGGTTGGTTTGCCTGATAGTCTGACTGGAGAGAGAATAGAAGCCAACGTTTCAAGTTTGGATGAAGATGAAGGATCATTTTTATAATATTGTAACTGTACTTGGTACCTTTTAATTCTGTCTAACTGGAACATTACAAATAACTGAGACCTCCCAGAGTTGTATGTTTTGGTTGGCTGCTTTATAAAAGTGCTTAAGGGTTTGCCGTCTCTTGAGTACGGACTGTCTTTGAGTAATTGTTGATTAATTGTTTCAGTCTCTAAGACTGACAGCATCTGTGGAGAGAGAATAGAACCAATGTTTCAAGTCTGGATGAAGGGTCATTCACTTTACTTTTATTGCATGGTTTTTGCAAAGTTGTCAGATATTTTATATTTTCCATTGTATTATAACTTCAGGTATCTCAAACCTTACTTTTTTTATATATATATGTCCCCACAGATGCTGTCAGACCTGCTAAGGTTTTCCAGCATTTTCTGTTCTTGTTTTACATTCTCATCACTCTCTGCACAAACATGTTTCTCCTGAGTTCCCTGCTGGATTCATTCACCTTGTGTTTAAGGCACCTGGTTTTCCATCTGCCTCAGAAGCCAGAGCCACATCTTCACATCTCCCCTGTCAGATCCTCCAACATCTGAAAGGCCTCGATCAGTTGGTGCAGGCACTCCAAAGGTGGCAGCTACTCTCGATCGATGGGCTCATTGGCCATTCTTCATGCACAACGTGCCAGCAAGATGTTTGACCATGCAGGATGCCATGGTTATACCGATCTCTTCTCAATGTGGGGGAAGTGGAAGCTGTGACTGAGAGTGGGAGCTCTGCATGTCCGCATCTCCAATTTGTACTATTGTAATTATACTTGCTGCCTTTTTATGCTGTCCGACTGGAACATAACAAATACCTGAAACCTTCCAAAGTTGTATCCTTTAATTGGTTGGTTAGTTTATAGAAGTGCTTATGAGTTTGCCATCTCTTGAGTACTGACTGTCTGAATAATTGTTGATTAATTGCTTCATTCTGTAAGGTGCCTAAAGACTTCATTCTCTCTTTTCTGCTGTACACAGGTGTCGGTCTGGTTACCTTGGGGATTTGTGCCAATTTCCTGATCCCTGCATTAGGTCACCCTGTTCAAATGGAGGAATATGCTCCAGTTCCGTCGTAGATGGCGCAATCCAGTACACATGCAGCTGTACGCGAGGCTTTCGAGGTAAGCTCCTTCCAAACATGGAGAGAGTCAGAGAATCACAGAATCCAGTGCAAAAGAAAGCCATTCAGCCCATCAAGTCTGCACCGACCACAATCCCACCCTATTCCCATAACCCCATACATTTACCCTGCTAATCCTTCTGACACTAAGGGGCAATTTAGCATGGGCAATCCACCTAACCCACATATTGTTCAGACTGTGGGAGGAAACCGGAGTACCCGGAGGAAACCCATGCAGACACAGGGAGAACGTGCAGACAGATAGTGACCCAAGCTGGGAATTGAACCTGGGTCCCTGTCGCTGTGAGCAGCAGTGCTAACCACTGTGCCACCGTGCCAGAAAACATAATGATGATCTCCCAGGGACAATGGTCCACCAATGATAGCAATGGGCTGGTTCACCGGACCTTATTGAATGTACTACGACAAGTCCCAGCATAGGAAGGAGAGGGAACCTGGGATGTGATGCGTTCATCAAACTGCTGTCAGTTTAGACCAGCATGGATGATAGTCTCTGAGAAGATGACATACCAGTTGATGTAATCCAGGAAAAACAGAGTGGAGGAAACTGGAGAGTGGAAAGCTGATTCCACTGCTGCTGCTCTTCCCCCGGTTAATGTCCTGTGAGAATCAGACCAGTTTCTGTGGCTTCTTCACTCCTTCTGTGTAACCTCCTCCAGAACATTTAGAACTCAGACCTCTTATACACATCCCCAGTTTCTTTGATAGGGTGGCCAGTGCCAAAACAGACACGTCCACCACATGAGTCTGGTGCATCAGCTACAGTATGACATGATCACATAATGTCATCTTATTTGGATATTGTTGGACAACGAATATGTGGGTGCAAAAGATAAAATCAAAACACATCGGACTCCATCTCACTGAACCTGCTACAGGCAGGGACAGGATCCTGCCAATGCTTCAGTCAGGTCAATAGACCATAAATACAAGATGTGAAGTCATTAGTGAGTGGACAGGCTGGCTAAAAGTCAGACCATGTGGTACAAAGCTAGACTGTGACCACCTTCCTCCAACTCTTACCAGCCATGCATTCAGCCATCTAGGCCCTAAGCTCAGGATTTTCCTCCCTCGCTGTTACTGTGAATGTCCCTTTCTTTCTGTCACTGTGTCTCACTCTCTCTATGTCAGTGTGTGTCTCTCCCTTTGTCTCTCTCTCTCACTGCTCTATCTCTCTCGCTGTCCCTCTCTCTCTCACTGTCTCTTTCTAGCTGTCTCTCTCTCGCTATGTCTCTCTCTCTCTTGCTGTCTTTATCTTGCTGTCTCTGTCTCACCCTTTCTGTCTTGCTCTCTCTGTCTCACTCTCTCTGTCTCTCTTGTCTCTCTGTCTGTCTTGTCTCTCTGTCTCTCTGTCTCTCTATCTCTCTTGTACTCTGTCACTCTGTCTCTCTCTGTCACTCTGTCTCTCTATCTCTCTTGTACTCTGTCACTCTGTCTCTCTCTGTCACTCTGTCTCTCTGTTTCTCTGTCACTCTGTCTCTCTCTGTCACTCTGTCCTTCTGTTACTCTGTCTCTCTTTGTCACTCTGTCTCTCTGTTTCTCTGTCCCTCTGTCACTCTGTCTCTCTGTTTCTCTGTCCCTCTGTCACTCTGTCTCTCTCTCTGTCATCTCACTCTTTCATTCTCGGTCTCTCTGTCACTCTGTCATTCTGTCACTCTGTCACTCTGTCACTCTTTCTCTCAGTCTCTGGGTCTCTTAGTCTCTCTGTCACTCAGTCTCTCTGTCTCCCTGTCACTCTGTCTCTCTGTCTCCCTGGCACTCTGCCTCTCTCTGTCACTCTCACTCTGTCACTCTGTCTCTTGGTCACTCTGTCACTCTCTCTCTGTCTCTGTCTGTCACTCTGTCTCTCAGTCTCTCAGTCTTTGGATTTTTTGCTCTCTCTATCATTCTGTCACTCTGTCACTCTGTCACTCAGTCTCTCGGTCTCTCTTCCTCAGTCTCTGGGTCTCTTGGACTCTCTGTCACTTAGTCTCTCTGTCTCCCTGTCACTCTGTCTCTCAGTCTCTCTGTCGCTCTGTCACTTTGTCACTCTGTCAGTTAGTCTCTCTGTCACTCTGTCTCTGTCTCCCTTTCACTCTGTCTCTCTGTCACTCTGTCTTTCTGTCTCCCTGTCACTCTGTCTCTCTCTGGCACTCTCACTGTCATTCTCTGTTACTCTGTCTCTCTGTCTCTCAGTCTCTGGATCTTTTGCTCTCTCTGTCATTCTGTCACTCTGTCTCTCAGTCACTCTGTCACTCTTCCTCTCAGTCTCTGGGTCTCTCGGTCTCTCTGTCACTCAGTCTCTCTGTCTCCCTGTCACTTTGTCTCTCGGTCACTCGGTCGCTCTGTCTCCCTTTCACTCTGTCACTCAGTCTCTCGGTCTCTTGGTCCCTCTGCCACTCAGTCTCTCTCTCTCTCTGTTGGTGTGTGTGTCTCTCTCTCTCTCTGTCTTTCTGTGTCTCCATCTCTCTCTTTTGCTATATCTGTCTCTTTCTCTCTCTATGTACCTAATTTTTCAAGTTGTTGCCTAAACCTAACTATTTGTCCAAGGTTGCCTCATCCTTTGGCTTTGTTTCAGAACTTGTCTGACTATATTCCTGTGAAGTGTGGGATGTTCCCCCGTGCTATATAAAGCAAGTCGTTGTGAGACCCAGGAGTTGGGAGTTGGTGGCAGTCTCAACTTCAATCTCAAAGAACATCTCTAGGGGGCGCGAGGAAAAGAGATCAGAAAAAAGTTGCCAAAAGCCCAGGAAAAGAGGAAGAGATGGAGGGATAGAATTCCAGAAAGTGAGAACTAGGCACGGCTGCCAAAAACAGGGTATAACATGGCACCGGGGCATTCTGAAAACTGCGAAGAGATGATAATGCAGCTTAGAAAATCAGAAACAAGGGGAATGCAGTTGGTAATAACTGTGGGGTGAGTCTGGGGGAATCTCATTGTAAAAAGTCTGACAACACCAGGTTTTAGTCCAACTGATTTATCTGATAATACTCACAAGCTTTCGAGGTTTCCCTCTTCGTCAGGTGAATGGAGAGTTCTGGCCTCAGACAGAGCATATAAAGCACAGACAGTTTAGAGATTACTGATTAGAATGTGAGGTGTAAGGATTCGCATTCTAATCAGTAATCTCTAAACTGTCTGTGCTTTATATGCTCTGTCTGAGGCCAGAACTCTCCATTCACCTGACGAAGAGGGAAACCTCGAAAGCTTGTGAGTATTATCAGATAAATCGGTTGGACTAAAACCTGGTGTTGTCAGACTTTTTACTGTGTTTACGCCAGTCCAACGCCGGCATACCACATCATGAATCTCATTGCCCAGATTTTTGAATCATGTCTTCAGTTTGATTCCAGTTGTCAACGTGTAGTTAGTTTCTCCCGGTAAGGTTTTCCCTACCCTTGGTCTGAGTCGATTTTAGCTCTGTTCCACATTAACTAGAGGTGTGAGCTCTTTGATCTGCGTGGTAATCCTCTTCATCCCTCCTTTGTCTGCTTTTCATCTTGGATTCTTTTGAGTCACTCCACTTAGCAGCCACGCCAAACATGTTTTCTCCAGTTTTCTCTCCCCCTTGGAGTTGTTGGCGCTAGAAGAGCTGAGCTACTTTCCTGATTAACAGTGAGTATGTGGGAGGACAGAGTAAGCATTGGTAAACTGTTCCACCAATGCCAGACACACAGCACACACACACACACAGACACATGAACACATGCGCACACACACATATGCGCGCACACACACACATACAGACATACACACGTGCACACAGACACACATACATATGCTCACACACACATGCACACACATACATTCACAGACACACGTGCACACACACACACGTGCACACACAATGCAAAGACAGACAGACAGACACAGAAATGCACACAGACATGTGCACATACACACAGATGGCACATACTCAAACACAGACATGCACAGGCACGCATACACACACATGCACGCACACACACATATGCACGCACACATTTATACACACACACAAAAACACTCACCGCCCCCACGCACCATACGCTCGCACTCTCTCTATTTCTCTATCTTCATTTTTTTCTATCATTTTCACTCTATCACCGTTTCTCTCCATCATTTTTTCTCTTACTCTCTTTCTCTCACTCTCTTTCTGAGTGATTCAATAAGTTGCCCATTCCAGGAATTAACCTCGATTCAAATTCATTGGCTAGCACAGCTGCCTCACAGCGCCAGGGACCTGGGTTTGATTCCCAGCTTGGGTCACTGTCTGTGTGGAGTCTGCACGTTCTCCCCATGCCTGCGTGGGTTTCCTCCAGATGCTCCGGTTTCCTCCCACAGCCTGAAGAGTGCAGTTAGATGCATTTGCTGTGCTAACTTGCCTTTTAGTGTCAGAGGGGCTGGCAGGGTAAATACTTGGGGTTGCGGGGATAGGGCCTGAGTGGGATTATTATTGGTGCAGGCTCGATGGGCCGAATGGCCTCCTGCACAGGGGATTTTCTTTCTTTCTCTGTCTCCCTCTCTCTCTCTTTCTCTTTCTCCCTCTTTCCCTCACTTGTTCCCTCGCTTTCTCTCTTTTCCTTTATCTCTCTTTCCCTCTCTCTGTCTTGCCCTCTCTCTCTGTCTCTTTTTTCTCTGTCTCTTTCCCTCTCTCTCTTTCTCTCTCTCTTTCTCTCTCTTTCCCTCTCTCTCTCTGTTTCCCTCTCTATCTCTCTCTCGCTCTCTCACTCTCTCTCTCTCTCTTCCCCTCTCTCTCTCTCTCTCTCTTTCTCTCTCTTTTTCTCTATCTCTCTTTCTCTCTCTCTGTCTTTCTCTTTCTGTTTCTTTCTTGTCTGTCACAGTCAGGACCGAGAACATCAGCTAAGATCAGAAGCAGGATGTTTGTGCGCAATGTTCAGCACCATTTGCAACTCCTCAGATGCTGAAGCAGTCTGTACCTATGTGCAGCAAGACCCGGACAACATTCAGACTTGGGCTAATAAGTGGCAAGTAAGATTCATGCCATATAAGTGCCAGGAAATGACCTTATCCATCAAGGGAGAATCCAACCATTTCCCCTTAACATTAAACAGCATTGCCATCATTGAATCCTCGACTTCCACATTGTTGGGGTGACTATTGACTAGACACTGAACTGGATCAGCCATATAAATACTCTGGCTACCAGAGTGAGTCAGAGGCTGGGAATTCTGCCGAGAGTAACTCACCTCCTTACTCTCAAAGCCTGTGCACCATCTGAAAGGCACAAATCGGGAGTGTGATGGAATATTCCCCACTTGCCTGGATGGGTGCAGCTCCAACAACACTCAAGAAGCTCAATACCATCCAGGACAAAGCAACCCTGCTTGATTGGCACCACATCCATTGCCGACAACAACAACTCCCTCCACCACTGATGCACATTGGCAGCAGCTTGTACCATCTACAAGATGCACTCCTTTGACAGCACCTACCAAACCTACAACCTCTACAATCTAGAAGGACAAGGGCAGCAGATGCATGGGAACACCACCTCCACCTGGAAGTTCCTCTCTAAACTGTACAGTATCCTGAGTTGGAAATATATTGCCGTCCTTTCACTGTTGCTGGGTCAAAATCTTGGAACTCCCTCTCTATCGGTCCTGTGGGGTGTACCTACACCAGATGGATTGCAGTGATTCAAGAAGGAGGCTCACCACCACTTCTCAAGGGCAAGTAGGCATGAGCGATGAAACTGTTGGCATAACCAGTGTTGCTTATATCCCATGATAGAATTTTTAAAAACATTAATTTGGCAGGTGCACAGTCTGGATGGAAGTGGTTGCAGGTTTGGAAGGTGCTGTCTAAGGTGCCTTGGTGAGTTGCTGCAGTCCTTCTTGTAGATTGTACACACTGTTGCTACTGAGTGTTGGTGGTGGAGGGAGTGGATGGTCAAGACGGTGAATGAGATGGTGTTAAGCTTCTAGAGTGTTGTTAGAGCTGCACTCATCCAGGCAAGTGGAAGGTATTCCATCATGCTTTGAGGATGTTGGACAGGCATTGAGAAGTCAGGAGGCGAGTTATCTTCTGCAGGACTTCCACCTCTGACCTGCTGTTATAACTACAGTATTTATATGGTTGGTCCAATTCAGTTTCTGATCAGTGATAACCCTGGGATGTTCAGACTGGAGGATTCAGTGATGGTAATGCTATTGAATATCATGGGGTAATCACAGTATTCTACAGGGCAGAAGAGGCCCTTTAGCCCATCGAGTCTGCACCGATGCATGAAATGCCCTGACCTGCCCACCTAATCCCATTTACCAGTACTTGGCCCATAGCCTTGAATGTTATGGTGTGCCAAGTACTCATCCAGGTACTTTTTAAAGGATGTGAGGCATCCCGCCTCTACCACCCTCTCAGGCAGTGCATTCCAGACTGTCAGCAGTCTCTGGGTAAAAAAGGTTTTCCTTAAGTCCCCCCTAAAACTCTCACCTCTCACTTTTAACTTGTGTCCCCTTCAGTTAAGGGGAACAGCTCCTCCTTATCCAGTCTGTCCATGCCCCCATAATCTTGAACACCTTGATCAGGTCGCCCCCCTCAGTCCAGAGAAAACAACCCAAACCTACCCCACCTCTGTTCATAACTTAAATGTTCCATCCCAGGTAGCATCCTGGTAAAACCCCTCTCCACCCCCTCCAATGCGTTCATGGCCCTCCTGGTTAGATGGTTGTATTTTCTCTGGTTGGAGATGGTCATTGTCTGGTATTTGTGTGGCGCAAATGTTACTTGCCACGTATAAACCCAAGCCTGAATATTATCCAAGTCTTGTTGCATATGGACACAGATTTCTTCAGTATCTGAGGAGTCATGAATGGTGCTGAACATGGTCCAGTCATCAGCGAGCATCCCTACTTCTGACCTTATGATAAAGGGAAGGTCAGTGATGAAACAGCTGAAGGTGGCTGGGCCAGAGACACTACCCAGAGGGACCCCTGCAGTGTTGTCCTCGGATTAGTATTTCCTTAATATTTGATTAATATTTGACTTTCCAAGAGCCACAACTATCTTCAATTGTTCTGTGCGCTCCTACCAGGGAGAGCTTTCCCCTGATTCCTGTTAACTTCAGTTTTTCCAGGCATCTTTTATGCCACACTCATCAGAAGCAGGCTTTGTGTCAAAAGTTTAAAAAATTTATTTATTAATGTCACAAGTAGGCTGACATTAGTACTGCAATGAAGTTACTGTGAGAATCCCCTAGTTGCCGCACTCCGGCGCCTGTTCGGGTACACTGAGGGAGAATTCAGCATGGCCAATGCACCCCAGTAAAAAGTCTGACAACACCAGGTTTTAGTCCAACCGATTTATTTGATAATAGACTCACAAGCTTTCGGGGTTAGTCCCTTCGTCAGGTGAATGGAGAGTTCTGGCCTCAGACAGAGCATATAAAGCACAGACAGTTTAGAGATTACTGATTAGAATGCGAATCCTTACACCTAACCTGCTGTTCAAGCCCTAAAGTGGCCGACAATGTGAGTGGAAGGAGCACTGATCACAGGTTAAAGAGATGTGTATTGTCTCCAGACAGTACAGTAAGTGAGGTTTTGCAAACCCAGGCAAGTCACGGGGGTTACAGATAGTGCGACATGAACCCAAGATCCCTGTTGAGACCGTCCTCATGTGTGCGGAACTTGGCTATCAGTCTCTGTTCAGCGACTCTGCGCTGTCGTGTGTCGTGAAGGCCGCCTTGGAGAATGCTTACCCGAAGGTCAGAGGCTGAATGCCCGTGACCACTGAAGTGTCAATAAGCCAGTCCAACGCCGGCATACCCACATCAATGCACCCTAACCAGCGCTGTGGCAGGAAACCGGAGCACCCGGAGGAAACCTATTCAGACACGGAGAACGTGCAAAATCCACACGGTCAGTGATGCAAGCCAAGGATCGAGCCTGAGTCCCTGGCGCTGTGAGGCAGCAGCGCTAACCACTGCCCTGTCATACCTCACCTTGTAGTAAACAGTAAAGCAATGTTACAGACTTAAACCAAACAATGTGGGTGCAAGAATGTACCAGATTCTGCGCCTGGCACCAGGATTACTGTGGGGCTTTAATGGGACAGTGAATAAGTACACTTGAGTGGGCCCTATTGATCCATATAGAACAGCAAAGCTGCACGTTCAGTTCCTGGTCTGTGCTGCATTGATTCACTCTGAGATTAGCCATGGTATTCCAAAGGTTTTGGCTGGGAATAATCAACCAAGGTTCCCATTCCTCACTGCCATCCAGTGGGCATCACTGGAAGTGCAAGAGTTGAAGGTTGGCTGTGAGTGGTTGCATGGTCACACTGTCTACTTTCAGCTGAAAAGAATGGCTTGACGTACTGAGAAGTCCACCTTGCATCATTGAATCAGAGAGCGCTTGTCCTGGAAGGTAACAGGTGCACTGGGTTTTAAGTTAACAGAGAGTGCCACCCATAAGACATAGGAACAGAATTAGGCCACTTGGCCCATCGAGTCTGCTCCACTATTCAATCATGGCTGATGTTTTTCTCATCCCCATTCTCCTGCCTTTTCCCCATAACCCCTGATCCCCTTTTTCACCAAGAACCTATCTATTTCTGTTTTAAAGACACTCAATGACCTGGCCTCCACAGCCTTCTGCAGACTCTCAGGGGTCAGTAAAGGCGGCATGGTGAACAGTGGTTAGCACTGGTGCCTCGCTGTGCCAGGGACCCGGGTTCAATTCCTGGCTTGGGTCACTGTCTGTGCGAAGTTCTCCCTGTATCTACGTGTGTTTTGTCTGGGTGCTCCAGTTTCCTCCTACGTGGAAGGACGTGCTGGTTAGGGTGCATCGGCTGTGCTAAATTCTCCCTCAGTGTATCTGAACAGGCACCAGAATGTGGCGATGAGGGGATTTTCACAGTAACTTCATTGCAATGTTAATGTAAGCCTACTTGTGACACTGATAAATAAGCTGGCTTTACTTTTGTGACGTTCTTTCTTTCATCCCCCAGGAGCTAACTGCTCGCAGATAGACGCCTGCGCAACGGGCCCATGTGCCAATGGAGCCCGCTGCACAAACTGGAATGGCCGCTACAATTGTACCTGCCCGCCAGGGTTCAGCGGGAAGCACTGCCGCACAGACATCGACGAGTGCAAAGTGCCCAATCTCTGCAAGCAAGGGGGGCTGTGCATCAACACGCCGGGTTCCTATCACTGCCAGTGCCCTGCCGGCTTCACCGGCCGCCAGTGCGAGAGTGTCTACGTCCCCTGTGCTCCATCGCAGTGTCAGAATGGGGGCACCTGCCGGCAAACCGGGGACCTGACCTACGAATGTGCCTGTTTACCAGGTAGGAATTCAACGAAAACTTGTTTGTGGTGGTATAGTTTCTGTGCAGATGTCACAGGTTTATGAGTAAGAGCTTAGCTGATTAATTACCCATAATATGCAGTGATGAACACCGGTGTTTGTTCTCCACAGGTGCCATCTCCCATTCTACTTCATCGGCTATTCCTCTATTTCTTTTTCTCTCATGTTTATCTAGCTTATTCTTAAATGCATCAAGGTAAATGTGCAAGTTTGGAACCCTCAACGAGAGCAGAATATGCCATTAACATGTACTACAACTTATATTACTGCATAATTCAGAGGGTGGCACGATGACACAGTGGTTAGCACTGCTGTCTCACAGCGCCAGGGACCCGGGTTCAATTCCAACCTCAGTCACTGTCTGTGTGGAGTTTGTGCATTCTCCCCGTGTCTGCATGGGTTTCCTCCCGGTGCTCCGGTTTCCTCCCACAGCCCAAAGATATACAGGTCAGGTGGATTAGTCACGCTAATTTTACCCTAGTGTCAGGAGGATTAGCAGGATAAATATGTGGGGTTACGGGGATAGGCCCTGGGTGAGATTGTTGTCAGTGCAGGCTGGATGGGCCAAATGGCCTCTTTCTGCACTGCAAGGATTCTATGAATGTGCAAGTTTGGAACCCGTAACGTCAGCAGAATATCCTATTAACATGGTCGATAATGTATATTTAGTATAATTTCCATATATTCGGTAATGACTTCACTTTCCCCTTACAATTATATTACAGAGGGCTCAGTGTAAAAATGGAAGGAGACCCAGAGTGAACAGACTGAAACCTTGCTGGTCTATGTGCCTGCCCCCATTCTGCTTTCACAAATGATTATGAAGATGACATTGGGGATGAGCATCCTGAACCATTGTAGGGTTGGCTCACTAAGAAAGCCTGTGAGCTCTGGAATTGGCTATTGCCAGTGTGAGATTACTTTCTGGGAACTGCTGCTACTCTCAGCACCGCCTTGTGCATTCCTGTCCACAGGCAGTTCAGAGGAGGTTCACTAGATTGATTCCAGAGATGAGGGGTTTGTCATATGAAGAGAGATTGAACAGTTTAGGCCGATACTCTCTGGAATTTAGAAGAGTGAGGGGAGATCTAATTGAGGTGTACAAGATGATAAAAGATATGGATAAAGTAGACACGGAGCAGATGCTTCCTCTTGTGGGGCATTCTAGGAAGAGGGGTCATAGTCTTAGGATAAGGGGCAGCAAACTTGAAACAGAGTTGAGGAGAAACTACTTCTCCCGGAGAGTTGTGAATCTGTGGAATTCGCTACCCCAAAGTGCGGTGGATGTTGCGACAGTGAGTAAATTTAAGGAGGAGTGAGACATTTTTAATTGGTCATGGGTTGAGGAGTTATGGGGAGAGGGCGGGAAAATGGGAATGAGGATGAAATGGTGGAACGGACTCGATGGGCTGAATGGCCTAATTCTGCTCCTATATCCTATGAACTGATGAACTATCCTCCCCTGGCGGAGACGGTCCGCTCCATACAAAGCTGCCTGTGAGTCAGTTTGTCCCCAGTGACTACCCATCAATGGAATTTAATCATTCCTGTCAGTGCCATCGGACCAGGAATGGTGATTTCAGGAAGATAAAACATTTGATGAAATTAGAGGAGCTCCTATTATAGAGAAATAATAGACACCGGTAAAGAATTCCTCAAAGAATAATCAGAGCGTGAAATATCCAAAATATAGCAAACAATGTAATTATAAATTGTCCTAATTGGTAGCTGAAGTGTGATAGTCCCCAGTAGAGGGGTGGCATGGTGGCACAGTGGTTAGCACTGCTGTCTCAGCGCCAAGGACCCTGGTTCGATTCTGGTCTCGGGTCACATTCTCCTTGTGCCTGTGGGTTTCCTCTGGGTACTCCGGTTTCCTCCCACAGTGGAAAGATGTGCGAGTTAGGTTGATTTGCCATGCTAAATTGACCCTAGTGTCAGGGGGACTAGCAGGTTAAATATTGGGGTTACTTTTATTTGGTGTAACACATCCAAAAGGAAGGGCCAAAGGCAACACTCATGCAGTTTGGCTCACTCCCTGCTTCCCAGAGATATCAGGTACATGGCAATCTGTATCTCATGGGAGCTGAAGGTCGAGTTCACCTTATAACGGAACAAGTGGGCCCATCTTAAAAGTTTATTTATTAGTGTCACAAGTTGGCTTACATTAACACTGCAACAAAGTTACTGTAAAAACCCCCTAGTCACCACCGCTCCTGGCACTTGTTCGGGTTACACTGAGGGACAATTTAGCATGGCCAATGCACCCTAAGCAACATGTTTTTTGGATTGTGGGAGGAAACCGGAGCACCTGGAGTAAAACCCACACAGACATGGGGGGAATGTGCAAACTCACACTGACAGTGACCCAAGCCGGGAATCGAACCCAGGTCCCTGACATTGTGAGGCAACAGTGCTAACCGCTGTGCCACCATGCTACCCTTGTGCGACCGTGCTGTCCATTCCTCCTGAATGCTTCTTCAGCCCAGACTTAAAAGTTTGGACAGCTCTCTCTCAGCTAGCCCATTGGAAGCTGGGTGGTAAGGTGCCGTTTTAATATGCTTTATTCCATTGAATGTGGTGGAATTTTGAAACTCAGCACTTGTGAATACTGTTCCATTGTCAGACACTCCTACTTCAGGTATTCCGTGGGCGGAAAAACCTTGGCATAATCTTTAAATGTAGCTTACAATGCAGGAGAATTCATCTCAAAAACATTCATCTACTTAGAGTGTGCATCAATAATCAGCAGAAGCATTGTGCCCATGAATGGACCAACGTAATCAATATGGATTTGTACCCATGGCCAGCCAGGCCATTCCCAAGGATGCAGCAGGGCTGGAGCAGCCAACCTTTGTTGCGGTTGGCATTGTGCTTGACTCTGTCAGTATCAATGCCAGGCTAACTTCTGGTGAGCATCTTTATCTTTGAGATGCTCGGATGAACATTGCGTAACTCCATTAGAAGCAGCTCTGTCCCTAGGACAGGGATGACTACTCTCACTCCCCAGAATATGACAACTCATTTCATCCTGCGGGTAACAAACGGTTCCATGTCTTCGGAAACTGACTCATTGACCCAACCCTGTAAGTATCTTGCATCTCACTTTGGACAGAAGTGACCCCAACTGATAGATAAGATGCAAGACTGGGTGGAGAAGTGGCAGATGGACTTCAACGCAGATAAATGTGTAGTGGTCCATTTTGGCAGGACCAATGGGATGAAGGAATACAATATCAAGGGTAGGAGTCTTAGCTGTGTTGAAGAGCAGAAGGATCTTGGGTTCCAGGTCCATAGGACTCTTAAATCGGCCTCGCAGGTGGAGGATGTGGTCAAGAAGGCGTATGGTGTACTGGCCTTCATTAATCGAGGGATTAAGTTTAGGAGTCAGGAGGTAATGCTGCAACTTTGTAAGACCCTTGTAAGACCCCACTTGGAGTACTGTGCACAGTTCTGGTCGCCTCACTATAGGAAGGACATGGAAGCTATTGAAAGGGTGCAGAGGAGATTTACAAGGATGTTGCCTGGATTGGGAGGCATGCCTGATGAAGATAGGTTGAGGGAGCTGGGACTGTTCTCCCTGGAGAGACGAATGTTGAGAGGCGACCTGATAGAGGTTTATAAGATGTTGAGAGGAATAGATAGGGTGGATTCTCAGAGGCTATTTCCCAGGCTGAAATGGTCGCTACAAGAGGACACAGATTTAAGGTGCAGGGAAGCAAGTACAGAGGAGATGTTAGGGGTAAGTTTTTCACTCAGAGAGTGGTGAGTGAATGGAATCGGCTGCCGTCGGTGGTGGTGGAGGCGAACTCGCTGGGGTCTTTTAAAAGACTTCTGGATGATTATATGGGATCTAATGGGATTGGGGGTTATAGATAGGTCTATGGCTTAGTAGGTATAGAAGTGATCAGCGCAACTAGTGGGCCGAAGGGCCTGTTTATGCTGTAGTGTTCTATGTTCTATGTTCTAACTGGTCTGTTACCTGATTTGTTTTACTAAGACTGGCAATGTGCCCAAAAAAATTCAATGCCATGGCAATCTCCTGTGGTAGTTGAGCAGCTGTAATACTTTCTTAGAAAGATAAGTGCTAAATACAACTATATTTACTGTGTGTATTCCAGAGTGGCGCTTTAATGTATATTCGTAAATGGGCAGAATTAACATCCAAAGTTAAAGTTTATTTACTAGTCACAAGTAAGGCTTACATTAATACCGCAATGAAGTTACTGTGAAATTCCCTAGTCACCACAGTCCAGCACCTGTTCGGGTCAGTTCACCTAACCAGCACGTCTTTCTGACTGTGGGAGGAAACCAGAGCACCCGAAGGAAACCCACACAGACATGGGGAGAACATGCAAACTCCACACAGACAGTAACCCAAGCCAGGAATCAAACCCAGATCCCTGGCACTGTGAGGCAGCAGTGCTAAACACTGTGTCATCGTGCCGCCCTCCTTGCCGATGTGATTGATGGAATAGCCTTATTGCCTTTAAAAAGACTCAAGAGCAGCTTGTGTTGAGAAACGATGGTAAAATGCCCACCATATAAGTACTGGTGGAATTTCTTGACACCAAAGACTACTGATAATCAATCTTTTTAAATTTGTGAGTGGCCTTCTTTGGCCTCTTCAGAGAGTTCTTGAAACGTAGCTTTCTGGTCTTTCAGATCCTTCGTCCCATTGCATGGGACAACACTGCACCAATGCCATGTGGAGAGGCATTGCAAGCAACATCGGTTCCTTTGAGGGGTCAAGCAAATGCAGCAATTGCTTTACTCTGTTGAAAACTTCTTTCTGGGGAGCCTTCCAGGACCTACACTGGTGCTTCCTGAGCGGAATATGCAAGAGGGCCAATAATGTTAACAGGGTTGGTAAAAATTGTCCGTGGTAATTCACCATTCCCAGAAATGACTTGAGCTGAGGTCTGTTTTTGGGGGTCAGCGCCTCCTTTATGGCCTTGACCTTGTCTTCCACAGTGTGTAATCCGTGTGCATCTACACGGTACCCCAGGCAAGTCACCTCAATAACTGAAAAAATACATTTTTCCTTGAGGCAGACTCCAGCCTTTTGCAATTCCTCTAAGATTGCTAGCTGCTCAACTTCTGTCAGTCCAGTTATGAGAACATCATCAAGGTGTAACGACTCATAACAATTCAAATTCAGTGGTTGAACTCCTTCACTGAAGTACCAATATGTATGCTCACCTATCACAGCACCTGATACTCTTGTGCCAACTTTGATCTTAACTGGCTTCCCACTTACCCAGCGCATTACAGTAATAGGGGCTATCTTGCCCACTTTTATATGAACCAGTGAGTGAATATTTAAATCGTTGGTGCTAGACTCTTCTACATCATATACTGGTATTATTTAATGGGCTACTGGATAGACTTGACTTTTCCTTAAGTAGCCTCTCCTATGATAAAAAACACTCAGCCTCCTTATATCTGCAGAATTCAGGGCAGTGGTTACTTCCGCCTTGGTAACATTCTGCTTCAAACTTTGCTGATTGATTGCCCCTGCTAAATCTTCTTGTCTTATCTATGGCTGAACTCATTCCTCGCCTCGCGGCTACTTCTTCAGTTTGGACACCACTGCCGACTGCAGGTTCCCACTCTAACTGATGAATGACGCCAGCTTGCGCACTCTGTAACTCCCTTGTGCACCATTCTCAGCGCTTTCCATTGCCGACACCTAAATCTCCATTGCACATTTAAGATTTATATCAACCTTTCTGAATAATCTCCAATCTCCTCATTATTCACCCTGTGGACTAACTTGTCCCCTAACACATCATTC
Source organism: Carcharhinus amblyrhynchos (assembly GCF_965287045.1). NCBI lineage: Eukaryota > Metazoa > Chordata > Chondrichthyes > Carcharhiniformes > Carcharhinidae > Carcharhinus > Carcharhinus amblyrhynchos. Next base: position 6,700,529 of record NC_137356.1, read on the forward strand.
AAGGTGACTCCAAAATCACAATACATCAATATTTGGTTCAATTCAGCGCTACAAATGGCAATAGTCTCACCAGGGGCTCTTCCTCATTGAGTTGAACGTGGAACTCTGGAGTATGACTAATTGTTTTGGCTGGAAATTCCACAAGCTCACGGAATGATTTGGAGCTGGGCAAGCTTGAGGCTGTGATACAGCAAATCAGGTTATAAGTTTGGGTTCCACGTGTACTCAGGAGAATTGTCCTTCCCCTTGCCTCCTTCCTGATTTTGTTGGCTTGGAATCGATACCCAAGGCACGGTGCATATTACATTCAGTCCTCTGCGGAGGAGTCAGTCCATCCACAGAGCACCTTGGGAAGCACTCTTTCATTTTCTCAGCTCCATTCAACTCCAATGTAAACTGGATACACACACTGTGAGGATTGTGTTTTTTTATCTTCGTTACCAAATGTAAAGATGCTCGTCCACCAATTTAGGTAAAACACAACTTGCTTATTTACAGGTTAAGACTACACAGAGGCTTCCACCCTCATGGCTGCGATCAGCTCCTGAGAAGATTCTGAATATCAGGGCGGCATGGTGGCACAGTGGTTAGCACTGGTGCCTCACAGCGCCTGGGATCTGGGTTCAGTTCCGCCTTGAGTTACTGCCTGTGTGGGATTTGCACATTCTTCCTATGTCTACATGAATTTCCTCCAGGCGCTCTGGTTTCCTCCCAGAGTCCAAAGCTTTTGCCCTGTAGTGTTCCAAGATGTGTAGGTTAGCCATGGGAAATGTGTGGAGTTACAGGGATAGGGCGGGGAAGAGGGTCTGAGTAAGATACTGTATCAGAGAGTCGGTGCAGACTCGATGGGTCAAATAGTCTTTTCTGCACTGTTGGGATTCTAGATGCTGTGACCCTGCTCTCTGATTGGTTTCCTGGTCTGCACATTGATCCTAAAAGGGCCAATCACCACAGGGGAAAGAGAGTCACTGACTTTAAGCAGGAATCCTGGAACCTTCTCTCCTTCTGTCCTAGGATAAGGAGGTTAATTGCAAAACTTCCTAACGCATGTACACAGGCGCACACATGCACACACGCACACACACACAAACACACAGACAGACAGACACACGTGCATACACACCAGGTGCATGCAGGCACACGCACACACAGACACATACACACAGACACGTACACACACACATACAGGTGCACATGCACACACACATACTCATGCATACACGCACGCACATACGCACTCACAGACACACTCGCGCACACACACCCACACAAGTGTAAGCAGATAGGCACGCACACACACCTGCACACAAGCATGAATGCACGCACACGCACACCAGCCCATAACCCCAACATCACAGACTGGAAGTAGAACCTTTAACTTCTTCCCTGTTCTTTGGATTGTAACTTCACAACAGTATCTCAGTGAGCTGCATGGGGAACTTCACAAGGACAGTATTGCTTTAGCCAGTCAGTGAATACTGGGGGAATGTCACAAGGACAGTATTGCTGTAGCCAGACAGTGAGTACTGGGGAACTTCACAAGGGCAATATTGCTTTGGCCAGTTTCATTTTGCTGTAGCTTTTTAATGTCCCTGGCCCTGTATCAAATAGTTATCATGGAACTTTAGAAAGTCTGGAGAGGGAATAACAGAGAGGATCCACTTAATGAGGGCTATCAATTCAATTCTGATCCTTCAAACTTAAACCAGAAGTACACCCAGTGATCAGCTATTCTCTATTACGTGCCAGGCATACTTTTTACTTGGCCCAATGTTACGCTATAGAGTGGGCACAAATTTACCTTGTTCTAAAACATGAACTGCCCTTGTAAAATCTGTTGATGACTAGTCTGTTCTTGACATTGGCTGAAGCAACCCAGATGAGACACAGGCGTAGCAACAAGACAGAAACCTCTTGGACTTTTCCTGTTCCTTGGTATTCTTGTACGGGACAAGCTTTGAACTTGGAGGTGATGCCATACTGATCCCCAAGAGGAACCAGCGAGTTGGCATAGAAATGCCACATGTTTAAGGCTGGTTGCAACCAGGGCGATGGGGGTCAGAATTCCATGCCAACATTAAGGTCAAACAGGAAACGTGTGATGGAGATCAAAGTGTGATTGGTGCTCATATATTAGAGGTCACAAGTTCAAGTTAGATTATTTTCTTCAAGATTTTTTGTTGTTGTTTCTGAAAAGCAAATGACTACCTGGCGACAGGCCACCACTTCCTGAATAACTGAGTGGGGATATTTTTGTCAGATGTCAGATTCTTTTCATGTTCATGGATTTTGACAGGAAATGGTTTTCTATGGGACAGGAAGCAATTGGAAGTATTTCAAATCAAATACACTAAATTAACGCGAGTCAGTCAGAGAGCTGTGGCACAGGACAAAAAAGCAGATAAAGAAATTCCCACTGTAGCCTGCTCTCCCCTTGTGTGATACACAGCTTCAAACAACTCCAGAGATCAGTGCATCATCTGTTAAAATGGTACAGACACAATATGGGATCTATGGGTGAGTGCGCCAAAGTGTCTGGATAATTTATATATAGCCCAAGTAGTAACTGAATTGCAAAATTTAGAATCATAGAATCCCTACAGTACAAAAGAAAGCCATTCATAGAAACCCTACAGTGCAGAAGGAGGCCATTTGGCCCATTGAATCTGCACCGACCACAATTCCGCCCAGGCCCTATTCCTGTAACCCCACTCATTTATCCTGCTAATCTCCCTGACATTAGGATCAATTTAGCATGGCCAATCAACCTAACCCATGCATCTTTGGACTATTGGAGGAAACCGGAGCCCCCGAAAGAAACCCGCGTAGACATGGGGAGAATGTGCGGACTCCGCACAGACAGTGGCCTGAGGCAGGAATTGAACCCAGGCCCCTGGTGCTGTGCGGCACCAGCGCTAACCACTGTGCCACCGTGCAGCCCTGTTTGGTGGTTCAGTCCCAAATCGATGGAAAGATTGGCTGATGAGGGGAGATTATGTACATTGGGGATGTTCCCATTGGGAAGGTTGAGAAGATAGACAATGTCCACTTGTTCCGCCACGCCCAGAATAGTAGGACTGAGGGTATGCTCTTGAAAGGACAATTTGAAAAGCCCAAGGGGAGCGGGGGAATTGTAACCCAAATTCACCTTTGGGAAACTGAAGACTTTTGAGTGCAAGTCTGGATTCACCCCCGTCAACTGAGTTACTCCCCAGTTGATACAGAATGACATCCAGCTGGATTGTATTATTGGATTGTATTATTGGCCTTTTCCCACCCCAATCCCATGGCTTTCCTAAGTTTAAAGTTTAGTTTTTAGTGTCACAAGTAGGCTTACATTGACACTGCAATGAAGTTACTGTGAAAACCCCCTAGTTGCCATACTTTGGAGCCTGTTCGGGTACACTGAGGGAGAATTTAGCACAGCCAATGCACCTTAACGGATATGTCTTTCAGACTGTGGGAGTAAACCGGAGCACCTGGAGAAAACCCACACAGACACAGGGAGAACATGCCAACTCTGCACAGATGTTGACCCGAGCCGGGAATCGAACCCGGGTCCCTGGCGCTGTGTTAAAATTATTTCTAGCTCTGTGGTATCAAGTAGGGAATTCAGAAATAACTTATTTGCCCAGAGTATATCGAGAAGTGGAACATGTTAGCACGGGGAATGGTTCCAGTGTATAATACAGGTGCATCTGAGTGAGGTTATTTAACTATATGATGAGAAGGGAATAGAAGGATTAATTGCTGGATGTAGATGAGAATTGCAGGAGTTTCCAATGGCGTTTAAATGGAATGAATAACCTGTTCCATGTTATGTAATGTAACCTTTATTATGAGTGAAGGCTGTACAAAGTCTATGTCCAGTCGCCCATAGTCTTGTATTTGTTTCTTGTAGATTTTAAGATGTGTAATGTCGATAAGTGAATATTTACATAATCTCAATTACTATTAGGATTCAGGAAGCTTATTCCTTGTTTCATTTTCCTCCTCATCAGGTTTTAAGGGACAGAACTGTGAAATTAACATTGACGATTGCCCTGAACACAAGTGCATGAACGGAGGAACCTGCGTCGACGGTGTAAACACCTACAACTGCCAGTGTACACCTGAGTGGACAGGTATTTCACCAGAAACAGAAGTACCTCTGCTTTTGCCTCATAGCATTAACTATAACTGCTGTGGGGCTGAAGACAAGAACTGTAAACCTTATTCCTTATTAAAACCAAATTAGCTCCAATGTTGTGGCAAGGAGGAGTTTTCATTTATATAGCAACTTCCACATTCCTCCAGATGTCCCAAAGCTTTTTGCAGTCAATTAAGTCCTTTAACCAAGAATTAAAAACTACTGGGAATGCCAGCAGGCCAGGTAGCATCTGTGGGAAAAAGAGAAATTTTGAGTATGGACCCTTTATCAAAACCGGATTATGTTGAGATAAAGTGTACGATGCAGAAAATGGGGTAGTCAATCTGTGCAGGGCAAGATGCCACTTAAAAAGAAAGTGATAAATGACCAGTCAAGGCTTTGGAGAGGGTACAGAAAAGATTTACCAGGATGCTGCCTGGTATTGAGGGCATTAGCTGTGGGGAGAGGTTGGAGAAACTTGGTTTGTTCTCACTGGAACAACGGAGGTTGAGAGGCGACCTGATAGAAGTCTAGAAGATTACGAGGGGCATGGACAGAGTTATAGTTAGAAGCTTTCTCCCAGGGTGGAAGAGTCAATTACTAGGGGGCATAGGTTTAAGGTGCGAGGGGCAAAGTTTAAAGGAAATGTACAAGGTGCGTTTTTTTTACACAAAGGGTGGTGGATGCCTGGAACTAACTACTGGGGAGGTAGTGGAAGCAGGTGTGATAGTGACTTTTAAGGGGCGTCTTGACAAATTCATGAAGAGGATGAGAGTAGAGGGGTATGGTCCCCAGAAGGGTACGGGTTTTAGTTCAGTCGGGCAGCATGGTTGGTGTGGGCTTGGAGGGCTGAAGGGCCTGTTCCTATGCTGTAATTTTCTTTGTTCTTTACAGACTGTTTTAGCTGTTGGCTGAGAGATAAATGTTGTGATGTGGAAATGCCGGCGTTGGACTGGGGTAAACACAGTAAGAAGTCTCACAACACCAGATTAAAGTCCAACAGGTTTATTTGGTAGCAAAAGCCACTAGCTTTCGGGCCTCTGACCCTTCGTCAGGTGAGTGGAGATTTCTGCACTCTCCACTCACCTGACGAAGAGTCAGAGGTCCAAAAGTTAGTGGCTTTTGCTACCAAGTAAACCTGTTGGACTTTAACCTGATGTTGTGAGATAAATGTTGGCCAGGACACTTGGGAGAATGGCACCTCTGACAGCTTTATGCTGCCCACAACACTCTGCCATGAACTGTGCCAATGTAGAAAATATAACAACCTACATTTCCTGTGTTCATCACTGAGGTTTTCTATATGTGGAAATTGTACCTGCCATACAAAAGCTGACTAAGAATAAAAATGGACAGACCAGCCTGTCTCGACCTAAGTGGCAAATCGGATAAAGTCACACGCTGCAAGATTCAATTCACTGACATCTAGGGACAACACTGGGAGAGCTTGCCCACAGACAAGTCGAGCACTTTCATATTCGTAGTGTCACACCTCAACGTCAATGTCCCAGACCTCTTCATCACCATCTAAGGATCGTAAGAAGTCTCTCAACACCAGGTTAAAGTCCAACAGGTTTATTTGGAATCACGAGCTTTTGAACTGCTGTTCCTTCATCAGGTGGGACCCATCTCATAATGAAGGAGCCTAAGATTCCACAAGCTCGTGCTATCAAATAAACCTGTTGGACTTTAACCTGGTGTTGTGAAACTACTTACTGGACCATCAGTCTCCAAACAGTCTGTCTTGGAGTGCAAACTTTTCACCTAATCTGAGCCCAACAATGTAGCTCAACCCTAGGTTTATCTGACCGATGGGACAATTCCATTTCCCACACCCAGACATTTTTTACAAAGCGCAGAAACAAATTACTGTGGACAGGGTGGTGGGGTGGGGGGGGGGGGGGGAGGGGGGACTTTCCCAGCCCGCTGCGACGGGAATCATAGCGAGTGAGATGAAAAATTCAGCACACCATGAAAAGATCCGTTGATCTCAGGCAGGAACTTCCAGCCTTAGGGCGAGCGCGGCTGGAAAATCCCGTCCGGGAAATCTGAAATTAAAACGTTTTAGGTGTTGACCATTGGGTCAGATTTTTCTCCTCCAATCCTGTTGGACAGTTATTGTAACTCTGTTTCTCAGTCTGCCAGTGTTGCCTGGCCTACCAAGGGCTTTTCAGTATTTTCTGCATTCAGCCTTCTGATGGAGTCTAACTGAGATTGCAGTTTGGAGGCAATGTTCTTTACCACTAAGAGTGAAGTAAATAAGAAAGACTGAAGGGTGAGCTGTTAGGGGTCCTTAGAATTATGAAGGGTTTCAGTAGGGTTGGTGTAAGGAGATGTTTGCATTTGCAAGGAGACCAATGGGCCATCAGCCTGAGATGGTCACAGTGGCACAGTGGTTAGCACTCCTGCCTCAGAGCACCAGGGACCCCGGTTCAATTCTGGCCTCTGGCCACTGTCTATGGGGGGTTTGCACCTTCTCCCCGTGTCTGCACAGGTCTCCTCCGGTTTCGTTCCATGGTCCAAAGATGTGCGGTTTAGGTTGATTGGCCATGCTAAATTGATCCTAGAGCCAGGGGGATTAGCAGGGTAAATATGTGGGGTTATGGGAATAGGGCCTGGGTGGGATTGTGGTTGGTACAGATTCAATAGGCTGAATGGCCTCCTTCTGCACTGTATGAATTCTATGAAATTGAGAGGAAGCACCAGGTTAAAGACTGTGGCCTCCCTAAACATTCGCTATTGTGAAATTCTCTGGTGAGGCATATCCTGGGCGGCACAGTGGTTAACACTGCTGCCTCATAGCGCCAGGGACCCGTGTTCGATTCCCGGCTTCGGTCACTGTCTGTGTGGAGTTTGCATATTCTCCTCGTGTCTGCGTGGTTTCCTCCCACAGTCTAAAGATGTGCGGGTTAGGTTGATTGGCCATGCTAAAATTGCCCCTTAGTGTCCTGAGAGAACTAGAAGGTTAGAGACATTAGCGAGTAAATATGTAGGGATGTGGGGGTAGGGGCAGGGTAGGATTGTGGTCGGTGCAGACTGGGTGGGCCAAAGGGCTTCTTTCTGCACAGTAGGCTTTCTATGATTCTAGCAGTTGGGCCGAATGAATTACATCTGTCCTCTAAGTGCTATGTTATTTGGTGACTTAGATGTTAAGTCAAGAGTTCTCATCTATCACTGGACTGGATTGAGACAGAGCCCAGAAACAAAGATATGTTTTACGACAAGGATAGATAAATTTTTGAACAATGAAAGAATTAAGGGCTATGGTGAGCGGGCGGGTAAGTGGAGATGAGGCCACAAGAAGATCAACCATGGTCTTATTGAATGGGGAGCAAGCTTGAGGGGCCAGATGGCCTACTCCTGCTCCTAGTTCTTATGTTCTTATCCTAGCTTTCTGCAACTTCCAACTTTTTTTTAAACTTGGAATAATCTGAAAACCTGACTGAGAAGTACGAATCCCCATTGCCTCTGCAACCTCTAACCCTTTGTGAACACGTCTCTTCCAGGTCAGTTTTGCATGGAGGATGTGGATGAGTGCCATCTGCAACCTAATGCCTGCCACAATGGGGGCACCTGCTTCAACACTCTGGGTGGCCACACCTGCGTCTGTGTGAACGGCTGGACAGGCGATGACTGCAGCGAGAACATTGATGACTGTGCCAACGCTGTATGCTTCAATGGAGCCACGTGCCATGATCGGGTGGCATCTTTCTTCTGCGAATGCCGCATCGGAAAGACAGGTAATCACCCAGGCCAGCATTTGACCCTGAGCACCCTCCATAAATACCTGGTTCATAGAAACTAGAAGCAGGAGTAGGCCATTTGACCCTTCAAGCCTGCTGTACCATTCGTTATGGTCATGGCTGAACATCAAATTCAACATCCTGATTCCCCCATATCCTTTGATCCCTTTAGCATCAAGAGCTATATCTAATTTCTTCTTGAAATCACACAATGTTTTGGCCTCAGCTACTTCCTGTGGGAGTGGATTCCACACATTCACCACCCTCTGAGTGAAGGAATTTCTCCCTACCTCAGTCCTAAAAGATTTACGCCTTATCCTCAAACTGTGATCCCTAGTTCTGGACTCCCCCACCATTGGGAATATTTTTTCTGAATCTACTCTGTCTAACCCTGTTAGAATTTTAAACATTTCTATGAGATCCCCTCTCACTCTTCTAAACTCCAGTGAATATTGTTTCCTCAGAAGGAACTCTTCAAATGCAGACAATAAGAATATAACAAAACTTACTCCAACTTATAAATCAAAGACAGGATTTAATAAAGAAACTTCATTACTCCAAACCTGGGGCCTCGCTCTGGGCCAATCCAAGCTCCCCACAATTCCCAGCAGGTTTTCATTTATAGTGAGTCAGTGGACCATCACATCATTCTGTCATTGGTTCTATGGTTTACTGGGTCAGCTGACCCTTACAGCTTGTTACTATTGGTCACATTACATCCAATACAAAGTTGTCACCGGTTACATTCTAACAAACATAATCCTAACCGACTTAGTCTCTCCTCACATGACAGACCTGCCATCCCAGGAATCAGCCTGATAAACCTTCGCTGCACTCCCTCTATAGCAAGGACATCCTTCCTCAGATAAGTTTCCTTAAGTCATTCTCGGAAAATGGGCATCGCTGGTAAGACTGGCATTGACTGACATTCCCTAGTGGCCCCTTGAAAAGATGGCACTGGCTACCTTCTGGAACCTCCACAGTTGATGAGACGTAGGGGTTACCATGGTATTGTTGAGAGGGTAGTTCAAGGATTTTGACACAGTGGTGATGAAAGAATGATGGTACATGTCCCAAGTTGAGATGATGTGCTCTGGGGAGGACTTGGGAGGCAATGGAATTCCCATGCATCTGCTGCCTGTCCTTCAAGGTGGTTAAATAGTCTGTCGTTACAGACACCGACAAAGAATGGGCCTTTTTTGTAAGGTTCTTTTTTTGGTAAAACCACACACCAGTTTGAGAGGTGAGAAAAACAGAATAGTAACTCAGTGTCTGCAGTAATATTCCAAATCTTTAGGCAGAGTAACTCCTTTGTGTTTGGATAAAAGCAATTACTGTGGATGCTGGAATCTGAAACCGAAAAAGAAAATGCTGAAAAATCTCAGCAGGTCTGGCAGCGTCTGTAAGGAGAGAAAAGTGCCGAAGTTTCGAGTCCCTTAAGAGTCATTTGGACTCAAAACATCAGCTCTTTTCTCTCCTTATAGATGCTGACAGATCTGCTGAGATTTTCCAGCATCTTCTCTTATGGTTCCTTTGTTTTTGATGTGGAGATGCTGGCGTTGGACTGGGGTAAGCACAGTAAGAAGTCTCACAACACCAGGTTAAAATCCAACAGGTTTATTTGGTAGCAAAATCCACTAGCTTTTGGACTTTAACGTGGTGTTGTGAGACTTCTTCTTTTGTTTTTGGCATTGCTTTTGTTGTCTCATTCTTGACTGCTCTGATTGTATGTAGTACCAGGTAACATGCTCACAATGCCACTGGGTCTTCCCTGCCACACTTAACTGTCCTGTTATCGCCTTGTAGGGCTGCTATGCCACCTTGATGATGCCTGTGTTAGCAATCCATGTCATGAGGGGGCTATCTGTGATACCAACCCAGTAACCGGGCAAGCCATCTGCACGTGCCCCTCGGGATTCACAGGGCCAGCCTGTAACCAAGATGTCGATGAATGCTCAATTGGTACGTATTGTTAATTCTTTATCAATTATGTTTCTTTATGTACAGGTAGAAGGCACTAATTGGGGTTTCACTAGAGCAGGTACAAGCCTGTGGTTGTGTCAGGAGGTGTGCGCTTGTAACGTTTCACACTGTAAATAAAAGTTCAGCTGAGGAAAGATTGGCTCCAGTTTAATCCTTTACCAACTGGCTTTTTTTAAGATACCAGGTGAGGCTGTTCCTTGAAGGAATGGATTGGCCAATGCACCTATGTAAGGATTTATCCCCTTCATGCGGCAGGGTAAAATTGAAGGGGAGTTTTGGAGTTGCGGAACTGTGCAGGGTCTGCACGTTCTCCTCTGGGTGCTTTGGTTTCCTCCCACAGTCCGAAAGACGTGCTGGTTAGGGTGCACTGACTGTGCTAAATTCTCCCTCAGTGTACGCGAACAGGCGCCGGAGTGTGGCGACTAGGGGATTTTCACTGTAACTTCATTGCAGTGTTAAAGTAAGCCTACTTGTGACAATAAATAAACTTAAAATTTAAACTTAAAACAGTGTAGGAGGACATTTGGCCCATCGAATCACATCACGGTGGCGCAGCGGTTAACACTGCTGCCTCACAGCACCAGGAATGCAGATTCGACTCCTGGCTTGGGTCACTGTTGGTGCAGAGTCTGCATGTTCTCCCTGTGTCTGCGTGGGGTTCCTCCAGTTTCCTCCCATAGTCCAAAAGACGTGCTGGTTACGTGCGTTGGCTGTGCTAAATTCTGTCTCAGAATACCCAAACAGGTGCCGGAGTGTGATGACTAGGGGATTTTCAGTAACTTCACTGTAGTGTTAGTGTAAGCCTACTTGTGACATTAATAAATAAACTTAAAACTTAAATGTTAAGTTGTATCTTTTCAAAAAACCCTCCCATTTCATTCCAGAAAATATTAAACTCAGAAACTTGATGATTTTTAAATAATTGATGAGCTCCAGGTCTCCATGCCCCACACGACATCCACCATGCCCTCCCCGACCAACACTGACATCCTATTCCACAGCAAGTCAACCAATGCAACCCTGTCCTGATCTTCAAAGCTCTCCATGGTTTTTTGTCACCTGGCTGCCATTACAGGCACCACAAGAGACAACAAGGGTTGGACATGGGCCAAAAGAAAAATGACAAAGCACGAAGAAGAGGGGACAAGTCCTGTCTCTGTCCGACCCCAAAAACCTAACTATATATGTGACACGCCCAACCGGGTCCCCCAATGATGCACAGCCAACGAAAAGGAAAGAAAAAGACAAACGGAGAACACGGAAAAAGGAGTAGAAAAGAGACAAGAAGACAACAAGCCACGAGATAAAGGCATGGCATCACAGGGGGCAAAAGGGTTGGATGTCGGCAAAAAAGAAGTAGCAGAGCACAAAGAAAGGGGACATGTCCTCTCTCTCTGTCCAATCCCAAAAACCTAACCCTCTCTGGCCTTGTGTTGCAGTCCCCTACCCTGTGCCTATTTGACTCGAGTCTGCTGTGAAAATGCAAACCACGTGAATGATGGGAGAACTGGAGTGGGTCTTGAACCTGGGGCTTTTCAGCCCAGAGGTGGAAGTATTGGCCTTTCTCAATTTCAGCTCCTCACGCTCTACTCTGTGGCACCATCAGCTGCCAGCTTTGTGCGTTCTGCATACTGGAGTGTGCTTGGGCTAGGCTTGTACTCCTATGAGTGTTGTGGGTCATGGTAATGTAATTCAAGTGTTTGGTGAAGTTGATGGTTTCGCTCTACTCAATGTCCGTTAATTTGGGACTTCAGAACAAGGTTGCAGAACCTGAAATTAGAGCAAATTCACATTTCTTCACATATAGGGTAGTGGAAATCTGGAACTCTCCCCAAAACTGAAGGCTGAATGTCAGTTGAAAGCTCATTACTGATAGATTTCTCTGAGACAAATGTATTAGTATTTAATGAACCAAGGCAGGTACAGGTTTGATGGGCTGAGTGGCCCCATTCCATACTGTAGAGATTCAATGATTTTAGGGTAAATGGAGGTTTAATCTGATTGAATAATGAGGGCTTAATGGCCTAATCATGGTTTATCTGAGCCTGTATATTTCTATGCCCTATGAAATCTTTTGTGTTCCAACAAGGCACACTCCAGGCCAAGGTTTGAACACAAAATAAAGACTGCACTGCAGTGCTGAGGGAGTGCCGCACTGTCAGAGAGTCAGTACTGAGGGAGTGCCGCACTGTCAGAGAGTCAGTACTGAGGGAGTGCCGCACTGTCAGAGAGTCAGTACTGAGGGAGTGCCGCACTGTCAGAGAGTCAGTACTGAGGGAGTGCCGCACTGTCAGAGAGTCAGTACTGAGGGAGTACTGCACTGTCAGAGGGTCAGTACTGAGGGAGTACCGCACTGTCAGAGGGTCAGCACTGAGGGAGTGCCGCACTGTCAGAGATGCTGTCTCTGCCTCCAGAAGAGGAGAAAATGAGTAGCGGTGAAGTTCGGTTTGGGGCAGGAACAGAAACAAAACGACTCAAGTTTCCTTTGTGCTTCCTGCTGCCCAACACTCAGAGGGAGTTATTATCTTCAGACTGTGAGCTTCAATGCAGATTTACATTTGAGAAAGGTCCACACAGACAGCGAGACAAAAAATTAAAGGAAAATCACACAGACGCTAACGGTTTGAAGCTGTTGTGATGGTGCAGGGAGCGAGTGGAAAGGTATCGTTTTAAGAGATGGATAGAAAAAACATTGCAAGATAAATTTCAACAAGTGCTGGGAGCTGGTGATGAGGAGGGATCGAGAGACAGGATATGTGCTCAGAATTTTAATATCTTTCAGGGAAGATGTTGAGACCCAGGCACTATCTGCCATCTTGGGTAGACATAAAGGATTGTATGGAATCGATATTATGAAGGTGGGCAGGCGGAGTTATCACTGGTGTCCTGGCCAATATTTATCACTCACTCAACATTGCACAAACTGGGGTCTGAATATCATTACACATCACAAAATCATGCTCATAGAATCCTCACATTGCAGAAGGAGGCCATTTGGCCCATCGAGTCAGCACTGACCACAATTCCACCCAGGCCCTATTCCACATTCACCCTGCTAATCTCCCTAGGGTCAATTCAGCATGGCCTGTGCATCCTAACCAGCACACCTTTTTGGACTATGGAAGGAAACTGGAGCACCTGGAGGAAACCCAGGCAGACAAGGGGAGAACACGCAGACTCAGCACAGACAGTGACCCAAGCCAGGAATTGAATCCGGTTCCCTGGCGTTGTGAGGCAGTGGTGCTAACTACTGTGCGTCAATTGGCTATAATGCACCCTACATTAATCATCTCATACAATCATTCGGTCCATCATGCCTGAATTGGCTGACATGTCTGCATTGCGCTGGATCCCACTTTTAGACTCTAGCTCTGTTAACCTTGTACTTCACGGATACATCTTTTTTAATTCAGTTGTGAGGCATGGCATCGCTGGCTGGCCAGCATTTATTGCCCATCCCTAGTTGCCCGAGGTCAGTTGAGAGTCAACCACATTGCTGTGGCTCTGGAGTCCCATGTAGGCCAGACCAGGTAAAGACGGTTGATTTCCTCCCCCAAAGGACATTAGTGAACCAGATGGGGTTTTCCGAAAAAAGTTCCAGGGTTGTCAGTCGATTCTTAATTCCATATATATTTTCTATTGAATTCAAATTCCGCCATCTACCGTGGCGGAATTTGAACCTGGGTCCCCAGAACATTAGCTCAGTTTCTGGATTAATAGTCTAGCAATAATACCACTGGGCCATTTGATTAGTTTTTAAATGTGGTGAAGGTTTCTGCCTCTACTACTCTTTCAGGCAGTGCGTTCTAGATTCCCACCGCTCTCTGGGTGAAAAAGGTTTCCTTCCATTTTCTCTCTAAATCCTAACTCTCTTGCTCCCTGAGTGTGGAACTCTAAGAGGAATAGGGTTTTCGTACTCGCTCTGGCTTGATCTTCAACACTTTAATTATGTCTCAATTCCAGCAACCCATAACTCAAATTCTTTTCAAAGGTATTTAATTGCCTCTTCAATATGCTCAATGACCCTGAAAGGTGCTACATAAATGCAGGTCTTTCTCTTCTTCATCTTCCTGTTCTCAAACATTGTCTTGCTGTCTTTTCCTGACTACCTCTTCGAATGTGTCGTCAATCTCTTCAGTCTTCGATTATGTTTTTGGTTAGGGTGGTACAGTGGTTAGTACTGCTGCCTCACAGGCCAGCAACCCCAGTTTGGGTCACTGTCTGTGTGGAGTTTGCGCATTCTCCCCATATCTACATGGGTTTCCTCCCACAGCCCAAAGATGTGTGGATTAGGTGGATTGGCCTTGTCAAATTGCCCCTTAGTGTCAGGGGGATTAGCATGGTAAATACATGGGGTTACAGGGATAGGGCCTGGGTGGGATTGTTGTCTCAGTTCAGTTGATTGAGTTCAGACTCGGTGGGCTGAATGGCCTCCTTCTGCTGTAGGGATCCTATGTCTCCTCTCTTCATTTAGAGGCGCTGTTTTTGTAGTTGGTGGACTTGTATGTGAATTATACGGTATGTGCCTAGAATCCTTGCTGCCTTAGCACAGCTCAGAAGTGTCACGAGGCCAGTGAGCTTCACCCGTTTATCTCTTTATTCGTTTATTGTTTGAAGGTGCCAACCCATGTGAACACTTCGGAAAATGTGTGAATACCGAAGGCTCTTTCCAATGCCAGTGTGGAAATGGATACACAGGCCCTCGCTGTGAGACTGATATCAACGAATGCTTATCCATGCCCTGTCAGAATGACGCCACCTGCCTGGACCGAATTGGGGAATTCACCTGCATCTGTATGCCAGGTAAGGAGCCTGATGCAGGAAAAGTTGCTGCCAATTAATGAACAAGTTTCTTTAAAAGGTACTTACTAAGTGGCTTAATTTAGCTCAGTCAGACCAGAATGTGAAAGAACAGCTTGGAAAATGGAGTCACTGAGAAATTGGATAGCAAGTTAGGGTTTAAATCAGGCAGAGTTGCATTTTGTGCCAGAGGTACAGCGGTCAGCACTGCTTCCTCACAGTGCCAGGGAGCTGGGTTCAGTTCCCGGCTTGGGTCATTGTCTGTGTGGAATCTGCACGTTCTCCCCTGTGTTTGCATGGGGATTCCTCCGGGTGCTCCGGTTTCCTCCCACACTCCAAAGATATGCGGGTTAGGTGGATTGGCCGTGCTAAATTGCCCCTTAGAGTCGGGGGGACTAGCCAGACTAAAATGAATGGGGTTATGGCTAGAGCCTGGGTGAACAACAAAGAACAACCCAGCACGGGAAACAGGCCCTTTGGCCCAACGAGCCCGCGCCACCATCTTAACAAAGCATTTTCCTACACCTACCTTGCCCCGTGTGTATGCGAATGGTACCCCTATTGTAACCAGATTCAGGGGAGAATGGTGTAGGGTCAATTTGGTGCACCAATCAGCCTAAGAGCACATCTTTGGAGTGTGGGAGGAAACCGGAGCACCCGGAGGAAACCCACGCAACCACAGGGAGAATGCGCAAACTCCCACAGACACTGGCCCAAATCCATGTATCTGAACAGCTAGCAGTGATAGTCACTGAGCTGTTGTGGTGCCCATCTGCTGGTCCAGGTTTAAGCACACACCACGACGTGAAGTACTAGGCCACTCTCGAAACATCCAAGAGCAGCCCACGCACGACCCACCATGTGCATACCCCTCGTTTGACAACAAGGTGGACCGACGGGTGGGATTGTGGTCGGTGCAGACTCGATGGTCCGAATGGCCTCCTCCTGCTCTGTGGCATTTTATGATTCTATGTAGGATATTCTTGGTGTTCGACTCTGTCGATACTTAGAGTTGATGATGTATTTTGTGTTGCTGACCATGTCTGATTTCACCCCTGCTGTATCTGGAACATGCACTCGGTTGAAGGTTCCCTTGGCGAGATTGGCCCCTGGCCCTGTGCTGAGGTGATAAGTGGGTTGGAAGTTGCGTTACAGCTGCGCCTTGGCATTGCAGCCTAATGAGACTGGTTGTCTCCACTTGGTTCAGCCTTGCTGCTATCAGGTGTGAGCATCCACCCAGGCTCCATGATCCTAGAACCTGCTAACATTTGGTTGTAGTGACTCCTTGAGGGAGCTGTCAGGGGCATGATGGGCTGTACAGCCCTCAGCTGCTCCTGATCTTGGGAGAGGAAAAAAATTGAGCTTGGGTGGGGTGGGGGGGAACTAGAACGGGAAAAAAGACAACATAGATTTTTTTCTCCCCCCCCTTCTCCTTGCTGCCTAACACTCCAAGGGGGTCATTATGTTCAGACTGCGAGCTTCAATGGAGATTTACATTTGAGAAAGGCCACATAGACAGCGAGACAAAAAAATAAAAGGGGAAATCACACAGATGGTAACAGTTTGAAGTTGTTGTGATGTTGCAGGGAGCGAGTGCGGCAGTGTCGCTTTAAGGATCTGCTGCAAGGGGAGAAAAAAACCCACCTCGAGATTAGTTTCAGACCTTGAAGTTGCTGGGAGTCGATGGGGAGGTGAGAACGAGACACTGGGAGTGTGCTCGGAATTTTAATACAGTGCAGAGTACAGGAGTGCTGGGTCTGCACCCTGCCACTAAGGAAATCCTCTTTGTTCGCATGCACACCACATATTGGGAGCTTGAATATTCCCTCCATCATTAATTTCAACCCTTGAGAGTTTGGTGGCGTTTAAATTTTTCCCTGGGGAAAGTTTTTAAATAATAAAAAAATAAGTTCCTCGTCTTTTAACGGTATGGGCTGGAGCAGAGAGGCTTTGTATTTCCAGAGGGAGGGATGTGGACATCAGCAGGTATCCTGTGAGCTGTGCAAAACGAGGGGTCTCCCACAAAAGTGCATCCCCTGACCCTGTTACAGATGCAGCTGTTCCAATGCATCACTGTAACAAAATGTGATGCCGCTTGGGCGTTAGGTGAATACAGGAACACCGGGGGCGGGGGGGGGGGGGGGCGCGGGGGGAGAATGGGATGCGGCATAGAACTGAAGGCTGCCTGCTCCAGGCAAACTTGTTCATCTCTTGTGATTTTCTCCTCTTCCTGATGAAACTTTTATCATAGAATAGAATACCTACATTGCAGAAGGAGGCCATTCAGCCCATCGACCCCGCACCAACAGCAATCTCAGGCCCTATCCCCGTAACTCCACATATTTACCCCGCTAATCCCTCTAACCTACGCATCCCGGGACATTAGGTGGCAATTTAGCATGACCAACGCACCTAACCTGCACATCTTTGGAGTGTGGAATGAAACCGGAGCATCTGGAGGAAACCCATGCAGACACGGGGAGAACATGCTGACTGCACACAGACAGTGACCCAGTGCTAGAGTTGAACCCGGGTACCTGGAGCTGTGAGGCAGCAGCGCTAACCACCGTGCCACTGTGCTGCCCATTTTTATTTGTAAAACTGTGGGCTTAATTCAGTGAGGGTCCGTGGGCCTGGTGGGGTTGGGGAATTGCAGCCAATTCTTCATCCCTCCCTCCACTGATGTGCATTTGTGCATATGTATCACTCTCAGTGCAGTTAGATCAACAAATTTACAACAGACCAACAAGGTAAGAGGTAGGGTTGGTTTATTTTCTCTGTGCTATAGGACCGAGTAAAGCAAAACTGAGGTGCTACAGTGTCCCCACTGGTAGAAGGATATAATTACAATGTGACCAGTTTACACGGACAATCACCACTCTAAAGGAGGACAGAATCCAAAGAACCCCTACAATGCAGAAGGAGGCCTGTTGGCCCATCGGGTCTACACCGACTCTCCGAAACGGTATCTTACTCAAGTTCATTTCCCAACCTATCCCCATAACTGAGGCAGCACGATGGCACACTGGTTAGCACAACTGCACAGCGCCAGAGACCCACGTGCAATTCCCGGTTTGGCTCACTGTCTGTGTGGAGTTTGTACATTCTCCCTGTGTGTGTGTGGATTTCCTCTACTGCTCCGGTTTCCTACCAAAGTCTGAAAGATGTGCTGGTTAGGTGCATTGGCTGTACCAAATTCTCTCTGTGTACCCGAACAGACGCTGGAGTGTGGCGACTAAGGGATTTTCACAGTAACTTCATGCAGTGTTAATTACACCTACTTGTGACTAATAAATAAACCTTACTTTAACCCCATGCATTTACAATGGTTAATCCACCTAACCTACACACGTTTTATTTACTCGTGTCACAAGTAGGCTCACATTAACACTGCAATGAAGTTACTCTGAAAATCCCATAGTCGCCGCACTCCGGCACCTGTTCGGATAATACTGAGGGAGAATTTAGCATGGCCAATGCACCCTAACCAGCACCTCTTTCAGACTGTGGGAGGCAACTGAAGCACCCAGAGGAAACCCATGCAGACACGGAGAGAACGTGCAGACTCCACACGCTTGCATAAAGGATGGCAGAATGGTTCGCAACACTGCCTCACAGTGCCAGGCACCCAAGTCGGGAATCAAACCTGGGTCTTTGGTGCTGTGAGACAGCGGTGCTAACCCCTGTGCCATCCTGTATGGAACGTTCTCAGCTTCAGGCAATAAAAGATGGGAATACGGGAACCGAACATTTGGAAACCCAATTTTCTTGGCCCCAGTTTAGTTGGTTAAAGTGTCTACACCTTCATTTACAGCAGCATCTTCTCCTGAGCGTTAGACAGAGCCCCCACCACCAGCCAGTGCGCACAGATATGGACCGTTTGGTCATTGGCAAAAAAAAGATGGAAATGTCCCTATCCCATGAGCGGGGCTGGGGAAAGGTTAATTATGCGATGTATTCTATTTTAATGAACCTCCAATTAATCGCATCTTTTGGATTCCGTTTTGCGTTACTGTGTAAATAGTCTATTGTGCAGAGACGAGTGTACTGTATGGTGCCAGTGCTTTCAACACGGCACGGCCTCTGTCACTCACACACTACATTACTGTCACGCCAGACAGAGATATGGGGAGCAACAAAGGCACTTACACTCCAACTGCACTCCTGTGGAAGAGGGGGGGGAAACGAAAGGACCCTCATCCTTCTTTGCATAGTTTTCCCTTTGAACTTCACTGTTGTATGGCATTCACTGCCAGTCCTGCTGGTCTGTCTGCCAACAAAGCTGGCCAAAGCTGGTGAATGCATCCCCAGGCATGAAAGGGGGAGATCGTACTCTGACCACCCAACCCCTCCCCCTACATCCCTCCCCTCTCACCGGCCAGCCAGACCCAAGGGTCGGCCCCTCAGTCCATTTAATCGGCTTTGAGAACAAGCTTTGGTATTTGAAATGCAGTCACAGCAAAGAGAGAGAGAGGCTGAAAAATGCAAACTCACACACACACACACACACACACACACACACACACACACACACACACACACACACACACACACACACTCACTCACTCACTCACATACCCTCACACTCACTCTCACAGTCACACACACACACACACACACACACTCTCACAGTCACACACACACACTGTCTCACAGTCACACACACACACGCACACACTCTCACAGTCACACACACACACACACACACACTCTCTCTCACAGTCACACACACACACACACACACACACACTCTCACATTCACACTCACACACACACACTCACACACACACACACACATCTTTTACACCAATACAGTTCACTTTCTGCAGTTGATTCCTGGACCTGCAACAGAAGTTTCTGTTTCTGAGGATTCTCCGAGAATATTTCTTTCTGCGAATAAAGATTTAAATCTCACCAGCGCAGATTTTTTCTGGTGTTAATTTGGCTGCACCATTGTGTGGCTTAGCAACTGATTCATCTGTTCCTGGGATGGTGGAGAAAAACAGCCAACGTTTAGCATTCCATTAAATAGAAAGCAAAGCAAATAATGAAAAACTAAAGCAATAAATAACTCTGTTGTAGAAGCCAACGGGCTGGAAACCTTGTTTCTCGCTCCACAGGCCAGTGGGGTTATCAAGCATTTCCTGTTTTTATTTAGCATTCAGTGTTTGTTTAAATCTAAATATTGTGCAGCTTTAAGAATGTGTGACTCCTTAAAGTGTTTATGGCCATAAGTGCACTGTGTCACAGGATAGGCCTGTGTGGTGCTGTCTGGCTGTTATACAGTGACACACTCGCACAGATCAGCAAGAGTATGAGCAATTTCTTCCCTTAAATCTGCCCTTCTCCAACTTACAACTGTCGTTTCCCCCCCCGCCCCCACCAACCACCACCACCACCACCACCCCGCTCATCCTCCCCACCCCACTTGCGCCCCCTGGCCCTGGTGGCACAGTGGTTAGCACAGCTGCCTCACAGCGATAGGGATCCCGGTTTGATTGGGATGCTATGGTAGTGCAGTCGTTTGCAGTGCTGCCTCACAGCGCTAGGGACCTGGGTTTGATTGGGGTGACACAGTGGTTAGCGCTGCTGCCTCACGGCGCCAGGGATCCTGGTTCAATTGGGGTGGCACAGTGGTTAACACTGCTGCTTCAGAGCACCAGAGACCCCAGGTTCAGTTGAGGTGGCACGGTGGCACAGTGGTTAGTGCTGCTGCCTCACAGCGCCAGCGACCCGGTTCAGTTCTCGGCTTGGGTCACTGTCTGTGCGGAGTCTGCATTCTCCCTGTGTCAGCGTGGATATCCTCCAGGTACTCCGGTTTCCTCCCACAGTCCAAAGATGTGTGGCTTAGGTGGATTGGCCATGTGAAATTGCCCCTTAGTGTCAGGGGGACCAGCAGGGTAAGTACGTGAGGTTAAGGAGACAGGGGCTGGGTAGGATTGTGGTCAGTGAAGACTTGATGGGCTGAATGGCCTCCTTCTGCACTATAGGGATTCTATGATTCTATGAAGTTTGACTAAGTTTCTTGCCCATTTTGGCCATCGCTTTGTTGAAGCTACAAACTTTGATTTTTTTGCCTTCGCCTTTCCTACCATTGCAAACCTGGCAATGTGCTGACCCTTGAACCTTGACCCTTCACTTGGGTTTCCCAATGAAGAGGAACGAGCATTTAAAGATTGACAATGCAAAGCTATTATCAACCAACCCGTGTACATTTGGTACAGGAGGGGAAGTGAGGTGACAGTGGTAGGAGTCAGACTCTCTCTTGTTATCTATATATGTAGAAATGTTCTTTCTGAATTTCTGATGTTGCCACACCTTTGTGATGACTGGAGCAGGTCAGCCCCCATGGCAGTCAGGTTGGAATTGGACACAGTCAGAATTGGGCCGAATCCCACATCCAGCACTAATATTTGCAAAATAAAAAGGCTGTTTTTGCTAAAATGATGATTCTGATGTACTTGTAGACCAATAAGAAGGGACAGGTTGTCTCCCCTACTTCAGCGATATGTTGGTGTTTTTTAGGGAGCCATCCACATAGAAACCTTGGAAATCTTACAGAGCATAAGAGGCCATTCAGTCCATCGAGTCTGCACTGACAACAATCCCACCCAGGCCCCATCTCCAAAACCCCACATATTTACCCTGCTAATCCCTCAAACATCCTGCGACACTAAGGGGCAATTTAGCATGGCAATCAACCCAACCCTGTATATCTGTGGACACGGTAAGAAGTCCCACAACACCAGGTTAGAGTCCATCCAGTTTAATTGATAGTAATCCCACAAGCTTTCGGAAATGGTGTCCCTTCATCAGGTGTGTGGAAGGTTCTGATCAGAACTTCTTACCATGTTTACCCCAGTCCAAAGCCGGCATCTCTACATCATACCTGTGGACATTCAGGGACAATTTAGCATGGCCAATCCACCTAATCTGTGTGTCTGTGACATTAAGAGGCAATTTAACATGGCCAATCCACCTAATCTCCACAGTTTTGGACATGATGTGACCTCTCTTCTGCATTCCAACAATTAGAATTGGCAGATTAAAATTTCTCCAGTCTTCCTGTGAGCAGGCCACAAAATTGGAGCAACCTTAGTTTCTCCACTTCCTTTTGTGTGCAAGTCTCTGTGGCTTTGTTAATAAGAAGGATTGATGTCTTGGTTTTACTCTCACTAATCACTGCTCGCACCACAGCTATACTAATCTCTTAAATGGTCTTTTGCATGATTTTCCAGCATTTTCTCTTTTGGTTTCAGATTCCAACATCCGCAGTAATTTGCTTTTATCTTAAATGATCTTGTGTGAATCCAGTTAGAGTTACCAATAGGCTTGGAGGCCTTTCCGCTCTCCCACATTATTCATAAACTGAAAACTTGTTTAACAGAAATGAAACTTTTCGTTCTGCCACATATTTTGTAAACGTTCTTAATTGTGTACTGCTGATATGTAGTGGTTAATCCTGGCAATCAGCTGCATGATTATAAAGAAGTTTGTAAATGTTTGGGTGTACACTTCTGTACCTCTGTAGCTATGATATATCAAAAACTTACATCCTTTGCACCTCCTATCAACTTTATTCATCATAAAATTGCCTGTTTGCATTTCTAATAGAAACTCCCGATGTAAATGTGTCACGCTGTAATTACAGCTACCTGCCACTTGAGGCATTGCACTCACTATTGGTGGGAAGGTGGTACGAGTTGACACTCATTATTATAAATCTGGAGACAGGAACTGGTGCTGCCAAATGTAAAAGCAGAACAGGAAGTGTGATTTCAAAGTGGAAACCGCGGGGTGGCACGGTGGCATAGTGGTTAGCATTGCTGCTCCACAGTGCCAGGGAGTCGGGTTCAATTCCGGCCTTGGGTCACTGTCTGTGTGCAGTTTGCACGTTCTCCCCATGTCTGCATGGGTTTCTTCCGAGTGCTGTGGTTTTCTCCCACAGTCTAAAAGATGTATGGGTGAGGTGGATTGGCCATGCTAAATTGTCCCTTAGTGCCAGGGGAACTAGCTAGGGTTAATGTATGGGAAAAGATAGGGCTTGGGTGGGATTGTGACTGGTGGAAATTCGATGGGCCAAATGGCCTCCTTCTGCACAGCAGGATCCTATGAATCATATCTGCACGTTTAGTCAAAATCACCCCCTTATTTACGCATTTGGTCTTGACTCTTGACTGTGCACAGTAAGCATGTCACTCAGATTAGCTTATAACAAAGAACAACACAACACGGGAAACAGGTCCTTTGGCCCAACAAGCCCACGCCGCTATCTTAACAATATGCTTTTCCTCCTCCACCCTTGACCCATGTCTATGCTTATGGTACCCCCATTGGAAACCAATGGAAACATGACTTTTCCCAACTGAGACTCACTTCATTTTCCACCAGCATATGTTATTATCTATCTGATTCGCTTCAGGGATCTTAAAAGCTGCAGAATTCCTTGCCACCCTCCTCTTCCTGTAGCCAGAATCTGAAACCAATGTTTAAGATATCCATAATCCTGATCCCCATTAACCCTAGTGATTCCCTGCACTGTTTCTTTCAGTTGATCAATAAAAAGAAGCACTGAGGGAGATATTGACTTAGTAGGATGGTATAATGTGGATGATAGCGATTCAGGAGCCCGTTTCATATCTCTCCTGCTTCAAGGTCAGTGGAATTGGAGGTCAGGAGAGAAGTAAAAGGATGCACAAGTAAGGGAGGAAAGGAGAAAAGATTGATGTTCTGTGATCAGGTGGAGGGCAGGAGTGTTTAATTGATGACTGCATTTGCTGCCAGTGCTGTGCATGCACAATTGTATGCTGATGGTAGGCTGTCATCTGTCATCTGAGGCACAACCTCAGGCTAAAGGCCCAGGCTTTTATCTTTATAATGTAAGGGGTGGCAGGGTGTCACAGTGGTTAGCACGGCTGCCTCACAGGACCAAGGATCCAGATTCAATTCCATCCTCGGGTCACTCTCTGCGTGGAGTCTGCATATTCTCCCCGTGTCTGTGTGGGTTTCCTCTGGGTGCCTCGGTTTCCTTCCACAGTCCAAAGATGGTGCAAGTTTGGTTGATTGGCCATGCTAAATTGACCTTAATTTCAGGGGGGATTAGCAGGGTAAATATCTGGGGTTACGGGAATAGGGCCTGAGTGGAATTGTGGTCGATGCAGATTTGATGAACCAAATGGCCTCCTTCTGTATTGTAGGGATTCTATGAATAATAGGAAATGTGTAGCAGGGTGAATACACAGTCATTACTGGCCCTGGCAGCAGGAGAGAATGTTGTGCATTTCTATCCTGGGATTGATAGTGATGGATTTTGGAAACTCCTTTTCCAGGGGGATGGAAGGGAAGGATTCGCGGATGGGAAACTTAAAATCCTTTCCTTGTGGGATGTTTTACTGCCGTCATGTGGTTAGTGTTTCTCTGTCTCACTATCCCAGTAATGTAGATGGATTGTACATTGCTCTGGGCGTTAGGTTCTATTGCCTCTCCCCAGTCTTCCCCTACTTCTACCCTGAGTTCTGGGCTACAAACTCCAGCAGTGACATCCTTGGATTTCAGCGCATGCGCGGACCAGCGCAGGTGCAGCGACTTATGTCAGTGGCCATCTTGCATGGGTGTATTTGTGTTGGCAAAGAGACAGAGTGTGAATGGACAAGGAACAATGGAGCAAGGCCAAAGTGAGTGGTGATGGGACAATAATGAAAGGATACGTGGGTCCAAGTGGAAGCAAATGGCAGCTAATACCAATCCTTCATTGATCAAGTTCCAACTGTTTAAACCCTCCTCTATTTCAATTACAGTGTCATGCTCTGTTACTGCTTATATTCATGCATCTGTCCAAAGGTATGAATATGTATTTGTTTACTTGTGATGTCTTGATGTCTTATAACCTCCAGGTTTCAAGGGGACTTACTGTGAGACAGATATCAATGAGTGTGAGAGCAACCCCTGTGTGAATAATGGTGTGTGTATGGATATCGTCAACGGCTTCATCTGCAAGTGCCCCTCAGGTAAGAAGCAACTTTAGATGGACTGTGGCCTCCCTGAACATTCGCTATTGTGGAATTCTCCGATGAGATGTGTTCTGGGTGGCACAGTGGTTTGCACTGCTGCCTCATAGCTGATCTTTCGTGGACTCAGCTCCGCTTACCCGCTAACCACTGTGCCACCAATTTGCCAATTACTTTAAATCTGTGGCCTCTGGAAACAGTTTCACCTTATTTACTCTGACAAAATATCCCCTCTGTTCTAAGAATCATCCCAGATGCTCCAGGTTCCCCATGTAATGAAGCCCTGCATCCTAGCACCATCCATGAAGAATGCCCACCTGAATACGGCTTAAGAATTGCCTGTCTAAACCAATCCAGATATCTAAGAGGTGGCACTGTAGCACAGTGGTTAGCATTGCTGCCTCAAAACACCAGTGACCCAAGTTTGATTCCCGGCTTAGGTCATTATCTGTGCGAAGTCTGCACCTTCTCTCTGTGTCTGCGTGGGTTTCCTCCGGGTGCCCCGGTTTTCTCCCAGTCTGAAAGACATGCTGGTTAGGTGCATTGGCCATGCTAATTTCTCCCTCAGTGTACCCAAACAGGCACCAGAGTGCAACGACTGGGGGATTTTCACAGTAACTTCATTGCTGTGTTAATGTAAACTTACTTGGGACACTAATAAATAAACTTTAAAACTTTGGCCCTGATTTTACTGGCATGCAGAACAGCATTCTTCATTGGCCTCAGGTGTGGTCTTACGAGCCTCGGGTGGGCGTGCCAGTAAAATTCCGGCCTTTATTTCACTCTGTACTCCTTTAAGACACGCTCCTTAAAAATCCTCTGAAGGTACTATATAAATGCAAGTTGTTGTTGCTGGCAGCCGAGTGGCGTCTAATCATCCTTATTCCTGGATGTGTCGCTGCCTAAAGGAGTAATGGACAAAATAGACTGAGAGGGAGCCAGGGTTTTCACTTGGTAAAGTGAAAGCATGCCACTCTCCCATCACGCTGCAAGAAGTTCAGAAACATTGCAGTAAAATCAGGCAAAATACTTCTCAGGATCTACAGCTACACGCAGCTTCACTTTTGATTTAAATACAGGGATATGTCACAGTGACCTCCAATGTACATTGTGACCTATTTTGTCTCCCGTCCAAGGTATGGTTACCATGGTCGCAGTCTTGCTAAGTCCATGGCAATATCATCTGTGGTATGCAATTGATTACTATCGGATAGCCTTAGATTGCTTTGTGACAATGAAACATGGACATTTTCAGAGGGTGGGAGGATTTTATTTTTGAAGTACCTTGGAATTTTACCAACAGTCACTCATTTACCCAAGTTTGCACTTACTGCGAGCAGTATACAGTGTACTGGAAGCAGTTAGATCAGTATGCCAAATGTCACTTTGTACTGCCAAATTTTTGACAGAGATCATAGAACGATGCAGTGCAGCAGGCCATTTGACCCATCCTGCCCGTGTTGACTCTCTGTGGAGACCATTTAATCTATTCTGACCATGCTGGCTCTCTGTAGACATATCCATCTTCTCAAATTTATATATATCCAATTTCTTTTCAAAGTTACTGCTGAATCTGCTTCCAACTTTCCTTCAACGCAGTAGTACTATTCATAACTCGTTGTGTTTAAAAAAAAGCTTCCCAAACACTCCTTGTGGTTTTCCAATCCTAAATTTTATGTTTTAATGATGTCCCAAGGAATAGGCTTTTGACAAGCATAACAATTGTGTAGCTCAATCTTAAAAAAAAGTGAGAATTGCATTTGAAGTCTCTGATGGTTTGATACTGCAGTTGTAAAAAAATTCATTCGTGGGATATGTGCATTGCTGGCTGGCCAACATATATTGCCCATCCCTAGTTGCCCTTGGAGGGTAGTTGAAAACAAACCACATTGCTGCGGCTCTGGAGTCACATGTAGGCCAGACCGAGTAAGGATGGCAGATTTCCTTCCCTAAAGGACATTAGGGCAGCACGGTGGCACAGTGGTTAGCACTGCTGCCTCACAGCGCCAGAGGCCCGCGTTTAATTCTTGGCTTGGGTCACTGTCTATGTGGAGTTTGCATGATCTTAATTTTTCTGTGTGGATTTCCTCCGGGTGCTCCAGTTTCCTCCCACAGTCCAAAGATGTGTGGGTTAGGTTCATTGGCCATGCTAAATTGCTCCTTAGTGTCAGGAGGGTTAGCAGGGTAAATAGGTGGGAATATAGGGATAGGAGGAATTGTGATCGGTGCAGACTTGATAGACTAAATGGCCTTTTTCTGCATTGTAGGGATTCTATGATTCTAGTGATCCAGATCAGTTTTTCTAACAATCAACAATGGTTTCATGGTCATCAGTAGATTCTCAATTCCAGATATTTTTTATTGAATTCAAATTCCACTATCTACCATGGCTGGGATTCAAACCTGAGGCCCCCGAACATTAGCTGAGTTTCTGGATTAATAGTCTAGCAATAAAAGCACTAGGCCATCGCATCTCCTTAGTGCTTCTCCTTTATGGCCCTTAAGCATTATCAGGTTGTAAATGATTAATGACTCAATTAATGTCATTTAAGATATAAAAATCTTTCTTTTAACTCTGGGTTTCCTGAGGTGCACTGGTATACAAGAAAGTAGCTGAAGATTTGCCTATGTATTTATTTATATCAGTGAGGGACACCTCTGTCATTGCTTCTCAGGCAATGAATAAATTGGGAGTACAGTGACCATTATATTTTCAGGAAACAGTAGTCGTTTTGCACACAACATTCCCATAAATAGCAGTTGGATGAGCGACCAGTCCATCTGGTGTTCATTGAAGGAGGAATCTTGGCCAGGATACGGAAAGAACTCCCCGCCTTTTCCACATTGTGCCGTGGGATCTTTCTCACTGGAATAGATAAGTAGAGAAGACAGATTTGAAAGATCATCTGGAGTATAGTGTTTGCAGTAATGTACCACTGCCTCATCACTACACTGGAGTCCCATTTTGCACAATCTGTAAATTATAGGCTAGGCTTCTTTATGTAGCAATAGAGGTGAGAAGACATTTCTTCACCCGGAGGGTGGTGAATGTGTGGAATTCACTACCACAGAGAGTAGTTGAGGCCGTGCTTCGGGGTTTTAAAAAAAAGGGTGGCATGGACAAACTGGGCCGAAGGGCCTGTTTCCATGCTGTAAACCTCTATGATTCTAGGTCAAAACGTTGATTTGATTTATTATTGTCACATGTATTAGTATAAGTGAGAAGTATTGTTTCTTGTGAGCTATATAGACAGAGCATACCGTTCATAGAAAAGGAAAGGAAAGAGTGCAGAGTGTAGTGTTACAGTCATAGCTAGAGTGTAGAGAAAGATCAACTTAGCGTGAGGTAATTCCATTCAAAAGTCTGATGGCAGCAGGGAATAAACATAGAAACATAGAAAAACTTACAGCACAGACAGGCCCTTCGGCCCACAAGTTGCGCCAAACATGTCCCTACCTACTAGGCATACCTATAACCCTGCATCTTACTAAGGGTCCATGTACTTATCCAAAAGCCTCTTAAAAGACACTATCGAATCTGCCTCCACCACCACCGCCAGCAGCCGATTCCAGGCACCCGTCACCTTCTGAGTGAAAAACTTATTCCTGACATCTCCATTGTACCTATCCCCCAGCACCCTAAACCTGTGTCCTCTTGTGGCAACCATTTCAGCCCTGGGAAAAAGCCTCTGAGAATTCACTCGATCAATACCTCTCATCATCTTATACACCTCTATCAGGTCACCCCTCATCCTTTGTCTCTCCAAGGAGAAAAGACCGAGCTCTCTCAACCTATCCTCATAAGGCATGCCACCCAATCCAGGCAACATCCTTGTAAATCTCCTCTGCACCCTTTCTGTGGCTCCCACATCCTTTCTGTAATGAGGCGACCAGAACTGAGCACAATACTCCCAAGTGGGGTCTGACCAGAGTCTTATACAGCTGCAACATTATCTCTCGACTCCTAAACTCAATTCCTCAATTGATGAATGCTAAGCTGTTCTTCAGTCCATTGTCTGATTTCAAGAAGATATTAGATATGGGGCTTGAGGCTAAAGGGATCATTGAGAAGCGGGGATCAGGATATTGAATTCCATGATCAGCCAGGATCAAGCTGAATGGCAGAGCAGGCTCGAAGGGCTGAATGGCCGACTCCTGCTTCTAGCTTCTGTGTTTCTGTGTTTATGTTAGCATCTTGTATTTATGGTGCAACTTTGATGTTGTAAAATATCCCAAAACACTTCACAGGTGAACAAGCAAAATTTGACACTGAACCATAGAAGGATAATCTGGGACAAGCAATCAAAAGTTTGGTCAAAGAAATTGGATTTAAGTAGCATCTTGTAGAAGGTTAGAGAAGCAGAGGTTGGGGAGGGAATTCTGGAGCTTAGGGCCAGTTGTCAGTGGTAGAGCAACAAAAGTTTAATTGTAGAAGACAACGAGGAGTTAGCGATTTTTTTTTCATTCCTGGGACATGCTGGCTGGCCAGTAATTATAGCCCATTTCTAGTTGCCCTTGGAGGGCAGCTGAGTGTCAACCACATTGCTGCAGCTCTGGAGTCACATGTTGGCCGGACCAGGTAAGGACGGCAGATCTCCTTCCCTAAAGGACATTAGTGAACCAGATGGGTTTTTCCGACAGTAGATTCACTGTCATCAGTAGATTCTTAATTCCAGATATTTTTCATTGAATTGAAATTCCACCAAATGCCTGATGGGACTCGAACCCGGGTCCCCAGAACATTAGTTGAGTTTTGGGAATAATAGTCTAGCGATACCACTAGGCCATCGCTACACTGGAGCACCATTTTTTGGTCGAGGAGGAGTGCAGTTATACCTGAGCATGGTTGAAGCTTATTTATTATCGTCACAAGTAGGCTTACGTTAACACTGCAATAAAATTACTGTGAAAATCCCCTAGTCGCCACACTCAGGCACCTGTTCAGGTACACCAAGGGAGAATTTAGCATGGGTAATGCACTCTAACCAGCATGTCTTTCAGACTGTGGGAGGAAACCGGAGCACCTGGAGGAAACCCACGCAGACGCAGGAAATACATGCAGACTCCGCACAGACAGTGACCCAAGCTGGGAATCAAACCCAGGTCCCCGGTACTGTGAGGCAATGGTGCTAACCACTGTTTGAACACCTATTACCCTATTCTGACACCCACCATCTAGCAGCCAGTGGAGCTGGAACCCAGGTTTGCAGTTTTCCAGCACAGGCTTGCTGAGGTGTGTTGCATATTGTTGATGGAAGTGAATTCAGCACGGTGCTGGAATTGAACTGGTTGGCCTGTTTTCTGCGGTGGCCTGTTTTCTGTGGTGCAGTTAGACAATGCTTTCACCAATTCGCTTCACTGTGATTTACCCCTCGAGCAGAAATCTTTGCTTTCATTAAGTCAGCAAGTAGCCAAACTTGCCCAGACACAGACCAATGCTTGACTTGTTGACTACACCATGCTGTAGTACTTTTCACAACCTCAGGACTGACCCAAGGCACTTTGCAACTGGTGAAGTACTATGAAACATGGGAGCAAAATTTGAGGATGCTGGAAATCTGGATCAAAATGGAAAATGTTGGAAAAGCCCAGCTGGTCTGGCAGCATCCACGGAGGGAGGAGTAGAGTTAATTTTTCGAGTCCATACACTTCTTTAGAGTTAAAGAGAGGGAGAAATTTGGTCGATTGTATATTGTGTCAAGAAGGGGCTGGAGCAGACTCGAGGGTCAGTGATTGGTGAGAGCCAAGAGAGATTGCAGCAAAGATGTGTAGGTCGCGAGACAGAGAGAGTGTTAATGGCAGGGTTAAGGACTACGGAAGTGCTAATAGTGGCATAAAGATGATAGTGGGATGTGTTAATAGGAGGATGAAGGTCAGTGCTCAGTGAAAACAAAAATAAAGAACAAGCAAATGAGTTTTGGAGGGTATGCATTGGGACAAAAAATATTCTGGATGCAAAAAAGGTCAAGATGGAAGAGAAGGGTCACAGTCTAAAATTGTTGAACTCAGTGTTGTGCACTGAAGGCTGTAATGTGGCTAATCAGAAGATGAGTTACCGTTCTTTGAACAAGCACTGGGCTTCAATGGAACAGGCCAAGGACGGGTATGGGAGCAAGGTGCTGAGTTAAAATAGCAAACAACAGGCAGACACTGAACGCATCCCACAGCGAATGCAGTTGACCACATTGCAGGAGGTATGAGTGAAATGCTACTTCAGCTAAAAGGAGTGTTTGTGGCCTGGAATGGTGAGGAGGGAGGAGGTAAAGGGGCCGGGGTTGCATCTTCTCTGATTGCAAGGGAAGGTGCCTTGGGAAGGGCATGAAGAGTTGGGGGTGAGAGGAGTGGATCAGGGTGTCATGGAGGGGGCAAGGATGAAGAATTGGGAGTGATGGAGAAATGGACCAGGGTGTCATGGAGGGAGTGGGATGAGGAGTTGGGGTGACAGAGGAATGGATCAGGGTGTCATGGAGGGAGCAAGGATGAGGAGTTGGGGATGACGGAAGTGTAGTCCGGGGTGTTATGGAGGGGCGAGGATGAGGAGTTGGGGTGATGGAGGAGTGGACCAGGATGTCATGGAGGGAGCGAGGATGAGGAGTTGGGGATGAAGGAGGAATGGACAAGGGTGTCACAGAGGAAGCAGGTCCTGGTGAAGTACAACCACGTGTCATGTCAGAAATGCATCAGACAGTTTGGGCACCACCAACCCCCACACAGCAACATGATAATGACCTGCTCTAGCAAATTCTGATGGAGGAATAAATATTGGCCAGGACACCCAAGAACATAGCACTATGCAATCTTTCCTGTCCACCCAAGAGGACAGACATTGTTTTGTTTAGCTCTCATTGAAAGATGGCATCTTTGATGGTGCAGCACTCCCTCAGTCAAGCATCTGAGGAACAAGAGCAAGATTCTTACTGTGTTCAATGCCTCTGTGGGAGGAAACTAGAGCATCTGGAGGAAACCCACACAGACATGGGGAGAATGTATAAACTCTACACAGATGGTCACCCGAGGCCAGATTTGAACCCAGTTCCCCGGTGCTGTGAGACAGCACTGCTAATCACTGTGCTGCTGTTGTATGGAAGTTGGTACATTGCGTGACCTAACTGACTGATCATTTCATAGAAGCCCTACAGTGCGGAAGGAGGCCAGTTGGCCCATTGAGCCTACACCAACAACAATCCTACCCCATGCCCTATCCCCACAACCCCACTCATTTACCCCACTAATCCTTCTAACCAGAGCAGCCCAGTACATTGAGGGACAATTTAGCATGGCCAATCCACCTAACCCGCACATCTTTGGACTGTACCTGGAGGAAACCCACGCAGACATGGAGAGAATGTGCAAAGACCACACAGATAGTGACCCAAACCTAAAATTTGCCCAAAAAAAAGATAGTGATCTAATTCACACTAATAAAACTGTGCACCAAGTCATAACCATACATTATTTTTTTAAAAAAAACAAAGTCTCTCTCCCATGTGCTGACTGGTAGGTGTTTAAAGGGAGAGAGGCCTGCAGTGTAGGCCTCACCAGCCATTCTTGTGGTGGGGAGGTTATTCAGAGGTCAGGGTGCAGTATACCTCAGCCAATCCTTTGAAGAAGCTCTCCGTTGGTGGTTGATTGACAAGAGGGGCCGTGTCTGTTATCTCCTGGAGGCGGACAATGTGCCAATTGTTCTCCAAAGGCCTCGGTTCCCCTCGCCTGAGAAGTAGCTGCCCTTAATGAGAGGGAGGCTCAATTCTTTTAGGCCCAATTTACATTTGGGGCAGACACGGGGCCCCTCATATGCTTACTGTGTTTCACATGCAGCCATTGAAGACCCTGCTTGAAGGAGCAGCACCTTAGAATACAACTGACAGATTCAGTCAGTTCTCCTGGTGCTCCCACTCTCTTTTCATATTCTGTATTGTCACTGTGCTTTTCCTTTCTCAATAAGCTGACACAGGAATACATTGACGAGGGCTCCCAAGTTTCTGAATACGTTTTTTGTTAAGATTCTAGAGAGCTGTGGAATATAAATTTCTGATCTGAATTTAGACAATTCCACTCAGCAGCCGTGGACTTTTAAATCTCTCAAAAAAACTCTCTTCAGTCAAGCAGCCGGGCTCTGATGATGTGATCTTTGTGAGGAGATACATTTACATCAGCAAATATTCCCCTCTCTTTTCCCATGTGTTGCCTCTCCTTCCCAAGTTAATTCACCTGCCCCCGTTCCTGCCACCTGGTCCAAGCCTGTCTCCAGTGCTTACCTGACCCTGTCGGGAGACATTCCTGACTAACTTGTGCCCGGCAGACCTTCAGTCATCCACTCAACCTTGGCCTTGAGAAAGAATCTTTTTTTCTCTCGCACTGGTGAATTCCTGATTAACTGCAGGAAACTTGAGGGATTTATGAGTGAACATGACCTGGGTAAAGCAGCAAGCTAATCGAAAATGAAATAAAATTTGTTGCTACTTCTGTCAAAACCATCTCAATTCCAAGATTTTATTCAGGTATTCACCTGTCTCTCTCTTCCTGATTTTAGAAAATAAGATCTTTGACAGGGCACAATATAAACTTGAAGACTTTGTCATTTTCAATGGGTCCCTTGAAAAGTGGCAGGACAATGATAGATCGCTTAGTAAGGTGCTGTCAATGAAAGCCAGTGGGGCGGTACGGTGGCACAGGGACCGTAGCAATGCTGCCTCACAGCTCCAGGGACCCGGATTTGATTCCCGGCTTGGGTCACTGTCTGTGTGGAGGTTGCATATTCTCCCCGTGTCTGTGTGGGTTTCCTGCGGGTGCTCTGATTTCCCCCCACAGTCCAAAGATGTGCGGGTTAGTTGGATTGACCATGCGAAATTGCCCCTTAGAATCCAAAGATGTGCAGTTTAGGTAGATTGACCATGCTAAATTGCCCCTTAGTGTCCAAAGATGTGCAGGTTAGGTGGATTGACTATGATAAATTGCCCCTTAGTGTTAAGAGGTAGCAGCTAGGATAACTGCATGGGGTTATAGGGATAGGGCCTGGGTGGGATTATGGTTGGTGCAGACGCGATAGGCCAAATAGCCTCCTTCTGCACTGTAGGGGTACTATTCTATGCTTCAATTTTGTGACAATAGATGCAAAACTAAGGAAGATGTGCACTTCTGTTGT
The DNA here is from genome assembly GCF_965287045.1 of Carcharhinus amblyrhynchos. Classification (NCBI taxonomy): domain Eukaryota; kingdom Metazoa; phylum Chordata; class Chondrichthyes; order Carcharhiniformes; family Carcharhinidae; genus Carcharhinus; species Carcharhinus amblyrhynchos. The sequence continues at coordinate 6,734,336 of NC_137356.1, forward strand.
AACAAATCGCATCTCTTACCTATTCAAGTGCAACAAATTGCTCAGAAATGCAACCATTGTTATATGAACTATCATTGGATGCAGCAAGGTTCCACAAATAGCAACAGGCCGTTGTGAAGTTAATCCTTTTCTTGGGTGCTGGTAGAGGGAGGAATATCGTCTGATTTCCCCAACCCTGGGAAATCTTCTGTCATTCCTTAGCTATTGCAGTGAGATTTTCCTTGTCCATTGGAACCGGCAGCTTAAAGTTCCCTCTGAATGACACTGCAGCACTCCCTCAGTACCACACTGCACTCAAAGAAGAGAGAAAGGAATTTTATTAACATGCCTTGCAATTTCCAGCCCTGTTTTTTGTAACCAGGTGCTGGATTATGCACTGTCTGTTCATATTCTGTTGAGAATAGTATTTATTTGAATGATCTGGTATATTGCGTAAGGTTTTGTCATCTACAATGCTGCTGCCTTTAGCCACTACTCTGCATTTATGCACTAAATCTCATTAGAAATAATGCAGCAAAAACCACTTGCAAACATTTGCTTATGTGAAACGACACAGCTTGCTTCTCCAGCACTCCAGTTTCAACTTTTGCTCCTCTCTTGATCCAATCCTGAAGTTGCTTCTCACAGAATCACTTGGTTAAAATGTTGAGCAAAGGAAAAGAAAGCTTTGCCTTTACATAGCACCATACACAACCACAAGACATCCCAGAGCAATTGGAAAAGAAAGACAGCCCTGAATTTAGATAGCAGCTTACAAGACCGCAAAACATCTCAAAAATGCTTCACAGCAAATGGTGTATATTCTGAAGTGTAGACACTGCTGTAACATAGGAAAAGTGGTAGCCAAACATATGCATACTAAGATCCAACAATGATTAGGTAATCTGTTTTGATCATGTTGAGTGAGGGATGAGTGATGGCCAGGACACCGGGGATAACTGTTTGAACAGCGTGGTGGGAGAGAATACTCTTTTTTCCCCTCATCCAAAAAGACAGCACCTCTGTCAGTGCAGCATTCCTGCAGCACTGCACTGAGCAGTTAGCCTACATTTGGTGTTCATATCTTAGAGTCAAACCTCTCCTCCCCACCTTCTGAGCCAGAGACAAGTTTGCTGCACAAAAGGTTGCTTCAGAAGGTTAGGGGGCATGGAGTTGGGGGTAAGGTGTTAGCGTGGATAGAAGATTGGTTGTCTAATAGGAGGCAGAGAGTTGGTATCAATGGGTGCTATTCTGATGGGTGGTTGGTGACGAGTGGAGTGCTGCAGGGATCGGTGCTGGGGCCTCAGCTATTTACCATTTATATAGATGATCTGGAGGAGGGGGCTGAGTGTAGGGTAACGAAATTTGCTGATGACACAAAGATGAGTGGAAAAGCAAATTGTGCAGAGGGTGTGGAAAGTCTGCAGAGGGATCTGGATAGGCTGAGCGACTGGACGAGGACCTGGCAGATGGAGTACAATGTTAGCAAGTGTGAAGTTATCCACTTTGGCAGAAGTAATAGTAGGAGGGATTACTATTTAAAGGGCAAAAAGCTGCAGCATGCTACGGTGCAGAAGGACCTGGGGGTCCTTGTGCATGAGTCGCAAAAACCCAGTCTGCAGGTGCAGCAGGTGATTGGAAAGATTGGAAAACGGCTAATGTTACGCCGCTGTTTAAAAAAGGTAGCAGGCAAAAGGCAGGGAATTATAGGCCGGTTAGTTTAACGTCTGTTGTTGGAAAAATGCTTGAATCTGTCATCAAAGAAGAAACAGCGAGGCACCTAGAGAAGAATTGTTTGATAGAGCAGACGCAGCACGGATTCGTTACTGGAATTCTATGAGGATGTGACTAGTGTGGTAGACAGAGAGGAACCGGTGGATGTAGTGTTTCTTGATTTTCAAAAGACGTTTGATAAGGTGCCGCACAAAAGGTTGCTTCAGAAGGTTAGGGGGCATGGAGTTGGGGGTAAGGTGTTCGCGTGGATAGAGGATTGGTTGTCTAATAGGAGGCAGAGAGTTGGTATCAATGGGTGCTGTTCTGATTGGTGGTTGGTAACTAGTGGAGTGCCGCAGGGATCGGTGCTGGGGCCTCAGCTATTTACCATTTATATGGATGATCTGGTGGGAGGGGCTGAGTGTAGGGTGACAAAATTTGCTGATGACACAAAGATGAGTAGAAAAGCAAATTGTGCGGAGGGTTTGGAACATCTGCAGAGGGATCTAGATAGGCTGAGCGAGTGGGCGAGGACCTGACAGATGGAGTACAAATGTTAGCAAGTGTGAGGTTATCCACTTTGGCAGGAATGATAGTAGGAGGGATTATTATTTAAAGGGCGAAAAACTGCAGCATGCTACAGTGCAGAGGGACCTGGGGGTCCTTGTGCATGAGTCGCAAAAACCCAGTCTGCAGATGCAGCAGGTGATCAAGAAGGCGAATGGAATGTTGGCCTTTATAGCGAGGGGAATAGAATATAAAAGCAGGGAGGTCTTGCTGCAACTGTACAGGGCACTGGTGAGGCCACAGCTGGAGTACTGTGTGCAGTTTTGGTTGCCGCACATGCGGAAGGATATATTGACCTTGGAGGGAGTGCAGAGGAGGTTCACTAGGCTGATACCAGAGATGAGGGGGTTGGACTATGAAGAGAGACTAAATAGACTGGGTCTGTACTCGTTGGAGTTTAGAAGGATGAGGGGGGATCTTATAGAGACGTGTAAGATAATGAAAGGGATGGATAGGGTCGAGGTGGAGAGATTCTTCCCGCTCAGAAAGGACAGCAGGCCTAGAGGGCACAGCCTCAAGATAAGGGGGGGAGGAGTTTAGATCAGAGTTGAGGAGGAACTTCTTCACTCAAAGGGTGGTGAATCCCTGAAATTCTCTGCCTGTTGAAGTGGTGGAGGCTACCTCGCTAAATATATTTAAGTCACGGGTAGATAGGTTTTTGACAGACAAGGGAATTAAGGGTTATGGGGAGAAAGCGGGAAAGTGGAACTGAACCCACTATCAGATCAGCCATGATCTTATTGAATGGCAGAGCAGGCTCGAGGGGCTAGATGGCCTACTCCTGCTCCTATTTCTTATGTTCTTATGCTACCCATTAAACAACAGCTAAACCAACTACGGAAATTGGAAAGTGGCTGTATTGAAAAGAATGAAAAGAAAAAACTGAGGGTTCTGCAAAATGTCCTACTTCAAACTTCATGGTACAATGGGTTTGCACTTGACTATAAGCTACACAAGTTAGCTCCTTTTTAAAACAAGATCGTTTTTCTTGTTTGATAAAAGTTTGGAGTACTTGCAATTTCTTTCCTCTGTTCTCCCCACTGGGAACAGATAGCCACGAGGTGGAAATGCCAGCACTGGGCTGGGCTGGGCACAGTAAGAAGTCTCATAACACTGGGTTAAAGTCCAACAGCTTTATTTGGAATCACGAGCTTTCGGAGCGCTGCCTCTTCATCAAGCGACTGCCCAATGAAGGAGTAGCGTTCCAAAAGCTCATAATTTCAAATAAAACTGTTGGACTTTAACCCGGTGTTGTGAGACTTCTTTCTGGGAACAGATAGGAGGAAGGAGGTACAGGAGGCGGTTTTTTGAAAGATTGGGCCCATCAAGTGAATAGTAGATGGGTTCTGCAAGTGATCTGAGCTGGGGTGAGGACTTAAAATTGGCTTCATCTCCAGGCATTCAATTATAGCAGGCTTGACAGCAAACCATCACATAATGCAGGTGCATGAATCGGCAAGTTAGGGCAATGCAGAATTTGACCATTGGTGGATAATATGGCATGTCTTGATCTTTTACTCTAGTTGAGGTCTGCAAATAATTACTGGAGAACTTCAGGACTGAGGTCTCCCAGTTTAAGTCCACCAAGCTTGTGACAGCGGGGAACGCTAAGCGGTTTTCTTCCCCTCCTCTGCAGGCTTCACCGGGTTGATGTGCCAGATTGACATTGACGAGTGCGCGAGTACTCCCTGCCAGAACGGAGCCAAGTGTGTCGATAGGCCTAATGGATATGAGTGCAAATGTGCGGAAGGTAAGCCTGTAAATTAATTTCTCACACTCGGGCGTAACCACTTTTAAAACCAAAGTACACCCAGTTACCACTAACACTGCAAAAGCCCAGACACTGCAACACGATGGCTAAGCTGATCCATGGTACAATTTTGTTTGTGATGACTTCACAGTAGAGCAGCATTTCAGTGCTCATGGTTTGCCTGAGGAATTGACCACGTGGATTGTCCCTAAAGTTAAAGCTTATTATTGTCACAAGTAGGCTTAGATTAACATTGCAATGAAGTTACTGTGAAAGTCCCCTAGTCGCCACACTCCAGCGCCTGTTGGAGTACACTGAGGGAGAATTTAGTATGGCCAGTGCACCTAACCAACACGTCTTTTGGACTGTGGGAGGAAACTGGAGCACCCAGAGGAAACCCACCCGGGACACAGGGAGAACGTGCAGACTCCGCACAGACAGTGACCCAAGCTGGGAATTGAACCGGATTCCTGGAGCTGTGAGGCAGCAGTGCAAACACTGTGCCCTCGTGCCTCCCTGTTGATGGTTATGGATGGTAGCTGGCAAGAGTCCAAGCAGGAGGGGATATAATTTTCTGGTACCAAAAATTGCTAATAAACTCTTATTGAGTGGTGGGAGTAAGAAAGTAATTTGCCCTACAATCCTGTGGAGAACAAGCAGGGCAGCACAGTGGTTAGCACTGCTACCTCACAGCACCAGGGACCAAGGTTCAATTCCCAGCTTGGGTCACTGTCTATACGGAGTCTGCACATTCTCCCTGAATCTGCGCGTGGGTTTCCTCCAGGTGCTCCGGTTCCCCCCCCACAGCCCGAAAGAAGTGCAGGTTAGGTGCATTGGCCGTGCTAAGTTCTCCCTCAGTGTACCCGAACAGACAGCAGAGTGTGATGACTAGGGGATTTTCACAGTAACTTCATTACAGTGTGAAAGTGAGACTACTTGTGACACTAATAAATAAACTTTAAAAAAGCTTCACAGTAACTTCATTACAATGTTAATGCAAGCCTACTTGCAATACTCATAAATCAACTAAATGGAAACTATTTTATACAGATAAACTGCAGTTTCTGTAGGGTATCTCTTGGCCCAAAATGGGGCATGTTTTTCTTGATGCTTCCTACTCTGTGCACCTTATCACACACCCCAGTACCACGACTGACAGGCCAGCTACCAAACAGTAAAGATGTAATAAGTCCACTTCTGTAATTCTTGTGTGGCTGGAATGTTATCCTCCTGGTATTATTTCCATGAATTTAGGCCTTTAAGGATGAAACTGGTGTACACACGTTAGCAGGAGCTGCCTTTACTCAAATCTCAAAATGCAATAAAGGAAATTTGGGTCCTACATTGAACTTGATGTTACTGCCAAATAATTAACCTCCATTAAATAGCTGGAATTCCAGCTACTGATTCATTGATTTACCTCATTCCAATTGAGGAGTTAAAGAGAAGCTTTTTTTTTGACCAGTTTTCAGAAGATGTTAAATTTATATACAGATGAGTTGAAGAAAAATAAAACATCTTGAGGGACTGACACTAACAAGGCCCTTCAATAGATAAAGCTGTATTGTTCAAGCTAGCCTGATTAGTATTCACAGGATCTGGACCCAGGCACCAGGGAAGCCTATTGGATATGATGTCTATTGTGCTGACAGCTCATAGAATATTCTGTTGAACAATAGCAGGTTTGTGCTATTTTTTTCCAGCCCCTTTTTTTTTGCTCCCTGCCACAGGGCCTCAGATCAGTCCTGAGGTGGCACATGGAGCGAATGTGAGAACCAATTTCGCTGCCTATTTGTCAGGCACTAACACAGAAACTGCAGACAAATTGCACTCATTGCACAATAAATTAGAGGTAGTTCTAACAGGAAAACATTTTAGGATTTTATATATATATATATATATATATATATGTGTGTGGAGATTGTACCCTGGCAGGATATAACTTGGCTAACCCGCACATCCAAAGATGTGCATGTTAGGTTGATTGACCATGCTAAATTAACCCTAGTGTCATGACGATTAGCAGGGTAAATATGAGGGGTTACGAGAATAGGGCCTGGGTGGGATTGTGGTCGGTGCAGACTGGATGGGCCAAATGGCTGCCTTCTGTACTATAGGGATTCTATGATCTTTCTATGATTTCTAATGTGCTACTGTTTTAACATTAATGGATAAATGTGTAGCTGAGCCTAATGGATCAGTTAATTCTTAACTACTGGCCTGATGGATCTTATGAATTTTGCCCAAAATTCACCACAGATTCCCCCCTTTCTATTTTATTTGCCCATGGTTTCCCCTGGTTACGATGGCAATGATTCAGGCCAACCTGCCCCCTTCCCAGACTGAGCAGCACAGTGGTTAGCATTGCTGCCTCATAGCATCAAAAACCCTGGTTTGATTCCCGACTAGGGTAATTGTCTGTGTTGAGTTTGCATGTTCTCCCCGTGTCTGCGTGGGTTTTCTCCAGGTGCTCTAGTTTCGTCCCACAGTCCAAAAGATGTGCTGGTTAGGGTGCATTGGCCATGCTAAATCTCTCCTTAGTGTAACCGAACAGATGCCAAAATGTAGCAACTGGGGGATTTTCACAGAAACTTCATTGCAGTGTTAATGTAAGCCTATTTGTGAAACTAACAAACAGACTGACCACTGGAGGCAACAGCCCTCGCCTCTATTCTCAGGTCAATGTCCCCTCCCTCAGCAAAGCGTCCTACTGACATGACCATCATTGTGGACCAATTCCAATTAACATGACCATCATTGTGGACATTCTCCCCCACTGTTTCTAGAACCATTGCCCAAAACTAAGCAAGCTAGCTCATTCTTGCAGGTACTGGTGGGTCCATATCTGGAGCACTGTGAGCAGTTTTGGTCTCCTTAGTTAAGGAAAGATATTGGCCGGAATTTTACTGCCTTGTCTGCCCCGATTCTTGGGGCAGGCGAGACTCGCAGAATGGCCTTCTCCGTTGGCCTTGGGAGGTCAAGGAGATAAAATTCCAGCAGTTATTTCATTGGAGACAGTTCACTCCGATGATCCTGGATTGTCTTGTGAGGAAAGGTTAAACAGGTTGGGACTCATTGGAATTGAGAAGAACGAGAGGTGATCTCCCACAATCCAAAGATGCACGGGTTAGGTGGGATTGGCCATGCCAAATTGCCCCTTACTGTCAGGTGGACTAGCTAGGATAAATGTATGGGGATAGGGCCTAGGTGGGATTGTGGTTGGTGCAGATCCAATGGGCTGAATGGCCTCCTTCTGCACTGTAGGGATTCTGTGGGTCCTTTATTGTTTGACTGGTTTATTTTCTCATTGCAGGTTTTGAGGGGAAACTGTGCGAGAGGAATATTGATGACTGCAGCCCTGACCCCTGTCATCATGGAACGTGTGCTGATGGCATTGCCAGCTTCACATGCCACTGTGAACCTGGGTACACCGGTTACCGCTGTGAGAATCAGATCAATGAGTGCCATAGCAATCCATGCCAGAACTCTGGCAAGTGCATCGACCTGGTGAATAAATACATCTGTCACTGCCAACAGGGAACTTCAGGTAACAATCAAAACCAATTCTTGGTCTATGTTATTGCTTTCACTTCCTCTCTCATTTTTGATCTACTCACGGCATGGCGGCACAGTGGTCAGCATTGCTGCCTCACAGTGCCAGGGACCCTGGTTCGATTCCAGGCATTGGATCACTGTCAATGTGAAGTTTGCACGTTCTCTGCCATCTCTGTGTGAGTTATCCCCAAATGTTCTGGTTTCCTCCAAATGTACAAGATGTGCAGGCTAGGTGGATTGGCCATTCTAAATTGCCACTTGGTGTCAGGGGAGCTAGCAGGATAAATATGTGGGGTTACAAGGATAAGGGCTGGGTGGATCCAAAGATGCACAGGGAAGGTTGATTGGCCATTCTCACTTAACCCTAGTGTCAGAGGGATTAACAGGGTAAATATGAGGGGTTATGGGGATAGTTTGGGTGGAATTGTGGTCAGTGCAGAGTCGATGGATCAAATGGCCTCCTTCTGCACTGTAGGGATTCAGTGATTCTGTATTTCGGACTACTCCAATGCTCAGTGAGTGACTAGCCCTTGACCTCAGATTCCCAAATGTTACTCTTGGGCTGCCCTCTAGGGAGTGCTCAAGAATAACCCAGTGGGGACCAAAGCATTGGGGCCTGTTTTATCTGCCTCCTCTCCATTGCTGGCTCGCAACGTAATTCCACACTACCAGCCTCACCCACTGCCCTTTGAAAAGCAGCAAAGAAACTCAAACACTTCCATTACAGTTTAATTAAAGAATCTTCAAGCTTCACAAAGGTGTGAGATGATGCATTTTGACAGGAGGGATAGAGAGAGGGAATATGGACTTAATGGCCAGAATTTTACCACTTCGCCAGAATTGGGGCAGGCGAGGCTTGCAGAACGAAATTCCCTGATGGGCCTCGGACAGGATCTTAAGAGCCTCGGGTGGGCAAGGCAGTAAAATTCCCTCACAGTTCCAACAAGTGTTCAGTGGTAGTGGTTCCTGGGGTGTTTTTATGTGCAGATCTTTGAAGGCAGCTGGACATACTGAGAGAATGGTCAGGAAAGCATGTGAGATCCTAAGCTTCATAAAGAGAGGTATTAGGTACAAATGTAGGAGAAGTTTTGCTGAACCTTTTGAAAGATCTGGTTAGGCCACTACTGTGGCATTGCATTGCAGTTCTGGTCCCCCGACTTGAAGGATGTGAGGGTTTTTGAGCAGGGGCTGGGGAGATACCCCAGGGATGAGGGATTTTAGCGGCAGGGTAAAGTAGAGGATTGAGCATCGTTGTGAATTATTGTCACTCAGATTCAGTCACTGGGCGGCCTGGGGAGTTTTCAGGTTCTGACTCCCAGCTGCACAGTTATAAACCTTTCTCTCTCAATCTTGACTTTGTTTGAGGCGAGTGTTTTTATAGAACAGGAAGGAATATTGGTGGCAACATGGCTGTGCAATCAGATGGGTTTGAGGTGACCAATCAGCATATTGAGAAGTGTTAAACCATACCAGCTTCCCTGTTATTTGTTAAATAAGCCTGATGTTAGAGGTGTTGTTGGAGCATGACAGAATAGACTCCTTCCTGGCTTTTCACTGTGTTGCTATTTGAGTGTTTCATTGGCATTTGTACCATTAATTGCAGGTGTCAACTGTGAGATTAACCATGATGACTGTGCCAGTGAACCCTGCGATTATGGGATCTGCCAGGATGGCATTAACCGCTATGATTGTATCTGCAAACCAGGCTTCACAGGTGAGTACACCTGCTTTCAGCTCGATGGAATTGAATTCTGCAGTTAACGCCACTTTTTTGATACCTTGTTCACTGAGCTGGAGATGCCGGCGTTGGACTGGGGTGGGCACAGTAAGAAGTCTCAACACCAGATTAAAGGGGCAGCACGGTGGCATAGTGGTTAGCACTGTTGCCTTCTAGGGCTAGGGAGCCAGATTCAATTCCCAGCTTGGGTCACTGTCTGTGTGGAGTCTGCACATTCTCCCCATGTCTGCGTGGGTTTCCTCTCCCAGTCTAACAATGTGTGGGTTAGGTACTAAATTGCCCCTTAGTGTCAGGGGTACAAGCCAGGGTAGATGCATGGCGTTATGGGGATAGGACCTGGGTGGGGTTCTGGTTGGTGCAGATGGGCCGAATAGCCTCCTTCTGCACTGTAGGGACTCTATGAAAGCCCAACTGGAATCATGAGCTTTCAGAGCACTGCTCCTTCATAGACATAGAAACATAGAAGATAGGAGCAGGAGGAGGCCACTTGGCCCTTCGAGCACACTCAACCATTCATCACGATCATGGCTGATCATCCAACTCAGTAGCCTGATCCTGTTTTCTCCCCGTAACCTTTGATTCCATTCGCCCCAAGTGCTACACTTTGCCACCTTTTGAATACATACCTGATGAAGGAGCATACCTGATAAACCTGCTGGACTTTAACCTGGTATTGTGAGACTTCTTACTGAAAAGCATGAGTGTGCAAGGCCCTGCCAGTAGAATCTGCTGGGAGTGGAAGGGCTGGCAATGTTCGCCATAAATCTGCTGCTGGGATTTTTTCAACTCTCGTCCTCATTGAGCTTGTAAGCAAGTCACTTGATTCTTTCAGGCCCGCAATGTAACCTTGAAATTAACGAGTGTGCGTCGAACCCTTGTCGGAATGGTGGAACCTGCATCGATGGCGAGGACGGCTTCTCTTGCCTCTGTCCAGATGGCTACCATGATGCCCTATGTTACTCCGAGGTGGATGAGTGCAGCAGCAGTCCCTGTGTGCACGGGACTTGTCACGATGACATCAATGGGTAAGGCCACCAAAAGCAAAGCACCAGAGAATTCCCAGCCTTTCTCTCCCTGTTTTCAGGTCAGCAGCTGTGGCTCTGCTTCGGCTGCCCAGATGTGCCTCATTCCTCAATGCTGTTTGCCCCTCCCCGTTAATTCGAGAAGAAATAAAAGAGGTCATTTTAACTTAAGTCTCTCAATGTTTGCTGTCCATGGGGTGAAATCTTACCAAGAAATAACAGTGTTTTTATCGAATCATAGAATCCCTACAGTGCAGAAGGAGACCATTTGGCCCATCGAGTCTGCACTGACTGCGGTCCCACTCAGGCCCTATCCCCTTGCACTTACCCCAGCTAGTCCCTCTGACATTAAGGCTCAATTTATTTGATTTGATTTGATTTATTATTATTGTCATGTGTATTAGTATACAGTGAAAAATATTGTTTCTTGCGCGCTATACAAAGCATACCAATCATAGAGAAGGAAAGGGGACAGTGCAGAATGTGGTGTTAAAATCATAGCTAGGGTATAGAGAAAGATCAACTTAATGTGAGGTAGGTCCATTCAAAAGTCTGATAACAGCAGGGAAGAACCTGTTCTTGAGTCGCTTGGTACGTGACCTCAGAGCATGACCAATCCACCTAACTGGCACGTCTTTCAGACTGTGGGAGGAAACCAAAGCACCCGGAGGAAACCCACACAGACACGGGGAGAATGTGCAGACTCCACACAGACAGTGACTCAAGCCTGGAATCGATCCTAGGTCCCTGGTGTTGTGAGGCAGCACTGCTAACCACTATGCCACCCCGAATCTCCAGATCTTATCACATTCTGTCACAAAGAAACAGGTTGGTGTGTTTCACACTGTCACATAGAGGAGCAGCCTCAAACTACTGGCAAAGCCTGGCTGCACGGAAATCAGGGCGCTATATTTAAGAGTGCCCTGATTGGACCACATACTCACCCCTCCATCATAGAGGTCTCAGAGGCTCCCTACATCCCCCCTCCCCCTCCCTCAATCAGAGCCAGCATTCATCACCCTCCCCCCAAATACCAGACCCCCTTTCCCCAACCCCTCTATGCACACAGTCAATACCGGCACCACCCCATCTATTTTTCCCTGAACATGGGAGGTCTTGAATAATATAGTTCTTTGTTCAAATGTATTGGAATCCTGATTATGTCACTAGTGAGTAGTGGCCAGAATCAAAAGCCACGATCTTGCTGGCCCCTCTTGGGCCCTGGCCACTTTTCCCATGGACAAAGAGAGCGGGCTCAAGATTGCCCCCGTGATCTCAAGAGAATTAAATTGGTACCAAGTGTAAAACGCATATTGCATTAAATCCAATCCATTTTCTGATGGGTGGGTAAGGTTAAAATACCCCTTAAATATTTGCCTGCTACTCCTCCCAATGTCCTGCTCTCCTCAGGGTGTTGATTCTTGCTGCTGTTGTTTTCTCTAATCCTCTGGACGTTGCCACAGCTGCTACTGTTAAAACCTGACCCCATACTCCAAGTTAAAGTCTACAGTTTATTTATTGGTGTCACAAGTAGACTTACATTAACATTGCAATGAAGTTACTGTGAAAATCCCCGACTTGCCACACTCCGGCACCTGTTCGGGTACACTGAGGGAGAATTTAGCACCTAACCAGCACGTTTTCCAGACTGAGGGAGGAAACCGGAGCACCCGGAAGAAACTCACACAGCCATGGGGAGAATGTGCAGACTCCGCAGAGACAGTGACCCAAGGAATCGAACCCAGAGTCCTGGTGCTGTGAGGTAGCAGTGCAAACCACTGTGCCACCGTGCTGCCCACGTTCCAGGGTTCAGAGAATTGCGAGATGAATTAGAACGCTATGTAATGCACGCCTCGTTTGTGTGGCCTAGCAGTGGGTTTACAGGTCCATGATCGGAAGCCGAAATCCTGCCTACACACCTTACGGTGCTGAGAGCGGTTAGCTTTCAAACCAGGTGGACTAATTTGAATGAACAAACCTGGGCGTGTATGTGTGTGTGTGTGTGAGAGAGAGTGTATGTGTGTGTGTGTTTGCGTCTAAGAGAAAGAGTGTGTGTGTGTGTGTGTGCGCGTGTGTGTGTATGTGTATGTGCATGCCCTTGCTCCCTCCCTTCTCCCTTTTCTCTCCTCCCTGCTCTTCCTTTTCTCACTGTCTTTCTGGTGTCTCTTTCTCCCTCCTTCTGTCTTTCTCTCATTTTTCTCTCTCCTCCCTCTCAATCTCCCTCTTGCTCTCCTCTCCATTGTTGAATCTGAAGGCAGCTTTTCTTTTCCTTCTTGCCTCATGATCCTTTTGTCTTTGGTTGCTTCGCTGTTCACATTCGAACAATTTCACTTCAGGTACAAGTGCAAGTGTGAGGCGGGATGGACAGGAATGAACTGTGATATCGACGAGGATGAGTGTGAATCCAACCCCTGCCAGAATGGAGGGAGCTGCTCTGACCTGGTGAATGGCTACATTTGTAAATGCAAGGAGGGTTTTCGAGGTATGTTAAATAGGCCTACACTTCCTCATACACCGTTATAACCTGGTCCATTAATCCACTGAGCTGGTAAAGATAACACGATGGTTTTAATAGATAGCTCACGTGCCCATCGTTTGAAATATAAATAAATCAAATCTTACAGTTCAGGAGGAGGCCTTTTGGCCCATTGCACCTGTGAAAGAGCTATCCAATTAATCCCAGCTTTTTTCCCATCGCCATGAAAATTCCTCCTTTCCCTTAAAGCCCATTACTTTTTTAAAAAAGGTGCTGTTTTCTATTCATCCATACAATCTCTACAGTGCAGAAGGAGGCCATTCGGCCCATCAAGCCCAACAACAACCCCACCCAGGCCCTATTCCCGTAACCCCACATATTTGCCCTGCTAATCCCCCTGACATGAGGGTCAATTTAGCATGGCTAATCAACCTAACCAGCGCATTTTTCGGACTGTAGGAGGAAACCAGAGCACCTGGGGAAACCCATGCAGACACAGGGAGAAAGTGCAAACTCCACACAGACAGTGACCCGAGGCCAGAATTGAACTCAGGTCCCTGGCTGGCATTGTGAGGCAGCAGTGCTAACCATTGTGCTACCGTGCCATCTGCCATTAACCTAGTCCATTAATCCATAAAGCCGGTAAAGATAATATAACGTGATGGTTTTAGTACATAGCTCACATGCCTATCATTTGAAATATAAATAAATCAAACCATACAGCTCAGGAGGAGGCCTTTTGGCCTATTGCGCCTGTGTCAGTTCTTTGAAAGAGCTATCCAATTAATCCCAACTTTTTTCTAATCGCCCTGAAAATTCCTCATTCTCCTTAACTTTTTTAAAAAGGTGCTGTTGAATCTGTTGCCACCATTCATCCATACAATCCTACAATCCCTACAGAGCAGAAGGAGGCCATTTGGCCCATCAAGTCTGCACTGACCACAATCCCACCCAGGCCCTATACCCATAACCCCACACATTTATCCTAGCCAATTCCCCTGACGCTAGGTCAATTTAGCACAGCCAAGCAACCTAACCCGCACTTACTTGGACTATGGGAGGAAACTGGAGCACCCAGAAGAAACCCATGCAGACAGGGGGAAAGAGAGCAAACCCTACACAGACTGAGACCCGAGGTCGGAATTGAAGCCGGGTCCCTGGCGCTGTGAGGTAGCAGTGCCAACCACTGTGCCACCGTACCTCCCACCATCCTTTCGGGCAGTGCCTCAACAGTTCCATAACATTACAACTCACTGCCTAAAGATTCTTTGGAAATCATTCATGGGATGTCAGCATCGCTGGCTAGGCCCAGCACTTGTTGCCCTTTCCTAATTACCCTTTTTTCCATTGCACAAACAATGCAGAGATACCTTTGTTACTACAATATGTTGTGCCTGTTTTTAATTTCACCATCCTCCTTCAGCAAGTGTCCCCAAAGCTGGGCATCACTGAGCCACTTCCAAGCTGTGGTCTAACTGAAAAATGCAATTTGATTTTTTTACACAGGCCAGCACTGCCAAGTCAATGTCAATGATTGTGCGTCAAATCCTTGCTTAAACAAAGCAACCTGTGTGGATGGGATTGCCAGTTACACTTGCCAGTGCAAACTGCCTTATACAGGTAAGAACCCAACCTCCCGAACTCTGATCACCTTAGTAGTCACGGCAACAATGAAAAGAGATTTGTTCCTTTTTGGCTTTACTTTTTATTGCACTCTTTAATTGTCCTCGTTAATGAGCAGCTCAGAGTCACAAAGGGTCAAGTTGCAAGGACCTGTGGCTCCCTGCGCAGGGTTAGAGCGCTGTCGGGGGATGAAGGGAATTTTCATAGCAACTTCATTGCAGTGTTAGTGCAAACGTAGTTGTGACACAATAAATAAACTTTAAAGCATTCTTGCATGCTAATGTTTCACTTGCAAGTGGGACCACCAGAATGCTTCCTGTTAATGATTAATATGAGTCGCTCTTCAATTGTATTTGCCGGATTGTTGTGTAAATAGCATGCATGGCTACGTGCAAGAAAGCGGCTTCTAGTTCGAAGCAGTCTTCAGCTGTATGTGTGACAGGACTTGCCAACTTTTACCGAGTTTGGTTGCCTTTCTGTAGAGCGTGTGGGTGACTCAGCCTCTGTCACCGTAACAGGAGAGCTTATTACTTTTCAAAATGATCAAGTTCCACAGCAAGCTTGTGTCTAGGCTCCTTTATTTTCATGAATCCTTTGGAATCTGTTTGCAGATCTGCAGATTAAGGTTAACGTGTGGGTTCAGTCAGCAGTTAGCGAGGCAAATGCAGTGTTAGCATTCATGTCAAGGGGGCTAGAATACAAGAGCAACAATGTACTTCTGAGGCTGTGTAAGGCTCTGGTCAAACCCCATTTGGAGTACTGTGAGCAGTTTTGGGTCCCGTATCTCAGGAAGGATATGCTGGCCTTGGAAAGAGTCCAGAGGAGATTCACAAGAATGATTCCTGGAATCAAGAGCTTGTCATATGAGGAACGGTTGCAGGCTCTGGGTCTGTACTCGATGGAGTTTAGAAGGATGAGGGGGGATCTTATTGAAACTTACAGGATACTGCGAGGCCTGGATACAGTGGACATGGACAGGATGTTTCCAGTAGTCGGAGGGCACAACCTCAGGCTAAAGGGACGATCCTTTAAAATAGAAATGAGGAGGAATCTCTTCAGCCAGAGAGTGGTGAATCTGTGGAACTCTTTGCCGCCGAAGACTGTGGAGGCCAGGTCATTGAGTGTCTTTAAGACAGAGATAGATAAATTCTTAATTAATAAGGGGATCAGGAGTTGTGGGGAAAAGGCAGGAGAATGGGGATGAGAAAAATATCAGCCATGATTGAATGGTGGAGCAGACTCGATGGGCTGAGTGGCTGCATTCTGCTGCTATGTCTTATGTCTTATTTCAGTGCCATATTGGACAGTTCAGGATTTTACCATGACTCTGTGACTATTAGTCTCACAACACTAGGCTGAAGTCCAACAGGTTTATTTGGTATCACGAGCTTTATCTGGTGAGGACAGAGGGAATGGTAAAGGCCTAATGGTATTATCGCTAGATTATTAATCCAGAAACTCAGCTAATGTCCTGGGGACCACGGCAGACGGTGAAATTTGAATTCAATAAAACATATCTGGAATTAAGAATCTACTGATAACCAAGAAACCATTGTCGCATGTCAGAAAAACCCATCCAGTTCACTAATGCCCCTTTAGGGAATGAAATCTGTTCTCCTTACCTGGTCTGGCCTACAGGTGGCTCCAGAGCCACAGCAATGTGTTGACTCTGAACTACCCTCCAAGGGCAACTAGGGATGGGCAATAAATGCTGGCCAGCCAGCGATGCGCATGTCCCACAAATGAATAAAAAGTAAAACAATCCCACCCGAGGCCTCACATATTTACTCTACAAATCCTCCTGACACTAAGAAACAATTTGGTACGGCCAATCAACCTAACCCACACATCTTTGGACTGTGGGAGAAAACCAGAGCACCTGGAGGAAACCACGCAGACAGGGGGAGAATGTGCAAATTCCACACAGACAGTGACCTGAGGTGGGAATTGAACCTGGGTCCCTGGCGCTGTGAGGCGGCTGTGCTAACCGTTCTGCCATTGTGCCGTCCGTGTTGTGGTCACCAAACGTAGTTGTCACTAATTGCTGTTGTACATTAATAGTTCAGCAACTCACGTCAAGATATTCATTGTGGCTGATATTGTCTGCTTCTGAGTGACATTAGACGTGAAAGGATCACCAACCACTATCCGTGAACAATAAGAGGGAGGATTGTTTGCCCCACAGTGCCCTATTTACCATACATTTATTCACATACTAAGTTTTGAATCATGACTAAATTGTAGATTACCCAAACTGTTCATTACAATGAAACCAAAAGGATATATTGGGGTCCAAACTAATCATGACCATAGCTTGAGCCCCGAGATAGAGTCATAGAAGTTTACAGGCCCTTCAGCCCAAACTTGTCCATGCTGCCCTTTTTTTTAACCACTAAGCTGATACCTAATCTTGCATTTGGCCCATATCCCTCTAAACCTACCTTACCCATGTAACTGTATAAATATTTCTTAGAAGACAAAATTGTACCCACCTCTACTACTACCTCTGGCAGCTCATTCCAGACACTCACCACCGTCCATGTGAAAAAGATTGCTCTTCTGGACCCTCTTGTGTCTCTCCCTCTCACCTTAAACCTATGCCTTCTAGTTTTAAACTCCCCTACCTTTGGGAAAAGATATTGACTATCCAGCTGAGCTATGCCCCTCATTATTTTATATACCTCTATAAGGTCACCCCTCAGCCTCCTATGCTCCAAGGAAAAAAGTCCCAGTCTATCCAGCCTCTCCTTATAACTCAAACCATCAATTCCCGGTAGCATCCTAGTAAATCTTTTCTGCACTCTTTCTGGTTTAGTAATAACCTTTCTATAATAGGGTGACCAGAATTGCACACAGTATTCCACGTGTGGCCTTACCAATGTCTTGTACAACTTCAACAAGATGTCCCAACTCCTAAAGAGCCTGTTTCCATGCTGCAAACCTCTATGACTCTAACTCGAGCAGCTTTAAGGAGTGAGTCCTGTTAGCACAGTGTTGTCTGTTCAATAATCCAAGGGTGAAATTTGCTGCTGTGTCTCCCCGTAGGACCAAACTGTGAGAACGTGCTGGTTCCGTGTTCGCCCAACCCATGTGAGAATGGAGGTGTTTGTGAGCACACCCTGGACTATGAGGATTTTGTGTGCACCTGTGCAGAGGGATGGCAAGGTAAAACAGGCATCCCCCAGCGCGGTATGAAGATAGTAATTTAGTGCGGTGAACGCTCACTGACATTCAGAGGGAAATGGTCGGTGTTCTTTACCACTTTCTGCCTCTCTCCCTCCTTTCGCTTCAGGACGGGTCTGTCAAGTGGATGTGGACGAGTGTGCAGCCAATCCCTGCAGAAATCAAGGCTCCTGCACCAACACATTGGGAAACTACATCTGTGTATGTCAGCCCGGGTTCACAGGGCGTGACTGTGAAACAGACATCAATGATTGTACTCCCAGTAAGTATTTACTTCAGCTACAGTAAAATCTCTTTGATGTTAAACAAAGAAAAGCTTTCAATGTTTGAACATCAGGCCTGAGTTCAAATCCCACCACGTCATCTGGGGAAATTAAGTTTAGTTAATTAGGAAACTCGCAAATAAAAAAATTGTGATGATCATGAGAATATTGGATTCCATAAGTACTCATCTGGTTCACTAATGTCCTTTAGGGAACAAAATCTGCCATCCTTACCCGGTCTGGCCTACATGTGACTCCATACCCATAGCAGTGCAGTGGACTCGTAACTGCATCTCTGAAATGGCTGGACATGTCGCAAAGTTAGATTCCGTAAGGTGGACAACAAATGCTGGCTTTGCCAACATTTTTTTAATTCTTTGGTGGGATGTGGGCGTCACTGACTGGCCAGCATTTATTGTCCATCCCTAGTTGCCTGAGGGCAGGTGAGAATCAACCACATTGCTGTGGCTCTAGAGTCACATATTGGTCAGACCAGGTAAGGACGGCAGATTTCCTTCCCTAAACGGACATCAGTGAACCAGATGCATTTTCCGACAATGGTTTCATGGTCATCAGTAGATTCTTAATTCCAGATAATTTGTATTGAATTCAAATTCCACCATTGGCCATGGCAGGATTCGAACCTGGGTCCCAGAACATTAGCTGAGTTTCTGAATTAACAGTCTAGCAATAATAGCACTAGGCCATCGCCTCCCCATAAGTTTAAAGCCTATTTATTAGTGTCACAAGTCAGCTTACATTAACATTGCAGTGAAGTTACAGTGAAAACCCCCTAGTTGCCGCACTCCGGCACCTGTTCGTGTACACTGAGGGAGAATTTAGCACGGCCAATGCACCTACAAAAAAACAGTAACGTGAAACCACAGCCTGTGTCTAAGCCAGATAAACTGGGAGATATGCAAGTTGCTGAATAAGATTCTCATTCTAGTCTTGCCGCTCCCTATCTATGTAACCTCCTCCAGCCCCATAAGATCTCTTCCAACCATGACCTCTTGAGCATCCAGAAATTTGTTTGGAATATCATTGTCTGAGCCCCAGGTTCTAAATTGACCTTCCTACAGATCCCTTGCTCTCTGTCCTCCTTTAATGCCCTCCTTGGAGACTATGCCTTGACTCATTTTTTTGTCAGCCCCTTGAGAAATGGCCTTGTTGGTTCACTTTTGGTCTGGTTATGCTTCTGTGAAGTGGGTGAGGACGTTTTCAAATTAAAGACACAACATAAATGGATTTGATTTAGTATTGTCACATGTATTAGTGAGAAGTATTGTTCCTTGCGTGCTATACAGACAAAACATACTGTTCATATAGAAGGAAAGGAGAAGATGCAAAATGTAATGTCACAGTCATAAGAACGTAAACACATAAGAAATAGGAGCAGGAATAGGCCATCTAGCCCTTCGAGCATGTCCCGCCATTCAATAAGATCATGGCTAATCTGAAGTGGATCAGTTCCACTTTCCCGCTTTCTCCCCATAACCCTTAATTCCCTCGTCTGTCAAAAACCTATCTACCTGTGACTTAAATATATTTAGCGAGGTAGCTTCCACCACTTCAATGGGCAGAGAATTCCAGAGATTCACCACCCTTTGAGTGAAGAAGTTCCTCCTCAACTCTGATTTAAACTGCACACACACACACCCCCCCCCCCATCTTGAGGCTGTTTCCTCTAGTCCTGCTATCCTTTCTAAGCGGGAAGAATCTCTCTACCTCTACCCTATCCATCCCCTTCATTATCTTATACGTCTCTATAAGATTCCCCCTCATCCTTCTAAACTCCAACGAGTACAGACCCAGTCTATTAATGTCTCTTCATAGTCCAACCCCCTCATCTCCGGTATCAGCCTAGTGAACCTCCTCTGCACTCCCTCCAAGGCCAATATATCCTTCCGCAAATGCGGCAACCAAAACTGCACACAGTACTCCAACTGCGGCCTCACCAGTACCCTGTACAGTTGCAGCAAGACCTCCCTCCTTTTATATTCTATCCCCCTTGCTATAAAGGCCAACATTCCATTTGCCTTCTTAATCACCTGCTGCACCTGCAGACTGGGTTTTTGTGACTCGTGCACAAGGACCCCGAGGTCCCTCTG
The DNA here is from genome assembly GCF_965287045.1 of Carcharhinus amblyrhynchos. Taxonomy (NCBI): domain Eukaryota; kingdom Metazoa; phylum Chordata; class Chondrichthyes; order Carcharhiniformes; family Carcharhinidae; genus Carcharhinus; species Carcharhinus amblyrhynchos. Next base: position 6,754,316 of record NC_137356.1, read on the forward strand.
CACTGTAGCATGCTGCAGCTTTTCGCCTTTTAAATAATAATCCCTCCTACTATTATTTCTGCCAAAGTGGATAACCTCACACTTGCTAACTTGCAGTCATAGTTAAGGTGTAGAAAAAGAGCAACTTAATGTGAGCTAGGTCCATTCAAGAGTCTGACAGCAGCAGGGAAGAAGCTATTCCTGAGTCGGTTGGTGTGTGATCTCAGACTTTTGTATCTTTTTCCCGACAGAAGAAGGTGGAAGAGAGAATGTCTGGGGTGCGTGGGATCCTTAATTATGCTGGCTGCTTTTCAGAAGCAGCAGGAAGTATAGATGGAGTCAATGGATGGGAGGCTGGTTTGCGCGATAGATTGGGCTTTGTTCACGATCCTTTGTAGTTTCTTGTGGTCTTAGACAGAGCAGGAGCCATACCAAGCTGTGATACAACCAGAAAGGATGCTCTTTGTGGTGCATATGTAAGAGTTGGTGAGAGTTGTAGTGACATGCCAAATTTCCTTAGTCCCTTGGAAGTTGCTGTGGTTGAATTGTATTTCACTATAATCAAGCTGTGAATCCCAAATCCCACTCCAGTGACTTCAGCACAGAATTTAGTCTCAGCACTCCAGTGTCATTATGATGGGGTGTTAACCTGGGACCATGTCTGCCCTCTCAGGGGGGAACGTAAAACGAACCTACAGCACTATTTTTAAGGAGAACGGTACAGAGGGTGGGGGGGGTGATTGGTCTCAACCCTCTAATGTCTCAATCAAAGTTTTATCCCACAACCAACATCAATTTACTGTCTTTTTTGGGTGCTGCTGCGTTTCTTATCCTTTTTTTATTCATTCGTGGGACATGGGCATCGCTGGCTGGGCCAGCATTTATTGCCCATCCCCAAATGCCCTTAAACTGAGTGACTTACTGGGCTACTTCAGAGAGCAGTTGAGAGTCAACCACATTCTTGTGGCTCTGGAGTCACATGTAGGCCAGACCAGGTAAGGAAGGCAGATTTCCTTCCTTAAAGGGGCATTAGTGACCCAAATGGGTTTTCCCAACAATGGTTTCATGGTCATCAGTAGATTCTTAATTCCAGATATCTGTCGCCATAGCAGTTTGTCAAGTGATTTGGGACATTCTGGGCGGGATTTTAAGGCCTCGCTTGTTAGAATGTAACCGGTGACAACTTTGTATAGGACATAATGTGACCAATAATGTCAAGCTGTAAGGGTCAGCTGACCCAGTAAACCATGGAACCAATCACAGAATGATGTGATGGTCAGCTGACCCTTAAATAAGAACCTGTTTGGAATTGTAGGGAACTTGGACTGGCCCAGGGCGAAGCCTTAGGTTTGGAGTAATGAAGTTTCTTTATTAAATCCTTCTTTGATTTATAAGCTGGACTAAGTTTTGTTATATTTTTATTGTCTGCATTGAAGAGTTCCTTCTGAAAAAACATTGTTTGGGCGAGATCGTAAAATCCTGCCTGAGGCCAACGGAAATTGCCAGTCTGGGAATCTCACTGTCCCAGTTCCGGGGCAGGCAATGTGGCAGGTTTTCAGCTTCCGAGACTGTGAAAAACATTATAGAAATACAAACTTCTTTCATTCTTCATTCCTCTAACCCAGCTTTGCTGTAAGGTATTAATTGCTACTTTCCTCTCCCCAGGTCCCTGTCTGAATGGTGGCGCCTGTCTGGATCAAATCAATTCCTTCATTTGTCACTGCCTGCCAGGCTTTGCAGGCACCCGGTGTGCTGACGAGATCAATGAATGCCACAGCAACCCATGTCACAATGGGGGAACCTGCACGGATTATGTCAACAGTTACACCTGTACCTGTAAACCTGGGTTTAATGGACTTCACTGTGAGAACAATATTCCAGACTGCACAGAGAGGTGAGCCCAATGGAAGAAACCACAAAGGGTCGTTAATGTAGCCCAATCCATCACTCAAACCAGCCTCCCATCCATTGACTCAGTCTACACTTCCCACTGCCTTGGAAAAGCAGCCGGCATAATTAAGGACTGCACACACCCCAGACAGTCTCTCTTCCACCTTCTCCTGTTAGTAAAAAGATACAAAAGTCTGAGGTCACATACCAAACGACTCAAGAGTAGCTTCTTCCCTGCTGCCATCACACTTTTGAATGGACCTAAAGTTAAAGTTTAAAGTTTAGTTGTTAGTGTCACAAGTAGAGCTTACATTAATGCTGCAATGAAGTTACTGCGAAATTCCCCTTATCGCATTAAGTTAATCTTTCTCTGCACCCGAGCTATGACTGTAACACAACATTCTGCACCCTCTCCTTTCCTTCTCTATGAACAGTATGCTTCGGGCAGCATGGTAGCACAATGATTAGCACTGCTGCTTCACAGCGCCAGGGACCCGGGTTCAATTCCCAGCTTGGGTCACTGTCTGTGTGGAGTTTGCACATTCTCTCTGTGTCTGTGTGGGTTTCCTCCAGGTACTCCTGTTTCTTCAAACAGTCTGAAGAGTGCATTGGCCCGAACAGGCGCGGGACTGTGGTGACTAGGGAAATTTCACAGCAACTTCATTGCAGTGTTAATATAACCCTTACTTGTGACTAATAAATAAACTTTAACTTTGTCAGTATAACACTTAAGAAACAGTACTTTTCACTGTATACTGTATGTGACAATGATAAATCAGATCAAATCAAAATGTAGCAACCAATGTCTGATTATCTGGTCATTTTTCTTATTGCTGCTTGTGGGAGCTTGCTGCGCACAAATTGGGTGCAGTGTTTCTGACATTGCTATAGTAACTACGCATCAAAAGGATTGATACCCTGAGGAAAAAGGCACTATAGAAACACAAGTCTTTTTTTCTTATTCAATAATGAGAATATCACACCTCAAACTGATCTTCTTGCTTTTCCGATGCTCTCTCTGACAAAGAAATATTAAACAAAAGTAAGACACTAAAAGTTGCTGCATTGTGCAGTTTGGATTCATTTTCTCAGCCTTATGATACCATCAACTGCTACACTCTTTTACTTGACTAATTATACCCTTTGATATATGTTAGTTATCCTGAAGTTATTGGTGAGGATTGTCAGCAGTGGGTTTACTGTGCCTGTACCCTGGAGGCTCTGACTTGAGACACCCTGGCAGAGCCCCCACAGTAGAATGACATGGATCAGGACAATCATGTTTCAAGATAAAATATGGACTTAATTTTACTCTGTCTTTCAGCTCTTGTTTTAACGGAGGGACCTGCATTGATGGTATTAACATGTACAGCTGCCACTGCCGCTCTGGCTTCACTGGTTCCAGTTGCCAGTATGACATTGACGAGTGTAACTCTCAGCCGTGTCTGAATGGGGGGGTATGCATCGATGGCCTGGAGTCCTACAGGTGTACCTGTCCCCATGGGTACACAGGTGACCAGTGTCAGGTGAGGATTTGCTTATTACCACCTGCTTTCTCTCTCAAATCCATGAGCCCCCCTCATACTGCAATAAACAGTGCAACTGCACCTATTAACCACAGCCTGCACCTATTCAGTGTGTATCTGTATCCATAACCTCATAGAAACTCTACAGTGCAGAAAGAGGCCATTCAACCCATGGAGTCTGCACCAACAACATTCCCACTTAGGCCCAATCCACATAACCCCACGTGTTTACCCTGCTAATCCATCTAACCTACGCATCCTGGGGCACTAAGGGGAAATTTAGCATGGCTAGTCCACTTAACCCGCACATCTTTAGACATTAAGGGGCAATTTACCATGGCCAATCCATCCAACCGGCATATCTTTGAAGTGTGGGAGGGAATCAGAGGAAACCCACGCAGACACAAGGGAGAACGTGTAGACTCCACACAGACAGTGACCCAAGCTGGGAATCAAACATGGGTCCCTGGCATTGTGAAGCAGCAGTGCTAACCACTCTGCTGCCCACCGTCCCAGGACACCAGCTATACCATCTGGATGGAGAAGGTGAGGGTGGATTCTCTCCCAGGAGGATGGTCTGATTTTTCTTACCCATCCCTTGTCCAGTTGGTCAGAAAATGGGCAACGTAGAGGAGAGATCTGCACCAATGTGCATTGGCATAGAGAGACAAGTCCAAATGGCTGAATAAATCCTCACAGGCATTGATAGCAATCTGTCCCTTTCTCCCTTAGATCAGCACAGACTGGTGCAGTAAATCCCCCTGCAAGAATGGCGGGCGATGTCGCCCAACAAGAACATCCTTCAACTGCGAGTGTGCAAGTGGTTGGACAGGGCGTTACTGTGACATCCCCAACGTGTCGTGTGAAGTGGCCGCAGCGCAGAGAGGTAGGGGCTGTGATGTGTGGATCCTCTAGTGTGGCATCCAGTGCAAGCTGGGTGGATAATGGCCACACAACCTTCAGGAGTGAAGTCAGGTGAATGACTGCATGGAACTGTCAATCTGATATGGTAGCATGGAGAGAATTGGGGTAATTCTCATAGGAATACTTAAGGTAAAAGAAAGTACAGTCGCCATAATTCCAGATGACCTTATGCTGCTCGCCCCCTCAAAGGAGAAAGATAGCAGAGGAGATTCAGCCTGAATGGTGATTTAGAATCATAAAATCCCTACAGTGCAGAAGGAGGCCATTTGGCCCATCAAGTTTGCACCAACCACAATCCCATCCAGGCCATATTCCATGTTTACCCTGTAATCCACCTGACCCTAGGGTCAATTTAGCAATGGCCAATCCACCTAACCTGCACATTTTTGGACTGTGGGAGGAAACTGGAGAATCTGGAGGAAACCCACACAGACACAAGGAGAACATGCAAACTCCACAGGCAGTGACCCAAACTAGGAATTGAACCCAGATCCCTAGCACTGTGAGGCAGCTGTTAGCACAGTGCTAACCACTGTGCCACCCAAAGATTTCTAGGGTCAGTTCAGCATGGCCAATCAACCTGACCTGCACATCTTTGGATTGTGGGAGGAAACTGAAGCACCCGGAGTAAACCCATTCAGACATGGGGAGAACGAGCAAACTCCTCACACACAGTGACCCAAGCTGGGAATTGAACCTGGGTCCCTGGCACTGTGAGCTGTGCTAACCATTGTGTCACTGTTCTGCCCAAGGATTACTAGGGTCAATTTACCATGGCCAATCAATCTGACCCGTACATCTTTGGAGGAAACCAGAGCACCCAGAGGAAACCCACACAGACACAGGGAGACTGTGCAAACTCCACAGTCCTCAGGCGAGGGGGCGAGGTTGAGAAGGTGGGGACTTCATGAATAACGTCAGCTGGTGGGGAATCGAACCTGTACTGTTGGCATTGCTAACCAGCTGTCCAGCCAACTGAGCTAACACCGAACCCTGTGGTAGCAAAAAAAAGGAATGCTGAATGTTGATATTGAAATGAGAATGTGCTCCAATCCTAGCGGTTAAGACCCCAACCTTGGCATTGTAAGTAGCTTTGTTGTGGACACTGAATCTTGCTGTTTTCACGCCAATTCTGACTGTACCAGTTAACCATCCAGATTTGCCTTTTCAGAGCAGATGTTCAGTCAAGTGCTGACCGTTTGTCCCGATGTTCAGATGTATTTTCATTGCTGTTCTGCTCTTTTTTCACAAGGAGTGGCTGTGACTCAACTCTGCCATCACGGAGGCACGTGTTTCAGGACGGGGAACGCACATTACTGTAATTGCCCCAAGAGCTACACCGGCAGCTACTGTGAGAACGAGGTGGATCAGTGCGCCTCCAACCCATGTCACAATAGCGCCACCTGCAGGAGCTTTGTCGGAGGCTACATGTGTGAGGTGAGAAGCATTAGGAGCACAATGCTACATCCATCTCAACGGCCCGTTCCTAAGGGGCTTTGGAGTAGATGCCTCAAGCTCTCTTATTTTTCAGTCAGAAGTCTCACAACACCAGGTTAAAGTCCAACAGGTTTATTTGGAGGCACTCACCTAATGAAGGGACAATGCTCTGAAAGCTCGTGCTACCAAATAAACCTGTTGGACTTTAACCTGGTGTTGTGAGATTTCTTACTGTGCCCACCTAGTCCAATGCTGGCAACTCCATATCATGGCTTTCATTTTTCACTGATGGGAACCTCTCCTCATGTATTTTGTTAATATTTTTGTATTTTTCTTGATTTGATTTGATTTATTATTGTTGTAATAAGTCCTCAAAGGCAGAAGTTCCTTCACCAAAATCCCTTTGGTCTGACAACAGCGTACAGAACGCTTTCAGTTAACAGTCTACACGAGGAGTCCCAGAGGAACTGACATGCCTGGATAAATACTAAGCAAGATGCTCCCTGATTGGCTCATCAATTTGGCCCTTAAGCAGGGAGTTCATATTCTAACGGGCCTATCTCAATTACCTGATTAAAGTCATTACAATTGTCATGTGTATTTGGATACAGTGAAAAGTATTGTTTCTTTGTGTGCTATACAGCAAAGCATACCATTCATAGAGTACATAGGGAAGAAGGAAAGGAGAGAATGCAGAATTGTAGTGTCACAGTCATAGCTAGGGTGTAGAGAAAGATCAACTTAGTGCGAGGTAGGTCCATTCAAAAGTCTGATGGCAGCAGGGAAGAAGTTGTCCTTGAGTCATTTGGTACGCGACCTCAGATTTTTGTATCTTTTTCCCAACAAATGAAGGTGGAAGAGAGAATGTCCGGGGATGCGTCAGGCCCTTGATTATGCTGGCTGCTTTTCCAAGGCAGTGGGAAGTATAGATGGGAGGCTGGTTCACGTGATGGACTGGACTATGTTCACAACCCTTTGTAGTTTCTTGCGATCTTGGTCAGAGCAGGAGCCATACCAAGCTATGATACAACCAGAAAGAATGCTTTCTATGATGCACCTGTAAAAGTTGGTGAGACATGCAGACGTAGCAGACATGCCAAATTTTCTTAGGCTTCTGAGAAAGTAGAGACATTGGCGGGCTTTCTTAACTATAACATTGGCATGGAGGCACCAGGACAGGTTGTAAGTGATCTGGACACCTAGAAACTTGAAGCTCTTGACGATTTCCACATCAATCCCCATTGATGTAGACAAGGGCATGTCCTCCACTAAGCTTCCTGAAGTCCATGACTTGATCTCACATCATGCAGATACATAAGGTTAACATAGCCAAAAGGGTTATAATTATACAATCCATGAATCATTAATACTATTGACAGAATAAACAGTGTTACAAAGGCACTTTATTATTTAAAGATTCAAGTTGCACGTGCAGACATCTGTTGTTAAATTAGGGTAAGGATGAGGATAGGATAGGGGGCACTCTCTCTGGATAAGTTCACACGAACAATATTCCCATCACTGGGATCCACGTTCAAAATAATTTTTCACTTTGTAAGCATAATGTACACGCAATTCTTTCCGTCTCGAGTAGCTGTCTGACCTTGGATCACCAAGATTCCATAGGTTGCGCATATGGGTTTCAGCCTGTAATGACCAGGTAATGCCATTAATGGCAGCTGTACAGGAAATGTGTGTATTTTCTCCTTCCCATCCCTTGTGGAATTGTCCCCAGTTGAGCTGTTAGGGGGTATCTATGGGATGCCCATGTGCAATATCTCAACCAACCTTTTTGATTTGATTTGATTTATTATTGTCACGTGTATTAACATACAGTGAAAAGAATTGTTTCTTGCACGCTATACAAACAAGGCATATCGTTCATAGAGAAGGAAACAAGAGAGTGCAGAATGTAGTGTTACGGTCATAGCTAGGATGTAGCGAAAGATCAACTTACTGCAAGGTAGGTCCATTCAAAAGTTTGACAGCAGCAGGGAAGAATCTGTTCTTGAGTCGGTTGTTACACGGCCTCAGACTTTTGTATCTTTTTCCGATGGAAGAAGATGGAAGAGAGAATGTCAGGAGTGCGTGGGGTCCTTAATTGCCAAGGCACTGGGAAATGTAGACAGAGTCAGTGCATGGGAGGCCAGTTTGCGTGATGGACTGGGCTACATTCATGACCTTTTGTCGTTCCTTGGGCAGAGCAGGAGCCATACCAAGCTGTGATACAACCAGAAAGAATGCTTTCTATAGAGCTAGATCCAACGCAAGACTGCATGATGTTGACGTTGGACCCCTGAGATAGAAGGAAGGAAAAAAGCGGCTGCTCTGACCTGCATTTTCCAACCTCACCAGATTCAGGTGTGATACCAGAGGATTTGGAGGCCTGCTAACGTTATATCTTTGTTCCAAACTGGAGTGACCGAATTGGCCAGTCAGTCCAACTTCATTGGAGGGAAAACTACTGGAATAAATTCTGAGAGACAGGATAAGCTTTCACTGAGAAAGGCAGTAACTAAGCAAGGATAGTCAGCATCGGTTTATTAAAGGAGACCGTTACGAACTAGATTGAATTTTTTGAGAAGGTAAGAGCTATAAAAGATTGTGAATGTAGCCCAATCCATCACGCAAACCAGGCTCCCATCCAGTAGGCTTACATTAACACCACAATGAAGTTATTGTGAAAATCTCCCAGTCGCCACACTCCAGCACCTGTTCTGGTACACTAAGAGAGAATTTTAGCATGGCCAATGCACCCTAACCAGCACGTCTTTCAGACTGTGAGAGGAAACCAGATCACCCAGAGGAAACTCACTCAGATGCGGGGAAAATGTGCAAGTTCCACACAGACAGTGACCCAAGCCATGAGTTGAACCGGGTTCTTGAAGCTGTGAGGCAGCAGTGCTGACCACTGTGCCGTCCATACTGCAAATACTGCAGATGCTGGAGCCTGAAACAGAAACAGAAAATGCTGGAAAATCTAAGCAGGTCTGACAGCATCTATGGAGAGAGAATAGAGTCAATGTTTTGATTCTGGATGACCCTTCTAAGTATCTGAAAAAGCAGAATGTGTCGGCTCTGGGGAAAGGGCAGGTATGTTGCTGAATTGGTCTTTAGGATAGTGAGCAGAGATATAATGAGCCAAATAGATGCCTTCTGTGCAGTAGCAATTCTGATTTTATGGTTCTAGGAACCATCCCATTTGTCATTTGGGACATACTTCTATCAGCTGGCCAGCCAGTGCAAACACCTTTCTACATCAAATTGGGCACAACCTCAGGCTAAAGGGATGATCCTTTAAAACAGGGATGAGGAGGAATTTCTTCAGCCGGAGTGTGGTGAATCTCTGGAACTCTTTACCACAGAAGGCTGTGGAGGCCAGATCATTGAGTGTCTTTAAGACAGAGACAGATAGGTTCTTGATTAATAAGGGGAGTACGGGTTATGAGGAAAAGGCAGGAGAATGGGGATGAGAAAACTATCAGCCATAATTGAATGGCGGAGCAGACTTGATGTGCCGAGTGGCCAAAATCTGCTCCTATGTCTTATGGTCTTATGTTGAGAGATGTGCTTGTCATTCCCGTGCTGAATTAAACTTTGACCTCTTTCCCTCAGTGCATGCCAGGATATCAGGGAAAGACCTGCAAACTGGAGGTGAATGAGTGTGAGTCAAACCCATGCCAGAATGGAGGCACCTGCCTTGATTTGATTGGCCGATACATCTGTTCCTGTCCACCAGGAACCCTGGGTAAGTGAGTTTGGATTTGCCACATAAACTGGTTTAAATTAGGGAAAGAGAAAATGGGCAGATGCTGGAATCTTGAAACAAGAACAGAGGAAACTGGAAAAACAGCAGGTGTGCTGGATCTATCAGGAAAGAAATACAGTTAACATTTTGAGTCTGGAACCTTTGTTAGAGCTCAGAAGGGGGAGAATGTGTTGGAGCTAAAGGAACTGCAATAAGAAATAGCAACTTTAAGAACAAACTACAGATGGTCAGATGTGAGAGATGGAGGGAGTGTTTCATAGAAACCCTACATTGCAGAATGAGGCAATTCGGCTCATCAAGCCTGCACTGACAACAATCCCAACCAGGCCCTATCCCCATAACCTCACATATTTACCCTGCTAATTCCTCTACCCTACGCATCCCAGGACACTAAGGGACAATTTACCATGGCCAATGCATCTAACCTGCACATCTTTGGATTGTGGGAGGAAACCCAAGCAGACACGAGGAGAACATGCAGAATCCACACAGACAGTGACCCGAGGCAGGAATTAAACCAGGGTCCCTGATGCTGTAAGGCAGCAGTGCTAACCACTGTGCCACTGCGCTGCCCTAATCGTATCAAGGGAGTGCATGTCATAGAATGATACGGCACAGAAATAAGCCCTTTGGTCCACCATGTCTATTCCTGCCATCAAATACCAATCTATACTAATCCCATTGACCAGCTCTTGGTCTGGAGTCTACAATGTCTTGGTGATTTCAATGCCTATCCAGATTTTCTTAAATGCTGTGAGATTACCTGCCTCCAGCACCCTGTCAGGCAGCACGTACAATATTCCACTACCTTCTGGACGAAAACATTTCTCCTCAGATCCCCTCTAAGCTACTTACTCCTCACCTTTAACCTTTGCCCTCTAGTCTTAGACACCTGTGCCATGGGGAAAACATTCTTACAATTTACCCTATCTGTGCCTCTCATAATTTTGTACACCTCTATCAGATCCTCCCTCAGCCTCCTCTGCTCCAGGGAAAAATAAAGACCCAGCCTATCCAGTCTCCCCTCATAGCTGAAGCTTTCCATCCCAAGCAACATCCCAGTGAACCTCCACTGCACCCTCTCCAGTGCAATCACTTCCTTGCGATAGTGTGACGACAGAACTGCACACAGTACTCCATCGATGGCCTAACCAATGTTTTATAAAGTTGTACCCAGCTCTCCTTGCTCTGATATTCCATGTCCTGGCTAATGAAGGCAAGCATTCTGAATGCCACCTTCATCACCTTGCCTACCTGTGCTGCAACCTTCAGAGACCTTTGGACTTGTCCACCAAGGTCCCTTTATTCCTCAGCACTCGCAGGGAGTGTGTATATCCTAGCTTATTAGACCTTCCAAATACATCATTTCACAGTTATCAGTATTAAATCCCATCTGCCATTGTTCTACCCAACTGATCAATATCAATCTGTAGCCTAAGACGATCCTCTTATCACCAATTTTTTGCGTCATCTGCAAACTTACGAATTATAACTTCTACATTCACATCTGGTTGTCACTGTGTGGAATGTGAAAAGAAAAGAAAGGAAAAGGGGTGCAGTGGGGCAGATTAAGATGGAGGAGAACATTGAATCCCGAGGGCACAAAAGTAGGAGATAGAGAACTGTTCGCAAGGTGGAGGAGCAAGAGATTACCACTGAGCAGTACTGCACAACAACAAACAGTAGAGTTGAAAGGATTTAGGTTGCGTAAGTTGTCCGATATTTCCGGGTTAATTGAGGATTAAACATTTGGGTTGCTAGGATGGGCGAAGCTCGCAGAATGGCATTCTGCGTTGACTTTGGGTGGGATTTTACGAGCCTCAAGGGGGCCTGGTGGTAAAATTCCGGCAGTGAAGTTATTTCTTTGGTCTCAGGAGTTTGAACTAATGTTGGTTCCGCTTTGCACCATCCTGATTTCAGATCGTTTGAGTTAAGATGTAACGAGCAGCAATAAAACCAAACCCTCTCACTGCAGTTAATTTGTCACCAGCCACAAGGCAGCCGTATTAGACCTGTTCACAACAGGGATGGAATTTTACAACCCCTTTCTGCATTTTGTGCCCCCCAACAGGTGAGGGTAGTGTGGCATGGTGGTGGTGCCTGGAGTTCTTTACACTTGGGCTTGTGGGCATCTCTAGATAGGCGGCATTTATTGCCCATCCCTCATTGCCCCTTGAGAAGGTGATGGGTGGCACATTGGCACAGTGGTTAGCACTGCTGCCTCACAGTGCCGGAAACCCAGGTTCGATTCCCAGTTTAGGTCACTGTCTGCATGGAGTCTGCACATTCTCCCCATGTCTGTGTGGGTTTCCACTGGGTGTTCCAGTTTCCTCCCACAGTCCAAAGATGTGCGGGTTAGGCTGATTGGCCATGCTAAATTGCCCGTTAGTGTCAGGGGACTAGCTAGGATAAATACATGGAGTTATGGGGATAGAGCCTAGGTGGGATTGTGGTCAGTGTAGACTCCATGGGCCAAATAGCCTCCTTCTGTAGGGATTCTGTGATTCTATGAATAAACCACCTTCTTGAAATGCTGCAGTCCATGTGGTGTAGGTACACCCACAGTGCTGTTGGAGAGGAAGTTCCAGAATTTTCACCCAGCGAGAGTGAAGGAATGGTTGATTATATTCCCAAGTCAAGACAGTGAGCAACTTGGAAGGGCACCTCCAGGTGGTGGTGTTCCCAGGTATCTGCTGCCTTTGTCCTTCTGGATGGTAGAGATTGTGGGTTTGGAAAGTGCTGCCTAAGGAATGTTGGTGAATTGCTGCAGTACATCTTATAGATGGTACACACAGTTGCCACTATTTATGAGTGTAAATGTTCATGGAAGAAATAGCATCAAGCTTCTTGAGTGTTGTTGGAGCTGCACCTGTCCAGGCATGTGGGGAGTATTCCAGCACACTCCTATCAACAACAACACCAATTTTCCTTGTAAATTTTTCCTTGCGTTTGGTAGACAGGCCTTGGGGCAGGGTGGGGGGGCGGTGTGGGGGGGGTGAATTATTCGCCTTTAACCTGCTCTTGCCGCCACAGTATTTATATGGCTAGTCCAGTTCAGTTTCTGGTAAATGGTGACCATCAGAATGTTGATAGCTGGGGATTCAGTGCTGGTAATGCTCTTGAATATCCACTGGCAATTATTAATTCCTCTCTTGTTGGAGATGGTCATTGCTTGGCACTTGTGGAACACAAATGTTATTTATCATTTGTCAGCCCAAGCTTGGATATTGTCCAGGACTTGCTGCATTTGGTTATGGACTGCTTCAGTATCGGAGGAGTTGCAAATGGTGCTGAACATTGTGCAATCATGGGTGAACATCCCCACTTCTGACCTTTTGTGAGTTGGAAGGCCATTGATGAAGCAGATGCAGATGTTTGGGCCACTGTTTTCTAGGCTGTAAAGGTTATATCACAGGGTAACCGTGAGCTATTGTGAATTTCAGCCTTAGTTCCAGTTAACTCTGACCCCTAATCATTACACTCATTCTCGATTCTTCTGTAACTTGTGAAGTCTTGGTCACAGTGCTTCAGCAGGCTTTTATACTTGGAATTGTCTTTTGCAGGTGTGCTTTGTGAAATTAATGAAGACGATTGTGGCCTCTCTCCTGGCGCAAGTGCGCCCAAGTGTATGAACAACGGGACCTGTGTGGATAGAATTGGAGGCTACACCTGTAACTGCCCACCAGGGTTCACTGGCGATCGATGCGAGGGTGATATTAATGAATGCCTGTCAAACCCTTGTAACTCACAGACAACCACCGACTGTGTCCAGCTGCCTAATGACTACCAGTGTGTGTGCAAGCCTGGCTTCACAGGTCAGTGAGATTAACTGTATGTCGGCATGGCACTGATTCAGGATAATCCCCCAGTTACTCAATCAAGCACACTCCACCAATCTCTGTCTCCCTTGTTCACTTTTCCAACATTGCTCTCTCATTTTGATTCTGCCTCTTGAATACACCTCCAAGTGCAGTCTGGGGCGGTACGGTGGCACAGTGGTTAGCACAGCTGCCTCACAGCTCCAGGGACCCGGGTTTGATTCCTGGCTTCGGTCAGTCTGTGTGGAGTCTGCATGTTCTCCCCGTGTCTGCACGGGTTTCTCCTGGGTGCTTTGGTTTCCTCCCACAATTCAAAAGACATGCTGGTTAGGATGCATTGGCCATGCTAAACTCTCCCTCAGTATACCCGAACAGGCGCAGGAATGTGGCAACTAGGGGATTTTCACAGTAACTTCATTGCAGTGTTAATGTAAGCCTCCTTGTGACTAATAAATAAACTTTATTTATCCAGCCTTTCCTTCTATCGGTTGCTCACATCACAAGAGTTGTTTGCAACAATCCTGTCTCTGGTTGATGCACCACAAGCATGCACACGTGCACATGCACACACATGCACATGCACACATACACACTGCACACACGCATGTACACACAGACCACATACACACACATACACATGTGCACACACATCTACGTACATACACACACATTCACCCGTTTGCTGCCGGGTATTTCTGGAAAGGGAATCACACTGTGTGCCAATTCGATTGAGGCATCCCTTGCCCAGTGGGCACTGCTGGGACTGGCGTGTTTCCTACCAACTTATTCAATCCCTTTTTGTATCGATGTTTCACATTTCCTTTTAGAGATTATGGAGGGAATTTTACCGTCCTGCCTGCTACAAGAATCCTAGTGGGCGAGGGGCAGACATACAAAGGCCCGTTGGCCTTGGAGGGAGTGCAGAGGAGGTTTACTAGGCTGATACCGGAGTTGAGGGGGTTGAGCTATGAGGAGAGGCTGAATAAACTAGGCTTGTACTCGTTAGAGTTTAGAAGAATGAGGGGAGATCTCATTGAGACGTATAAGATGATGAATGGGATGGATAGGATAGAGGTGGAAAGACTCTTCCCGCTCAAAAAAGACAGTAGGACTAGGGGGCACAGCCTCAAGATAAAGGGGGGGCGGTTCAGAACGGAGTTGAGGAGGAACTTCTTCACTCAAAGGGTGGTGAATCTCTGGAATTCTCTGCCCGTTGAAGTGGTGGAGGCTGCCTCGCTAAATATTTTTAAGAAGCGGGTTGATGGGTTTTTGATAAGAGAAGGGATTAAGGGTTATGGGGAGAGGGCGGGAAAGTGGAACTGAGCCACGACAGATCAGCCATGATCTTATTGAATGGCGGGGCAGGCTCGAAGGGCCAGATGGCCTACTTCTGCTCCTATTTCTTATGTTCTTATGTTCTTATGACCTAGGGTGGAATTTTGGGGCGAGTGCAGCTGGAAAGTCCCGCCCTGTGTTTACTGTGGTGCCGGACCCCTTTAAACGGCTTTCAAATTATCCCTGAATTGGCTGAGTCAGCTTAGTTGGTTAACCGAAGAGATTTCATCAGTTTCTTACACGCTCTCTCCTCTCCCCTCCTTCTCTCTCTCTCTCCCCCTCTTTCTCTCTCTCTCCTCCCCTCCTTCCATGTCTCTCTCTATCTCTCCGTCTTCCTTCCCTCCCTCTTTCTCTTTCTCCTCTCTTTTTCTCTCTCTCTCCTCTCCTCCCTCTCTCTCTCTCTCCTCTCCCCTCCCTCTGTCTCTGTCTCTGTCTCTGTCTCTCTCTCCCTTCCCTCCCTGTCTCTATTTCTGTCTTTTTTTCTCTCTTCTTTCCTCCCTTTTCTTCTCTCTCTCTCTCCCCTCTCTCTTTCCCTTTCTCTTCTCCTCCCTCTCTCTTGCCTTTTGTCTCACTAACATATCCTAGGGGATACCGACATTTTAAAGTGCCTTTTCTTTACTGATGTCCTATCAGTTGCTGTTTGATGTATTGGGTTACCTGTAATGCGGCAGAGCTTGTGAATGTTGCCAGGTGCATCAGCTCCATTTCTGTTCAGTTTCTAATGAAGAAAGGTGCCCGTTACAAATATAAAGAATGGGAGAGGGTGTGGCAGTTCACCACAAGGCCACACTCTCAAAACCAGGGCAGCGTATACAGAATATACACACGAGAATTAGGCCATTCAATCCAATCTGTCTGTGCCCCACACACGAGTCTCCTCCCCCTCTAACTGCTATAATCTCAGCATATCTCTCCATTTCTTTCTCTATCATGTCTTTATCATTCTAATTTCCCATAAAGGCATCTCCTCAAAAACTCCTGGCTCTCCACTCTCACCACTCTCTGGTAAAGGCGTTTCTTCTGAGGTGACGAGTGGCACAGTGTTTAGCACTGCTGCCTCACAGCGCCAGGGACCCGGGTTAGATTCCAGGCCTTGGGTCACTGTCTGTGTAGAGTTTACACGTTTTCCCTGTGTCTGCGTGGATTTCCTCCAGGTGCTCCGGTTTCCTCCCACACTCCAAAGATGTGCGGGTTAGGTGGATTGGCCATGCTAAATTGCCCCTTACTATCAAGGGGACTAGCTCGGTTAAATGTATGGGGATAGGGCCTGGGTGGGATTGTGGTTGGTGCAGACTCGATGGGCTGCACTGTAGGATTCTCTGATTCTGAGTTCCCAATTAGTGACTATCGTATGTTTCCAAATGCTCATTTGGAACTGCCCCCACAAGTGGAAGCATCTCTACAACTACCAAATCTAACCCCTTCTTCATTTTCAGGCCCTCAATCAGGGAACCTCTGGGCCTTTCCTTTTCTTGAGCCAAGAGCCACAGTTTGTTTAGTTTTCCCTAATGGTTATAAGGGCACTGTTGCCTCGCAGCAGCAGGGACTCAGGTTCGATTCCTGGCTTGGGTCACTGTCTGTTTGCACTGTGAGTTTGCCATTCTACCTGTGTCTGCGTGAGTTTCCTCCAGTTTCCTTCCACAGTACAAAAGGTGTGCTAGTTAGGGTGCATTGGCTGTGCTAAATATTTCCTCAGTGTATCCGAACTGGCGCTGGAGTGTGGCAATTAGGGGATTTTCACAAGAACCCCATTGCATTGTTAATGTGAGCCTACTTCTGGCACTAATAAATAAAGTTTCAAACCTCTTGGTTCTGATAACACACTCTACAAATCTTTTCTGCATTTTTTCCAATACCTCTATCTTCTTTTAGTAGCACAGAGATCTGCGTAGTACATCAAGTGCTGTCTAACAAAGATTATATAAAAATGTTTAACTTAACTTCAAGTTTAAACTGAATTCTCAGCTTTACATTCCTCTGGCGATGTGCTTTGTTTGCATTGTTTTTATTGCTCTCTTAAAACATTATTACTGCCCTCAACTGATTCGTGTGTCTGCTGTCAAATATTGGAAATGTTCACAAGCTTTTTGTGCTCCTGAGATGACTTACTTTAATTTTAAATATGAGTACTTTACACCCTCACTTGTGTGTGACACAGTTTCAATGAGTAATGATGTTGTAAGGTTGCCTTTGTTGCTCCCTATGCTTGCAATGAGTGACAGTGATCCTTTGCAAACACCCTTTGACCCCCACTACAACCCAGACGACACGGTGGCACAGTGGTTAGCATCGCTGCCTCACAGTGCCAGGGACCTGAGTTCAATTCCTGGCTTGGGTCACTGTCTGTGCGGTGTCTGGATGTTCTCCCCGTGTATGCGTGGGCTTTCTCCGGTTTCCTCCCACAGTCTGAAAAATGTGCTGGTTAGGTGGATTGACCCAAACAGGCACCAGAGTGTGGCAACTAGGGGAATTTCACAGTAATTCCATTGCAGTGTTAATGTATGCCTTACTTGTGACTAATAAACTAACTTAACAGTTCATCCTGTAATTTTTTTTTTCTCCCACAGGCCGTCATTGCCAAAGCGTCATCAACATGTGTGAGTCTCAGCCCTGCCAGAATGGGGGCCACTGCAAAATCACAGTTAATACACCACTTGGATATACCTGCAAGTGTCAATCGGTGAGTGCCAGTTAAAAAAAAGAACTTGTTTTGGAAAGCAGTGAGACAACACCAGTCCCTGCCTTTCCCCACTCTTTTTCTCTGTTGCTTACTTTTAATGGTGGCCATTTTTCCAACGCACTTTGCCTGAAATGGTCCAAATTGTGAGCGTTCTGTCTAGCTGCCCAATGGGCCATGATGTGGAGATGCCAGCATCGGACTGAGGTGGGCACAGTAAGAAGTCTCACAATACCAGGTTAAAATCCAACAGGTTTATTTGGAATCACGAGCTTTCAGAGCGCTGCTCCTTCATCAGGTGAGTGGAGAGGCAGGTTTGACAAACATGGCAAATATAGACAGAGACACATTTGCAAAATAATGTTTTGAATGCGAGTCTTTACAGGTAATCAAGTCTTTACAGGTACAGACAATGCGAGTGGAGAGAGGTTTAAATATGGGTTAAAGAGGAGTGAATTGTCTCAGGCCAGGACAGTTAGTGAGATTTTGCAAGCCCAAATGGTGGGGTTACATTTAGTGTGACATAAGATCCCAGTTGAGGCTGTCCTCATGCGTGTGAAATTTGGCTATCAGTTTGTGCTTGGTGATTCTGCATTGTTGTGTGTCTTGAAGGCTGCCTTGGAGAACGCTTACCCAAAGATCAGAGGCTGAATGCCCTCGACTGCTGATATATTCCCTGACAGGAAGGGAACACTCCTGTCTGGTGATTGTCATGCAGTGTCCATTCATCCCTTGTTCATGCAAACGCTACAACAACAAAATCTTACTAACTGTCTTGGCTTGAGACAATTCGCACCTCTTTAGCTTGTGATTATCTCTCTCTCCACATGCACTGTCTACCTGTAAAGATTTGCATTCCAACCATTATCTTGCAATTATGTCTCTATCTATATATGCTGTATTTGTGAAAACTACCTCTCCACTCACTGATGAAGCAGCAGTGCTCCAAAAGCTCGTGATTCCAAACAAACCTGTTGGACTTTAACCAGGTGTTGTGAGACTACTTACTGAGTTCAATAGGAGTAGGTTTAAAATTGGCCTCCGTGCCTCTGCGTGGGAAGGGGAGGTGGGGGGGGGTTCTTTCGGGGAGAAGGGGGAGGTGGGGATAATTGGGCTCCTGCTCCTTCCTGGTTGCTACCTACAGCTCTGGTTGCTGGACCAAGACAAGGTTGGGAATGCCTCTTGTGTCCCAGTAGTGGGTGTCACCATTTGTCTGGATTCATCCAAGCAGAGTTGCCACTTGAACAAGGTGGTGAAGGATAGCTAGTTCTGTGAACCCAGTCAAGCATTGGAGATTACAATGAGATAAACGGCTACCTGCACTCTTTGGTCTCATGTAACCCTTATCAAGGCTAGCATTTATTGTCGTAGTTGACCCAATTTGATACAACAGACTAGCTTCCTAGGCAACCTCAGAAGGCAGTTGAGAGTCAGCTGCACTGGCCTAAGACTGGAGTTACTTCTAGGCCAGGGTGAATCGGAATAGGTCCTGAAGGACACTAATGAATTCGTTGGGTTTTTAAAGACCACCATATGGTCTGTTTTGCTTATAATCAGCTTCTTTCTTCTGGATTTTTGTTTCGATTGAAGGTAAGGATGCAGAATGCCAGGGTGAGATTTCAATTCAATAACTAACTTGTATTTATGTAGCACCTTTAATTTAGTCAAGTGTCCCAAAATGTTTCATAGAATCCGTATAATGCAGAAGGAGCCCATCTGGCCCACTGAGTCTGCACCAACCACAATTCCACCCAGGCCCTATCCCCATAACCCCATGCATTTACCCTAGCTAGTCCCCCTCACTAAGAGGCAATTTAGTGTGGCCAATCCACCTAACCCACACGTCTTTGAACTGTGGGAGGAAACCAGAGCATCTGGCGGAAACCCATGCAGACACATGGAGAACATGCAGACTCTTCACAGTGACCTGAGCCAGGAATCGAACCCAAGTCTCTGGGGCTGTGAGGCAGCACTGCTAACCACTGCGCCACCATGCTGCCCCATTAGGAGTATTATCAAACAATGGTACTAAGCTGTGTAAGGGGATATTAGGGCTGATGACCAAAGACTCAGTCAAAGAGGTGGGTTTGATAGAGTGCCTTAAAGGAGGAGAAAGAGGTGGAAGGGAGGGAATTGCCAAGTTTGGGGCCCAGGCAGCTGAGGGCAGGACCACAATGACCGAGCGACGAAAATTGAGGTGAGCAAGAATGCAGAAGTGGAGGAGTGCAGAGTTCCTGGAGGGTTGTGGGGCTGGAAAAGATTACAGAGTTGAGAGGCAAGGCAGAGAATTTGAAGAGAAGGACAGGAAGTCAGTGTAGGTCAGTGAGACAGGGGTGATGGGTGAATAGGACATAGTGTTACTTAGATTTGATTTGATTTGATTTATTATTGTCACATGTATTAACATACATGAAAAGTATTGTTTCTTGCGCGCTATACAGACAAAACATACTGTTCATAGAGAAGGAAAGGAGAGGGTGCAGAATATCGTGTTACAGTCATAGCTAGGGTGTAGAGAAAGATCAACTTAATGCAAGGTAGGTCCATTCAAACATCTGACAGCAGCAGGGAAGAAGCTGCTTTTGAGTTGGTTGGTACGTGACCTCGGACTTTGTATCTTTTTCCCGACAGGAGAAGGTGAAAGAGAGAATGTACGGGATGTGTGGGGTCTTTGTTTATGCTGGCTGCTTTCCTGAGACACCGGGAAGTGTAGACAGACTCCAGTAACACAATCTTTCTCTTGTATGGAATGTTGCATTGAATAACTGTAAAGTGAATTTGCTTGTGAGAGGTTTAACACAGGGTTGTGTTCTCTTACAGAGATACACTGGGCCGAATTGCGAACGCAGCATGCTGACGTGTCGCGAGCTGAGCTGCCAGAATGGCCAGCTGTGCATCGATTCTCCTCTGGGAGCCCGCTGTACCTGCCCGCCGGGTTTCGCCGGCCTGGCATGCCGCCTCCCGGTCTACCCCAACAACAACACCACCACCACCCCCGTCGCCTGCAACAGCCGGCCCTGCCGCAACGGTGGCGTCTGCAAGGCCAGCCGGCAGCCCCCCTTCTACCAGTGTCTGTGCCCGAAGGAGTTTGGCGGCAGGCACTGTGAGGCGCCTGTCAAGAAGGTAGCCTGCTCCATCCAGGAGTGTCATCGGCGAGCGGACGACGGCTACTGTGACCAGGAATGCAACACACATGCATGCCAGTGGGACGGAGGTGACTGCTCACTGTCAGTCGACAACCCCTGGAGGGACTGCACTGTCCAGGAGTGCTGGAGATTCTTCAACAACAACATCTGTGATGAGTTCTGCAACAGCCGCGAGTGTCTCTATGACAACTTTGACTGCCAGACCCAAGAAAGAACCTGCAAGTAAGTCAAGGTGGAGGAGATCTGTACAGCCACTTGTGGTTCTTCAGCCGGTTAGCATAGGGGTTAAGGCAGGTGGATTGGCCATGGTAAATTGCCCCTTAGTGTCCAAAGATGTGGAAGTTGGAGGGATGCATTGTGGAGGGAGGTGCTTGGGTAAGAGTTGGTGCAGGCTTGATGGGCCAAATAGCCTTCTTCTGCACTGTACATAGAAACATTGAAGATAAGAGCAGGAGGAGACCATTCGGCCCTTCAAGCCTGCTCCCCCATGCATTACGATCATGGCTAATCATTCAACTCAATAGCCTAATCCTACTTTTTCCCCATAACCTTTGATCCCGTTCGCCCCAAGTGCTATATCTGGCGACCTCTTGAATACCTGTCTTGAGGGGGGACAGCAAACTAGGGGGAGAGTGGGGTTGGCAGTCTCGAAGAGAGAGAGGGGCAGAGTAGAGGGATGACAGCAGACTGCGGGGGGTGGGGAACAGCAGATTAGAGGGAGAGAGGGGGGTTCGGCAGTGTTTATCCACTGAAGGAATTCGTCAAATGCAGATAATAAAAATATAACAAAACTTACTCCAACTTATTAATCAAGGACAGGGTTTAATAAAGAAACTTCTTTACTCCAAATCTGGGGCCTCGCCCTGAGCCTTAACAGGTTCCCCAACATTTCCCAACAGGTTCTTAGTTGTAGTGAGTCAGCTGGTCAGCTGACCATCACATCATTCTGTTATTGGTTCCATGGTTTACTGGGTCAGCTGACTCTTACAGCTTGTTACCATTGGTTACATTACATTCAATACAATGTTATCACCAGTTACATTCTAACAGGCAGACTTGAAGAGGGTGGGGAAGGCGGACTAGAGTTGAGGGGGGGAAGGCGGACAGACTTGAGGGAGAGCAGCAGACTAGAGGGAGGAGAAATGGCAGAATGGAGGAGGGGTGGTTGGCAGAAGAGAGTGGGGGGGAAAGGCAGACTAGAGGGAGGACGAAAAGACAGACTCAGAGGGGGGTGGTGGTGGGGGGAGTGTCGGCAGAATCTCCCATTCTATTGCTGAAATTCTATGCCCCACTTGCCACGGAATTGGGGTGGGCGAGGCGCATACAACAGAAATGTCCTTTGTCCTCTGGTAGGAATTTCCAGTCTCACCTGGGTGAGGACATACAATCCCACCTAGTGTCTTGCTCTCCTTCTCACTCTGGCTTGTTACACTTGATGTGGAGATGCCAGCATTGGAATGGGGTAAACATGGTAAGAAGTCTGACAACACCAGGTTTAAGTCCAACCGATTTATTTGAGAGTCAAATAAATCAAATAAATCGGTTGGACTTAAACCTGGTGTTGTCAGACTTCTGTTGTTACACTTGTCCAGAGTGTGGCTGTGTTCCATATCGTGGGCAGGAATCTGTCTCTCTGCAACTACTCTTGTGGTTAACTGTTGCCCTGTTGCATTCTTGAGCACACAGTATTTATATATTGTGGCGAAGTCCCAGCACAGTTCTTCAAGTCTTCTCCCCTGGTTGGGGTAACCCCTGTTTCCTTCTTTACCCAGTTCCTAAGCTGGATATTTTTGTCACCCTCCTGAGGTATTTATCTCTTTTTTGTTGGCCCTATGGGCAGGCACGGTAGCACAGTGGTAAGCACTGCTGCTTCACAGCTCCAGAGTTCTGGGTTCGATTCCCGGCTCAGGTCACTGTCTGTGTGGAGTTTGCACATTCTCCTCGTGTCTGTGTGGGTTTCTTCCGGGTACTCCAGTTTCCTCCCACAATCCAAAGATGTGCGGGTTAGGTTGATTGGCCGTGCTAAGAAATTGCCCCTTAGTGACGAGGGATGCATAGCTTAGAGGGATTAGTAGCTATAATATGTAGGGATATGGGGGTAGGGCCTGGGTGGGATTGTGTTCGGTGCAGACTCGATGAGCCAAAGGGCCTCTTTCTGCACTGTAGGATTCTATGGTTCTACTTCAGGGGTCTGTTACCTTAGTAACATGAACCAAAGATTTGCACTTCTGATACTCTTACACCAATGATAATGCAAAACAAGGCAGGTACATAGAATCACAGAGTCCCTGCAGTACAGAAGGAGGCTATTCAACCTATCAAGACTGCATCGACTCTTACCCAGGCCCCTAGCATGGCCAAGCCACCTAACCCGCACATGTTTGGACTGGGAGGAAACTCATGCAGACACGGCGAGAGTGTGCAGACTCCACACAGACAGTGACCCAAGGCCAGAATTGGGTCCCTGGTGCTGCGAGGCAGTAATGCTAACCATCTTGCTATTGTACCACCCAGTCCAAAGATGCGCAAGTTAGGTTGATTGGCCATGCTAAACTGTCTGTCAGTGTCAGGGGGATTACCAAGATAAATATATGGGTTATGGGGATAGGGCCTGGGTGGTTTGTTTCAGTGCAGACATGATGGGCTGAATGGCCTCCTTCTGCACTATAGGGAATCTATGATCCTATTTCAATAACATATCTTTTTTTGCACAATAACTTAGTAATCCAACTCAAGACAGCTTTTCTGCTGCCATCAGACTTTCGGATGGACCTACCCCACACTATGTTGATCCTTCTCTACACCCTAATTATGACTGTAACACTACATTCTGCACTCTCTCCTTTCCTTCTCCCCGATGTATTCTATGCACGATATGCTTTGCCTGCATAACGCGCAAAATAGTTTTTAGTATATCCCAATATGTGTGACAATAATAAATCAAATCAAAATTATAAGGTGAATAAAGTTCAAACAGACGATAAGTATGATCCACCGAGTTTGGGATCTACATAAGAACATAAGAAATAGGAGCAGGAGTAGGCCATCCAGCCCTTCGAGCCTGCCCCGCCATTCAATAAGATCATGGCTGATCTGTCGCTGCTCAGTTCCACTTTCCCGCCCTCTCCCCATAACCCTTAATCCCCTCTCCTATCAAAAACCCATCAACCCGCGTCTTTAAAATATTTAGCGAGGCAGCCTCCACCACTTCAACGGGCAGAGAATTCCAGAGATTCACCACCCTTTGAGTGAAGAAGTTCCTCCTCAACTCTGTTCTAAACCGCCCCCCTTTTATCTTGAGGCTGTGCCCCCTAGTCCTACTGTCTTTTTTGAGCGGGAAGAGTCTTTCCACCTCTATCCTATCCATCCCATTCATCATCTTATACGTCTTAATGAGATCTCCCCTCATTCTTCTAAACTCTAACGAGTACAAGCCCAGTTTATTCAGCCTCTCCTCATAGCTCAACCCCCTCAACTCCGGTATCACCCCCTCAACTCCGGTATCTGCACACAAGTTCTTAATGAATTGCATGTCGCAAACTCCTAGCCTAGTTTCTCTTGTTTTTTCCCTTTCCCCTGAGCGGAATGACATGCTCGCACACATGCATGTGTACACATGCAAACACACATACTATTACAGTGTATATGTTCTAGTTCATTATATTACAGGGCATTGCCCCAGCATAGAATCATAGAATCCTTACAGCACAGAAGAAGGCCATTTGGCCCATCAAATCCACACCAACCACAATCCCATCCCAGCCTATTCCCGTAACCCCTCATATTTACCTTGCTAACACTAGGGTCAATTTGTCATGGCCAATCCACCTAACCCGCAGATCTTTGGACTGTGGGCGAAAACCGGAGCATCTGGAGGAAACCCACGCAGGCACTGGGAGAATATGCAGACTCCACAACTAATCTACCTTCTCTCCCCCTCTCCAAATAGTCTGCCTCTTCCCCCCAAGCCAGGAATCAAACCTGGCTCCCTGGCACTGTGAGGCAACAGTGCTAACCACTGTGCCATCCTGCCTCCCAATGCAATGTCAGAGGAAGCAATGGCCTGGAATTGCTCAGTAATCTCTGTGTTATTTTCACTCCAGCCCGCTATATGAGAAGTACTGCGCTGACCACTACGCCGATAAGCACTGTGACCAAGGCTGCAATAATGAGGAGTGTGCCTGGGACGGTCTGGACTGTGCCCCTGACGTACCCGAACATCTGGCTGAAGGGACCCTCATTGTCATCGTCTTGCTCCCACCTGACGAGCTAATGAAAATCAGCACCAACTTCCTGCAGAAACTGGGCTCCATCCTACACGCCACCCTACGCTTCAAGCTGGACAGCAATGGGCAGTACATGATCTACCCCTACTATGGCAGCAGCAACCGACTAAAGAAACGCTCGCTGGCCATGGGTAGGGTGCCACGGGAACTTGAAAAAGTAATTATAGGGTAAGACGTTTCAGCATCACGTTAACCATACTTGGATTCCCCGACGCACCCTCACCCACCAATCCTGTTCAAAGACCCCCTCAGCAAAGCTTTCTGACAGAGGTGGGTTGACACAGAACTCACAGGACACAGAGAAACCAGGGGAAAGCAGGGGTTGGTCCAAATGGGGGTGGAGAGAGGAGGTCAGACTAAGGGGGCAAATGGAGTCTGACTAGAGGGGAGTTGAGGGACAGGACAGGGCATATTCAAAGGGGAGGCACAATATAGAAGAGGCACATTCGAAGGAGTGGGGGGGTGGCAGACGACTGGAAGATTAGACGGGAGGTCAGCAGGTTAGCGGGAGAGAAGGGGGTCAGAAAACGACAGGAAGAGAGGAGGGGTCAGCAGATTAGAGGGAAAGAGGGGGGTGAACAGATGAGTGAGGAGAGGTGGGGGGAAGAAGCAGACTATTTGGAGAGGGGGAGAGAAGGTAGACTAGTTGTGGAGGGCGGTCAGCAGGCTAGAGGGAGTGAGTGGGGCCGGCAGAGTGGGGGTGTGTGGCAAAGGGGGGCAGGCTAGAGGTCGCTGGCAGAGTGTTGGGGGGGGGGGGTGACAGACTAGAGGGGAAGCGGGGCAGACTAGAAGAAGTGGGGGATCAATAGACTAAAGTGGGGGAAAATAGCAGATTGGAGTGGAGGGTGGGCCGACATTCTATGGGGAGAGAGAGAGAGAGAGAGAGGTCGGCAGACTGAAGAACGAGCAGAGTAAACTTCAGCTGAAGAAGAAATTATCAATCTGTCAGAGAAAGAAGGTATGAGGATACAGAGTTTGCGTTTCTTGTGTAACTGTTTTTTCTGAGAGGTATTTGTGTGCGATATAGTCTGAGGATATGCTCTATACCAACAGGTCAAAGGTGAATCTGGAGATTGATAACCGACTGTGCCTCCAAGGAGTGGGAGAATGCTTCCCCACAGCAGAGAGTGCAGCTGCTTACATTGGGGCTCTGTCTGCAGTCGGTAACTTGCACTTCCCCTATCCAATCAAGGATGTCGATAGTAAGTGCCTCCAATAAGTTGAAACTACAAGTACAAATGTAACTATTCTTTCTCACTTACTTTCAGTTGGAAGTCAAGGCAAGAGTTCTGTCTATGTATTATAATTTAACCGTGGCATTACAAATGGCCACTATCAATCACCGGTGCCCTTACAGTAATGCTTTGTGGCATCCTCATATTTGAGCTAAGTGCCCATCTTGATACTGGCTTCCCCGTCTCTCGTCGCGATGATATTCTTCTTTACCCCTATACACTCCAACTTTTTTTATGTTCTCCCCACCTCCCCTGCCCCCCAACTTCAGGTGAGCACCTGTCGCCGCCACCAACCCCCATGAACCTCCTGCCGCTAATGATCGTCGCGGCGGTGATCCTCACCGTCATTCTGATCCTCGGGGTGCTGGTGGCGAGGCGCAAACGGGAGCAAAGCTTGCTGTGGTTCCCAGAGGGCTTCACGCTTAAGAAGGATAGCAGCAACAAGAACAGACGTGAGCCTGTGGGCCAGGATGCACTGGGAATGAAGTAAGGAACATAAGCTGTAATTCATGGTGCTAGTCAAAATTACAAACACTTTATTGCAATTGATCGTGGTATTCTCATTTTATTCTTATCCCATGTCAAACTAGACGCCAACAGTTTTTCTATTTTGGCATAAATGTAAGAACAGGATAAGAACATAAGAACTAGGAGCAGGAGTAGGCGATCTGGCTCCTCAAGAAGTTCATAGCTGATCTTTTCGTGGACTCAGCTCCACTTACCTGCCTGCTCACCATAACCCTTAATTCCTTTACTGTTCAAAAATTTATCTTCGCCTTAAGAACATTCAATGAGGTAGCCTCACCTGCTTCACTGGGCAGGGAATTCCACAGATTCACAAACCTTCGTGTCAAGAAGTTCCTCCTCAACTTATTCCTAAATCTGCTCCACCTTATTTTGAAGCCATGTCCCCCTAGTTCTAGTTTCACCTGCCAGTGGAAACAACTTCCCTGCTTCTATCTTACCTACTCCCTTCATAATCTTATATGTTTCTATAAGACTCCCTCTCAATCTGCTGAATTCCAATGCATATAGCCCCAGTCTACTCAGTCTCTCCTCATAAGCCAACCCTCTTAACTCCGGAATCAACCTAATGAATCTGCTCTGTACCCCCTCTAGTGCCAGTATATCCTTTCTCAAGTAAGGAGACCAAAACTATACACAGTACTCCAGGTATGGCCTCACCAGCACCTTATACAGCAGCAACATATCTTTGATGCTTCTCTCTAGGGTAATTCCAGAGGTAAATGAGGGATCTTTTACCGAAACAATCTTAATCCCTAACACAAGTTTAAGTATAACTCTAACAAAGGAAGCAACATAATCATTAACAATATTCAAAAATGAAAGGAAACCACTTTAATTTCTAATTAATCACTGTTTCAGTTCCAAATAAGCAACATTATCTTACAGACTTAAAATTCCACTTTAAATACAGTTAGCAACCACAATATACTTGCTAGAATTTGATTTGATTTATTCTTGTCACATTGTAGTAGTAAAACAGTGAAAAGTATTGTTTCTTGAGCACTAAGCATACCATACATAGAAAAAGAAAGGAGAGGGTGCAGAATGTAGTGATATAGTCACAGCTAGGGTGTAGAGAAAGATCAACTTAATAAGGCGTGTATACAATCTTGAAGTCGTGAGAGTTTTTAATTCATTTGTGGCACATGGACATCGCTGGCTGGCCAGCATTTATTGCCCATCCCTAGTTGCCTGAGAGCAGTTGAGAGCCAACCACATTGCTGTGGCTCTAGAGTCACATGTAGGCCAGATCGGATAAGGACAGCAGATTTCCTTCCCTGAAGGACATTAGTGAACCAGATGGGTTTTCCGACAATCGACAATGGTTTCATGGTCATCAGTAGATTCTAAGTCCAGATATTATTTTCTTGAATTCAAATTGCGCCATCTGCTGTGGCAGGATTCAAACCCAGAACATTAGCTGAGTTTCTGGATTAATAGTCAAGTGATTATACCACTAGACCATTGCCTTCCCAATATTCCTGCTCACTGGCATGCCCACTCCCTACCCCCGAAGTGACCAACACCCAGCTAATGGGGTTGCCAAAGGTCCCCTTCCCTTCAGGATCTCCCCCTAGTGTTGCCACCAGGGACCCCCTTCCGGAGCCTCCATTGTCCTGTCTTCAGCATCTTTCTTGGCACTGCCTACCCAGCAGCCTGACACTACCCCCAGCTAGCTGGCAGTGCCAATCTTTCAGAGCAGCTTGCTGACCTCTGTCTTGAAGCAAACTCCAGCCAGAACTGAAAGTGGTTTTTGTCTGCTACGGACCTAGCTCCTCCCATTAACCACATTATCACATGCTCTGGGGCTGTTGAGTTCTTGGGTGGTTAGGGGTTATGGCTGGTTGTGCCCTCTGGCAGCAGGTTGTCACTGCCAGGCAGCTGGGAGTAGTGCCAGGTTGCTTGATTGGCAGTGCCAAGGGGGGTGCTGAAGAGGGAATATTGTGGGCTCCTAAAGAGGATCCTTGGGGGATCATGGAGGGGGAGGGGGGGAGCTCCTGAAGGGAGGGGAACCAATAGCAGCCCAAAGTGAACTGGATGTCGCTCTCTTGAGGGGAAGGAATGTTGGTGCCAGTTTATTGGGGGGGGTGGGGTGGGGTGAAGGCTGCTTCCAGGGAGTGGCAGAGGGTTTTAGCTAGTGAGTGAAGGGGGTTGGGAGCCTGAGTTTCGGGTTGACCTTGCCAGCATCTTTACTCCCAACTGATTCCCACTCCAAAAGAAAATTCCAAGTGTGGGAGAATTCAGTGGGAATCTCTCCAGGCTCCAAATACATTTCCATGTCTGTCTGAATTGTGAACTGAACCACGCTGACTCTCCCATCGGGAATCTCACTGGTGTTCCTGCTGGGGACAACATTTCGAAATTTTTGGGGAGAAGTCCACCCGAGGTTACAACCAGATCAACCATGACCTTATTAAATGACGGAATAGGCTCGAGGAGCCGAGTGGGCCTCCTAATTCATATGTAGCATTTGAATGATGCACCCATCTCTGGTTTGTAAACAAGTGTTTTCCTCTGGAGCATTCCAGTATACCTCAGTGCTATTAACCCAGAAATTCAACTAATGCACTGGGGACCCAGGTTCCAACCCCGCCACAGCAGATGGTGGAATTTGAATTCAATAAAAAAAAATCTGGAATTAAGAATTTACTGATGACCATGGAGCCATTGTCGGAAAGACCCATCTGGTTCACTAATGTCCCTTTAGGGAAGGAAATCTGCCGTCCTTACCTGGTCTGGCCTACATGTGGCTCCAGAGCCACAGCAATGTGGTTGACTCTCAACTGCCCTTGGGCAACTAGGGATGGGCAATAAATGCTGACCCAGCCAGCGATGCCCCTGTCACAGAATCCCCACAGTCAGGAGGACTAGTCTAGGCCTAGAAGTGGCCTGGCAAACCACAAGGATAACTAAGGATGGGCAATAAATGCTGACCCAGCCAGTGACACCCATGTCCCACAAATGAATAAAAAAAAACACTGGCAGCTTTCCTGTTTCTTGGCTGTCAACCCATGTGCGTGGATTTAGAGGCTTCATTTGGGCAATGGTTTCCACTGAGCAGAAGTAGAGAAGCAGGAAGAGACCATTCGGCCCTTGAAGCCTACTCCACCATTCATTATGATCATGGCTGACCATCAAATGCAGTAGGTTTCTTTTTTCTGTCTCCATGGAGCTTGAGGTTGGAAGATCTGCTTTCCTCGGGTAGTTTCCTAGTTGACCTCCTCCTCTTTCTCACCAGGCACATCTCCAAATCCATGGTGGAGGAGGGTCTAATCAGTGAGCGGGACCTCCAAACTGAGCAGTGGTTGGACACAGAGTGCCCCGAGGCGAAACGGCTCAAGGTGAGGGGTGTCTCTGTTCCCTTACACTTTGCGAATTGAGAATCACAGCAACTTTACAGCCAACCGTAGTGTGATATCCCTCAATGGATTGAAGATAGCTGTCAGTGCTACTTGCAGTGTTAGTCCAGATATGAGCCTTCTCTACATTGCCATTAACCTGCACTCTGAACTCTCTTTGACATACCCTCTCAGGTGGAGGAGCCAACCATTCTGTCGGATAATGAAGATGCAGTAGATTGTCGCCAATGGACTCAACATCACCTCGCTGCAGCAGACATTCGCATGCCGCCCTCCATGGCCCTGACTCCGCCTCAGGGAGAGTTTGATTCTGATTGCATGGACGTGAACGTGCGAGGTCCAGGTACTCGTCCGGTCAGATAGGCTTCTTCCGTTAGCGAGCACCATGTTGTGTTGTTGTAGTGATAACTCAAACAGACCCAAAGTTTCTAATTTACATCCCAAGCCAGCCACTGGTTACATGGTAACACCGGCCAACACCATGGCTTTCTGCATGCCTCTTTGGCTAGAAATGGAATCTGATACAGAAGGAATGATCTGCAACTCAGAACGGCTCCACATTTGATACGGAATCATAGAATAGAATCATAGAATACCTACAGCGCAGAAGGCGGCCATTTGGCCCATCTGCACCGTTCACAATCCCACTATCTCTGTAACCTTATATATTTACCCTGCTGATCCCCTGACCCTAAGGGGCAATTTAGCATGGCCAATCCACTTAACCCATATATTTTTGGACTGTGGGAAGAAACTGGAGCACCCGGAAGAAACTTACACAGATACCGGGGGAGGGGGGGGTGCAGTGGAACGTGCAAACTCTCTATATGCACACTATCGTGCACACAGTGACCTAAGGTGGGAATCGAACCCGGGTCCCTGGCTCTGAGGCAGCAGCGCTAACCATGTGCCAACGTGCCGATTGAGAGTAATCCACGTGACTATTTTTCCTGTTCTCTCTGCCCAGGGGGGCACTGAGGCTAATTGTGATACCACAAGACAGGGTGAGATCAACTAACTCTGTATGGCCCCCCCAGGGATGGAACCTAGTCTGCGTAACTTAATATCACCAAGGTCCTTGTTTGCTCGGAGTGATTAGAATGTGGGACTTGCATGGAGTGGTCAAGGCAAACAGCATAGCTAGTTATGTCTGTGAGGGAGAAAGGAATATAAGGATAGCTTCAGGTTTGAAAAAAAGGGCAGCATGGACAAGTTGGGCTGAAGGCCTATTTCCATACTGTAAACATCTATGACTCTATTTAGATATGGGGTGAGATTTTATGGCCTCGCTCTTCCTGAAACCACAAAATCCCACCTGAAGTCGACAGACCTTCCCATTCTCCGCTCCTCGTCCGCTCTGATTCCTGTAGTGGGTGGGACAGTAAAATTTTGGCTGCAGATTGGGAGGAGACTCATGGAGCACAAACATTAGTATGGAGCAGTTGGCCTGCTTCTGTGCTGTGTAATGATCATAGAATCCATACGGTGCAGAAGGAGGCCATTCAGC
Organism: Carcharhinus amblyrhynchos; assembly: GCF_965287045.1. Lineage (NCBI taxonomy): Eukaryota > Metazoa > Chordata > Chondrichthyes > Carcharhiniformes > Carcharhinidae > Carcharhinus > Carcharhinus amblyrhynchos. The sequence goes on from NC_137356.1 coordinate 6,785,732, forward strand.
CCATTGAGTCTGCACCAAACGCAATCCCACCCAGCCCCTATTCTCATAACTCTACTAACCTCCTGGCACTAAGGGGCAATTTAGCCTGGCCAATCAACCTAACCCACACATGTTAAGAGTGTGGGAGGAAACTGGAGTACCCGGAGGAAACCCACGCAGACACGGGGAGAATGTGCAAACTCCACACAGACAGTGACCCAAACTGGGAATCAAACCCAGGTCCCTGGTGCTGGGAGTCAGCAGTTTTAACCACTGTGCCACCATGCCATAATGCTATGGAGTCTGGAGTTTCCTGAGTGAATGTCACAGAAGTATGCTTCACATTGAACTGCAAATCTTTTCAAGAATAAAGCATGAAGATGGGAAAGGTCTTAACGTGAAAATCAATCCTTGTGTTTGTTTTAGACGGTTTCACCCCACTGATGCTGGCTTCTTATTGTGGCGGAGGACTGGACACCGGCTTGACTGAGGAAGAGGAGCAGGAGGACTCATCTGCCAACATCATCTCCGACCTCATCTACCAAGGGGCCAACCTCTGCGCACAAACGGACCGAACTGGTGAGACTGCCCTTCACCTGGCTGCCCGCTACGCCCGGGCAGACGCTGCCAAGAGACTCCTCGACGCAGGTGCAGATGCCAATGCCCAAGACAACACCGGACGCACTCCTCTCCATGCTGCAGTCGCTGCTGATGCCCAAGGAGTCTTCCAGGTAAAGTTATGGAAGGGTACTTAGCAGCTCAGTCAGTGTTTATGTGGCAGTGACGGTCTGCACTGTGTTTGGAGAAAGGAAAATGTTGAGTTTATATCTTGTGTTTTACACCCACTGACCATCCAAAAGTGACTTACAACCAATGACAGCCATCCTGAAGTAATGTAAGAAAAACAACAGCCAGTTAGCACACAACAAACCTCCACTAACTACAATCTGATAATTACCACATTATCTACTTCCTTGATGGCAGTTGAGGCATAAATATTGTCCAGGATGCTAAGGAGAAGTTATCTGCTCGTCTTCATAGTGCTATAAAGGGGAGGTTGATCCGGTCTTTGGGAACTAATACCTAACCACACAAAGAGGAATACCTAGCCTCATAATCTGTTAAAGTACATGTGAGAAGTGGTAATATCGGCACTTCAGCAACTTTCAGTGGCTAAATCAAAATAACTACCTGAGACTTTCTCTGTAAAATCAACAGGAAGCACTTTATTCATCTAACGAACAGTGAACAGTTAACTAAACTATTAAGCAACCAAATAAAATACTATTCTAATGGAGTGCTGTTTAGACAATACAGTTCCCACTTATTATCCAAAATAAATCAAAATTTTTTAGTCGCTCTCAAAGTACAACCAAGTTTTACCTTCCGGAATCTTATATCTTCTTTCTTCTGTGTGGATTCTCTGTCTTCTTTTAGTACCTTTCCTCTTCAGATGAGGCTTTGAACTATTAGCTGTGGCAGAGGCAGTTGCTGGCTGTCTCTCTGGATCTGATACCTGATGACACACCAAACATAGAATAAGATGGGTTCTCAGGTTTCCAAAACATCAAATTCAAATCTGACAGGTGCTGTTATTCAAATGCCTAGTTTAAATTGATTGGGCAAAATTCAAAAACAGCCTGCTGTCTTGGTGACGCTGGTCGCTAGATAGAAATGTTTCACTCTAGGCTGTCTGTGTACTTGCAGAAACAAAACATCCTATTTTTCAACAGAAAATTTTAGAAACACCAACTTCGCAATAATAGTAATGTCCAGGGATCTGTTACTGATGGAGCAGGTAGTGGCTAGGTTTAAAAGATGACAACACCAACAGTGCAGCACTGCTTCAGTATGGTGCTGCAATGGTGTACCTGCCTTGTACTTGGGTCCTGGAATGGGTCTATCAGTTAAACCACAGCTGAATGCACAGTGCAGCGCAACACCAGAGGCCAAACAGCAGGAATGTGGATGCTCGTCCAAATAAAGATTAAAAAAAGTTGTTTATTTATTAGTGTCACAAGTAGGCTTACATTAACACTGCAATGAAGTTACTGTAAAATTCCCTTAGTCGCCACACTCAGCGCCTGTTTGAGTACACTGAGGGAGAATTTAGCACCAGTGTACCTAACCAGCGCGTCTTTCGGACTGTGGGAGGAAACTGGAGCAACCGGAGGAAACCCACGCAGACACGGGGAGAATGTGCAAACTCCACGCAGACTATGACCCAAGCCGGGAATCGAACCCGGTGCTGTGAGGCAGCAGTGCTAACCACTGTGCTGTTGTGCCGTCCCAAACGAATAATGGTAGACAGCAAAGAAAATTTTTCAAGCTGTGCTTGAAGGGGAGGCGATGGCCTAGTGGTATTATCTCTAGACTATTAATTCAGAAACTCAGCTAATGTTCTGGGGACCCAGGTTCGAATCCCGCCACAGCAGATGATGGAATTTGAATTCAATAAAATTATGTGGAATTATGAATCTACTGATGACCATGAAACCATTGTCAGCAAAACCCATCTGGTTCACTAATGTCCTTTAAGGAAGGAAATCTGCCATCCTTACCCGGTCTGGCCTACACATGACTCCAGAGCCACAGCAATGTGGTTGATTTGCAACTGTCCTCGGGCAACTAGGGATGGGCAATAAATGCTTGCCAGCCAGCGACACCCGTGTCCCATGAATGAATAAAAAAATGGCTGATTAGAGTTCCTCGTAACACTTATGTGTTAATCACGGGAAATAGAGTAGGCCAATCAGACTCTGTGCCGCAATCTCAGAATCAACAGATTAATCTAATCTTCAATGATATCCCCATCTGTAATTTGTTCCCTGATAATTCAATATTCTATATCATACATCCTAGCCTCATTGGTCTGGCTTGTTTGGGACCAACTCATTTCAGAATTTTCCAAATTATTGAATGATGTTAGTTAAAATCCTTAAAAACAAGTGTTAATCGGAGGAGCGTAAAGCTGATAAGAACCGTTTTACTGATCCAAAAACTGATCTTCAAAAGCACTGCACTAAAATAATGTTATCAGTTTCTTGGGCATGCAAACTGATGTTTCTGAACTTAAATTTCCATCTGGAGAGATTACTGTGTGTTATCTGAACTGGATTCCAACCTGTAACTCATTCCTCTGATTTGATTTGATTTATTATTTTCACATTTATTAGTATACAGTGGAAAGTATTGTTTGCGTGCTACACAAACAAAACATACTGTTCATAGAGAAGGAAAGGAGGGTGCAGAAGGTAGTTTTACAGTCATAGAGTGTAGATAAAGATCAACTTAATGCAAATAGGTCCGCTTTTATTCTATATGTTCAGTAACGCAAACCCTCGATTAAATTGCAGACTCCTTGGCCAGAATTTTACCGGTACACCCGGAGACAGCCGAGGCACAGAGAACAGCATTCTCCATTGGCCTTGGGCGAAATTATACGAACCTCGGGCGGACGTGCCGATAAAATCCTGCCCCTTGTCTCACCAGAGATCATGATGATGCAATGAAGCCAGCTTGTGAAAAGCATGTCATTGCATCACGAGGACCAGAGGTGCTTTTTGTGAAGGTTGCTGCTGAGCACATCGATCAGAAAGTTTGGGTTTCAGCAGTTGCAGCAAAGGTGAACTCTTGTGTTGTTCACTCTCCATCAGATACTCATCAGAAATCGAGCCACAGACCTGGATGCGCGAATGGTCGATGGCTCCACTGCCTTGATTCTTGCAGCCCGCCTCGCCGTCGAGGGAATGGTCGAGGAACTGATAGCCTGCCATGCTGATGTCAACGCTGTGGATGAGATTGGTATGTTTGAGATGGTTGGGGTTGTAGACATCCCCACAAACTATAATCCACGGCCCTAGGATCAAACGTCTGTCAACATCAATAGCAATTGGAGTTAAAAGAACCACGAGCTGTTTTGCAGGAGTGATTATTTATTTATTTATTTTATTTATTTATTATTGTCACAACTCAGCTTACACTAACACTGCAATGAAGTTACTGTGAAAATCCCCTAGTCGCCACACTTGGCACCTGTTCGGGTACACTGTGGGAGAATTTAGCATGGCCAATTCCCCTAACCAGCACGTCTTTCGGACTGTGGGAGGAAACCGGAGCACCCAGAGAAAACCCACACAGACACGGGGAGAATCATAGAATCCCTATAGTGCGGAAGGAGTCCAGTCGGTCCATCGAGTCTGCACCGCCAACAATGCCACACAGGCCCTATTCCCACAACTCCTGCCAACCCCTGACACCAAACTCCACACAGTCATCCGAGGCCAGAATCGAACCCGGGTCCGTGACGCTGTGAGTCAGCAGTATGAACCACTGTGCTGCCATGCCGTGCATGCGCGCGTGCACACACACACACAGCCGCACCCCCACCCCCAAGTATCCTGTTCTCGTTTCTGGTGTGTACATGTATTTTCTCACAAATCTGATTCCTTTTACAAGCAAAGGACTAACCTTGGCTAATATTCTTGCTTGCTGCACCATTGTATGTAACCCTGCTGTTTAATCTGCCCATTTAGGTAAATCAGCCTTGCACTGGGCTGCAGCAGTGAATAATGTTGATGCCACTCTGGTCTTGCTGAAGAATGGAGCCAACAAGGATATGCAGGACAGTAAGGTAAGGAATCAGGCGTGTCACTTCTCATGTACACTAGGGACACTCTGTCAATTCTTCAATTCCTGCTCTGTGGAAGTTAAAATGTTCAGATTGAAGTTTCGTAGTTTGGAAGTTAAACTGTGCGGAAGCTAAAATGTTCAAAATAAAGTGTACAGTGGTGGAAAATGTTTGTCAGCTTATAGATCTTCAAAAGGAGTCAGTGTCTGCTATTTCAACATGAACAGGCTAATCTTCAACCACAAGAGAAAATGCTGGAAAATCTCAGCAGGTCTGGCAGCATCTGTAAGGCGAGAAAAGAGCTGATGTTTCGAATCCAGATGACCCTTTGTCAAAGCGGTGAAGTCAGTTTTCCATGGAATGAGAAAGGGCGAAATGCCAGGATTTAATTGGCGAATAGAAACATAGAACAGGACAGGCCCTTCAGACCTCAACATTGTGCTGAGCTATGTCCAAACCCAAGATCAAGCTATCCCACGCCCTATAATTCTGGTATGCTCCATGTGCCTATCCAATAACCACTTGAAAGTTCCTAAAGTGTCCGTCTCCACTATCGTAGCTGGCAGTGCACTCCACACCCCAACCGCTCTGTGAGTGAAGTATCTACTTCAGACATCTTTTCTATACCTCCCACCATGAACCTTATAGTTATGCCCCCTAGTAACAGCTACAGCCACCTGAGGAAATAGTCTCTGCACGTCCACTCTATCTATCCCCCTCATCATCTTATAAAACTTTATTAAGTTGCCTCCCTCCTCTGCTCTAAAGAGAAAAGCCCCAGCTCCCTCAACCTTTCCTAATAAGACCTACCCTCCAAACCAGGCAGCATCCTGGTAAATCTCCTCTGCACTCTCTCCAATGCTTCCACATTCTTCTTATAATGATATGACCAGAACTGAACACAGTATTCTAAATGTGGTCTCACCAACGTCCGGTATAGTTGCAGCATTATCCCATGGCTCTTAAACTCAAACCACCTGTTAATAAACACTAACACACTACAAGCCTTCTTCATGCCTCAATCCACTTGAGTGACAACCTTCAGAGATCTGTGGATATGAACCCCAAGATCTCTCTGTTCCTCCACGTTCCTCAGAACCCTGCCGTTGACCCTGTAATCCACATTCAAGTTTGTCCTACCAAAATGAATCACCTCGCACTTATCAGGGTTAAACTCCATCTGCCACTTTTCGGCCCACATCTGCATCCTATCAATGTCTCTTTGCAGCCTGCAAGAACCCTCCACCTCATCCACTACTCCACCAAGCTTGGTGTCATCAGCAAATTTATTAACCCACCCTTCAGCCCCCTCTTGCAAGTCATTGATAAAAATCACAAATAGCAGAGGACCCAACACTGACCCCTGTGGTACACCGCTGCTAACTGGCCTCCAGTCTGAAAATTTTCCTTCCACCACCACCCTCTGTCTTCTATGAGACAGCCAGTTACTTATCTAGTCGGCCAAATTTCCTTCTATCCCACACCTCCTTATCTTCTTCATGAGCCTACTATGGGATACCTCATCAAATGCCTTACTAAAATCATGTATACGACATCAACTGCTCTACCTTCGTCTACACACTAAGTTACCCCCTCAAACAATTCAATAAAATTTGTAGGGCAGGACTTACCCCTCACAAAAACGTGCTGACTATCCCAGATTAAAATGCATCTTTCCAAATGGTCATAAATTCTATCTTTCAGGACCCTTTCCATTAACGTACCGATCACCAAAGTAAGACTAACTGGCCTATAATTACCAGGGTCATTCTATTTCCTTTCTTGAAGACAGGAACAACATTCTCCACTCTCCAGTTCTCTGGCACAATCTGTGTGGACAGTGAGGACCCAAAGATCAAAGCTAAAGGCTCCACAATCTCATCCCTTGCCTTCCAGAGAATCCTAGGATGTTTCCCATCTGGCACAGGGACTTAATGACCCTCAGGTTTTTCAAAATTGCTAATACATCTCCCCTTAGAACATCGACCTCCTCCATCCTATCAGCTTGTATCACACACTCATCTTCAAAAACATGGCCACTCTCCTTAGTGAACTCTGAAGAAAAGTATTCATTCAACGCCTCACCTATCTCTTCTGACTCCATGCACAAGTTCCCACTACTATCCTAGACTGCCCTTAACCTCACCCTGGTCATTCTTTTATTTCTCCCATAAGAGTAAAAAGCCTTGGGATTTTCTTTTATCCTACCTGCCAAGGACTTCTCATGCCCCCTCCTAGCTCTCCTAAGCCCTTTCTTTAACTCATTCCTTGCAACCTTGTAACCCTCAAGCGATCCACCTGAACCTTGTTTCTTCATCCTTACATACGCTTCCTTTTTCTTTTTAACAAGACATTCAACCTCCTTTGTGAACCATGGTTCCCTCACTCAGCCATTTCCTCCCTGCCTGCTAGGGACATTCGTATCAAGGACACGCAATATTTGTTCCTTGAAAAAGCTCAAGTTTTCATTTGTGCCCATACCTGACAGTTTCTGTTCCCATCTTATGTTCCCCAATTCTTGCCCAATCGCATCATAATTACCCCTGCCCTAATTATGAACCTTGACCTGCTGTGTGATCCTATCCCTTTCCGTTGCAATAATGAAGGACACTGAATTGTGGTCACTATCTCCAAAGTGCTCTCCCACAAACAAATTTAATACTTCGCCCAGTTCATTATCCAGTACCAAGTCCAATGTGGCCCACCTCTTGTCAGCTTATCCACATATTGTGTCAGGAAACTCTCCTGCACACACAGTAGTAAAAGTGTCCCATCTGAACTATCCGACCTGTAAAGGTTCCATTCAATATTTGGAAAGTTAAAGTCACCCATGGTAACTACACTGTGACCTCCACACCTATCCATAATCTGCTTTGCCATTTCCTCCTCCACATCTCTATTACTATTTGGGGGCCTATAGAAAACTCCTAACAACATGTCCGATCCTTTCCTATTTCTAAGTTCAGCCCATATTACCTCAGTAGGCAGATCGCCCTCGAAATGCCTTTCAGCAGCCGTTAAACTATCCTTGATTAACAAGGCTACTCCTCCACCTCTTTTACCGCCTTCCCTACACTTACTGAAACATCTATACCCCAGACATGGCCAACAACCATTCCTGTCCCTGTTCTAACCACAACATCATAGTCCCAAATGTGTGGGAGAATGAAGGATTTGAAAAATTGCTTGTTTCTGATTTGCTGTAATTGACTGTAATTGGCAACTTCAGAAACATTTGCAGGACAAATGCAGGGTAGTTTCTCCTTGTACACACGTCATTAAAGGTCTCGCATTGGATTATGCATGGTGTCTCACGCTGTTAGTACTCAAGTAGACTAATTGTCTAGTCCTGGGTACCAGCACTAAGGTTGCTGTGCCCAGGATCTCTGACAGCTCCATGGCAGATGGTTTGAAATTAAGTTCAAACCCAATAACAAACTAAAATCTTCTATTTCACAAATGCATATGCTGCTAGGCAGCAAGTGGCCAGCTTCCTCCAATATCTAACCAGCTGCTTAGGCAACAATGTTTCTAGTCTATGCCTCCTGTTCACATTTTATAATCTTTGTGGCTCCAGTGTCATGCTGCAAATGCTATTAATGCATTCTAACGTCTCCTGGGTGGCACAGTGGCACAGCGGTTAGCACCGCTGCCTCACAGCACCAGGGTCCTGGGTTCAAATCCTGGCTTGAGTCACTGTCCGTCTGGAGTTTGCACGTTCTCTCCGTGTCTGCGTGGGTTTCCTCTGGGTGCTCCGGTTTCCGCCCACAGTCCAAAGATGTACAGGTTAGGTAGATTGGCCATAATAAATTGCCCATTAGTGTCCAAGGATGTGCGGGTTAGGGTGATTGGCCATGACAAATTGCCCATTAGCATCCAAGGATGTGCGGGTTAGGTGGATTGGCTATGCTAAATTGATTCATAGTATCCAAAGACATGCAAGTTATGGGGGGATTGACCATGCTAAATTGCCCCTTAGTGTCAGGGGGATTAGCTAGAGTAAATGCATGGGGATAGGTCCTGGGTGGGATTATGGTCGGTGCAGACATGATGGGCTGAATGGCCTCCTTGTGCTGTAGGATTCTACGATTCTATGATCTGTGGCTTGAAGCAACTGTGTCCTTTTGCACTATTTCTTACGCTGAGGAAACCTTTATTCTTGCAGGAGGAGACGCCACTCTTTCTGGCTGCCCGGGAAGGAAGCTTTGAAGCTGCCCAGATGCTGTTGGATCACTTTGCCAACCGCGACATCAAAGACCACATGGATCGGTTACCGTGGGACATCGCACAGGAGCGGATGCATCATGACATTGTGCAGCTGCTGGACGAGTACAATGCCGTGCGGAGTCCTCAGGGGCAAGGTGGTCACATGGGCAACCATTCAATGTCCCCCCTCATGTGCCCGCCAAACAGCTACATGACTAACTTAAAGCAAACACCCCAGGGGAAGAAAGCAAGGAGGCCCAACTCCAAGAATTCCGGCTCTGGGAATAACAGCAACATGACTAAGGACTCGAAGGAACCAAAAACCAGGAACAAAAAGTTGAGTTTGGATTGCCAAGCCTCCCTCATGGAAAGCTCAGTGACACTGTCTCCAGTAGACTCATTGGATTCGCCGCGTGCCTACGTTACCAACCCTACGTCTCCGGTCATGACATCCTCTGGCATCTTGCATCCCACTGGCTCCTTATCCGTGCTCGCCAACCCTCCAGTGAATGGCATTCTGGAAGGCCCCTTCACTGTCTCCTTGGCAGGACTTGGTGACCTTGGAGATGTCGCTCAGAATACTGCCATCCTATCCATGAACCACATGCAGCCGCGTCTCACAATGTCCCAAGTCAGTAGCCAGCCCAACTGCCTGCTGAATGCCAGTGGCCTTGGTCTTAATGTTGGGATGGTGAGCCCCATCACCACCGTGCCCTTCGAGTGGCAGACGAGGATCCCCAGCTCGCAGTGCAACTCGGTCATCAATGTGGTGCAACAGCCCACCGGCTCACATGCCAGCCTGCACCAGCCGGGCCAAGTCCTGCAGCATGGCTTGGTGCTGCAGAGCCGCATGTCCATGGGGAGCGGACCCCAAATGATCAGCCAGCAGAGTCCAGTCAAGCCCCCAAACCCAGCCGAGCAGCAGGCCATCTCGCAAGCCTCTCAGGTGCAGCAGAGGTGCACCCCTTCCACCACCAGCCACTCCATCCAGCAGAGCTTGCTGAGGAACGAGATGGCGCGGATACCGGATCGCTGCAACCAGTCGATCTCGCCACAGGACACCCAGCCTCCCCAGGCCAACGTGCCACCATTTTACAAGCAGCACAGTAACACTGCCACGGAGGACTACCTGACCCCCACTTCCAAACACAGCTTCACATCAAGCCACGACAGCACGCCCAAACATTACCTCCGCCTGAAGAACGAACATCCCTACCTGACCCCATCCCCAGAGTCGCCCGAACAGTGGTCCAGTCCATCTCCGCATTCCATGTCTGATTGGTCAGACTCTACCCCAAGCCCGGCCATAATTGGACATCAAGCTCAGATACAGCACATGTCTGAACAAGCGACCAAAATGCAAGTTTTTGCGTAAAATGCATCATTCCTCCTTTTTAATTAAACAAAAAGAGAGAGAGAGAAGTCTCTATAGGATATTAGGACCTGGGCTATTATTATTATTTTTGTCGCTACTTCTCCTGTCATTATCTTAAAGACACCGTCATGAAGGAGCCGGTTCTGTAGTAACGCCAGCTGGATTTGCAACGGAGGTCGTCTCTGGGTTTCGAATTTCAAGGGGAAGATTCTTTTCTTTTCCAAAAATGGTGAGAAGGAAGGTTTTCAATTTACCGCTGTCTCACTGTGGTCACTGCCTTTACCGCACGTGCATATGAACCAGCAGGGCCATCTCGGTGAAGCCTGTTACATTTTAAATGTTCTCGTGAGTGTGCGGCACCTCTTCACAAACATGTCACGAGCGTTAAAAACCCCTTTTTTGTCCCCCTCCCGCCCCAATCCCACCCGAAGTCCTGGACTTCTCTCACCTATCACTGGTTTGACCAACGCCTGGGACTCTCGGGCAATCTCTGTTACTCATAGTGTTTGTCAGGTTCTTGTCCGGGATTGCTTACGACCTATCGAGAAGGATTTTGCCCCCACTCCTCGCTGCCCCCACCACACCCAAGAACTCACCTCCGAAGAATTTGGACAAGAGGACTCAGACGCTACATTTGCTGCCTGTTCCTGAGTATGGTTGCACCCCACATTCCATTAGCTTAGCTGTTACAGTAAGTTCACCTCCTTCTCTTTGGGCCTCCAAAGTGGTCTGAAGTCTTTCACCTGCCGCCAGCAACCATTCCAGAATAGCTGGCTAAAATAAACACCCAAGGAAATTGTGTTTCAAGCAATGCAAACGCTAACAAAAAAACACTGTCCAAACCATTGAAGCCTCAATTAGGGTCATCCTTCATTTCATTATATGTAAAGTAATTAATATGAGAAATTTTAATATGATTTCTTCCTCTTGTGCTTTTTTTTAATCCTCAGTATGCTTTCCTAAAACTGACTGCCATTGGAAATTGTGATGTTACCAAGAGTATCATTGTATGTTATTTAACTGGTCCAAGTTTCAAAGGAACACTTGTTGTTTGTATGTATTGTCACGTTCTTCTGGCGTAGGGAGGGAGCCTGCAAGACTTTTCCAAGAATTGTCCCAAGTGTTAGAGAAAGGCCAGAGTGTAGGAATTAAAAAAAAAGCTCTACCTAAAATCCCAACCCAACCCAGCCTAAACAGACAATGAGCGGAGCATGGCTCACTCAAGCCTGCTGTTTCAAACTGCCCGGGGAGTTATTTGCATAGTCCTCTGGTTATCTCACTCACCCACCAGGCCTCAAAATGAGTTACAAATTCATGCGAACCAACCATGTCACGCTAGCCATTGTGCAGTTTTATTTGTAACAGTTTCATTTCAAGGGAAAAGAGATCATAGAATCCCTACCATGCAGAAGGAGGTCATTCGGCCCATCGAGTCTGCACCGCCTGCAATACTTGCCAGGCCACAACCCCACATATTTACTCTGCTAATCCCTGTGACTCTCCTTACTTTTTAAACTCGGTGTAATCTGTTCAAAGGACTGACTAATACAGCCAGAAAATATGAAGCTCGTTAAACTTAGTTCATTCAACCGAACATTTAATCAGTAAGGGTGAATCTAGCAGGTCTTTGAAGATCTAAGATTTGGCTAAAGTTCAAGATGATTTGTTCTGGGTGCTCACTGAATGGGAGCAGGAGCCTTGAACGGGCCTAGAGCATTGCATCTACAGGTCATAGAAGTCATAGAAACCCTACAGTGCAGAAGGAGGCCTATCACGCCTGCACCGACAACAATCCCACCCCAGACCCTATCCCCACAACCCCACACATTTACCCAGCTAAATCCCTCTAACCTACACATCCCGGAACACTAAAGGGCAATTTAATACTGCCAATACACATAACCAGCAGGTAGAGACTTCAAAGTGAATTGCCCATTCCTTTATCAGGCAGAAGTTGAAATCGTGTCTGTGAACACAATTCAGATTTTTGTAGTCTCCTTAAACCAGTCCAGGTGAGCCCAGTGACAGATGCTACAAAGGCAAACACCTGAATCTGCCTGTTTTTGTTAAAAAGTCTATACTTAATAACCCATCATAATTAACAACAGGATTACAGAGGCCCAATCTTGTTTTAAACTGGAGGATCTCCCTGAAAGCTAATGATGCCCAGCATTGAAAACCCATGCTCAGTTTCACTGCCAGTTCCACAACCCTTCCCTCACACCAGCCACATCGAAAGGCAGTGCCAGGGTAGGAATATCAGATGCCCACAGAGCAAGTGGCCTTGGGTTAAGAGGGTGGCTGCGTTTGTTCAAGGTGGTAGACGTTGCAGTTCGTCAACTTCGTTGACAGGTACCCATCAAAGAGGGTAAAGATGGCCTTTTGATTGTAGATGGGAGCATTTGAGTCAACAGGGTTTGCAGTGGTTGGCTTAAGAAGAGTGTCTTGTGGTGCAGCTATTCAAAGATGTTAACAGCTTTGGCACGCAATAAAGGTTATCATTTTTAACTAAGTTATTCCTTTCCCACCCCCACCTCCCAGTATTCCTAACTGTGAGTGGATGTGTTCCAGGAGGTGTCACCAGGTGACCTCCGGCTACCTCTCTTCCCCATCCCACCACACCCCCACCCCTCGACTCTCCCACTGTTAGTTGTTCGACGTGTCCAGCCTCATGATGGACTCTTTTTGACAACAATCAGGAAACTCTTTTGTTACCAGATACACATGCCAGGAATTTTCCACCTTGTATGCCCCAGGCTCGTAAGATCCCGCCTGAGGCCAGCGGAGAATGCCGTTCTGCATGCCATGCATGCCCCGACTCTGGGGCGGCCCAGGCAGTAAGATTCCAGCCACAGTGCCCGGTCTCTGAGATATTTATAAGTTAAAAACAAAATAGTTTTAAGGAACCAAGAAAGAGGTCTTTTTGTTTTCACAAGTGCCTCTGGTTTTCTCAATGGGTCTTGCCCATCAGAGTATCATAGAGTTTAAGCTTTAGTCCCTGGCATTGTTCTGGATGATTAACGATTCTAAATTCAACCCTGCTGACCCACCTTGTACTTGGGCAAAATAAGTGCTAAAAAAAATCAATGACTGCCGCAATGCGGCATCAAAATGAGATAAACCCAAATCCTGGGGGTTGGATTACGTGGTCTGTGAGGTGTTTGATACCCTTTGTGACGGAAGAAAACTTGTTTCCCTGCACTGCCATTCCTTATCTTCAGGAGCAGGTTTTGTTTTCCAATGTTAAGAAAAAATAAGCTTGAAGAGAACATGAGCTTGACGGTTCATTGGTGTCCAGTGAGACTGCCTGCTAATTTAAAGGCTTTGCCACGATTGCTAATGACAACCCAGCAATAAATATACCATTGTCTGTTCAACCGAGTAAAAAAATAGTAAGAGGATCAATTTTCCGATGTGAAAATCAGACTTGCTCTAATTTAACTTTGAGTGTGTTTCGAACGAGCAAGGACAAAATCTTCCACTGACTCACATTCCCGTCCCTGGATCGAGGATATATATGTACGTATGTGGCCATATATGTGGCCTGTTCTTGGCATCCAGTTTAGGAACTGAAGGCTCCTTACTGGGTCTACGAGCCACTCCTTTAGCAGCCTGAACCTCGAGATTTCGAATCCACAAGCTGATTTTGAGAGGAATTAATCCAAAATGCCCAGTTCAAATAGCTGAGAGGTATTCTGAAAGGCACTCTGCTCCTTTGCAATAATTTGGCTCCAGTACCCTGGCTGGTACGTGAAGAATTTCTCTGCTGTTCCCAGGGTGAGTTTCAAGTCTTCGACCTGTGAGGTCAGACTTAGCAATCTCCAAATCTGTCCCTCAATGTTTACCCTAGCCTGAGAGTAACCATGATAGTATTACCTGCTTATCTCCAATTAAAGGGAGGACGGGTGGAGAGGTGGGTGGAGGGGACACGGTGCAGTTATGCAGTTTTTGTTGGAACAAGACGATGGTCAGAAGCCAACCCTGTTATCAAATTTCATTCAAGCCCCTAATCACTGCACCTCATGACCAAGGAGAGGGTAGAAATAGACATTGTATATTTTTTAAAAAACAGATCTTTTATGTCCACTTCGTATTTTATAAAGCGCCTCAAAGCCCACCCTGAAGGGTCTGGACTGTTGGCTATTGGGAAGTGGGGGGTGGGAGGGGTGAGTGAGTGGGAGAGGCAGCTATCAAAGCTGGGGAAGGAATTGAGTTTTGAATGACAAGTTGGGGAAGAGGGGTGGGGCGTTGGAGAGAGGGGGAGCGTGACGGAATTGTGGATCAGATGGCTGAGTGAGTTGAGAGGGGCGAAAAGTGATGAGCCTGGGTAGAGGCAAGGGAAAGGGCAAGTGAGGCACAGATCAGGCCCTGGAGGGAAGCAGAGTACAGGGTGTGAGCTTTGAGTGAGGTGTAGGGTTCTGGTAGTCCTAAGGGTGGACTGTACAAGGTGGTTCACAAAATCAAGAAGAGGTAAATAGAGGGCCCACACTGCTCACAATAATGAGAGAACACCCTGTTAGCTGGGGCTTATTTCCTGCCTTAGTTGGGACTGAATTTATGAGGGACCTATATATATATTTTATATATTTTTTTCTCAATGTTCTTGGTCAGTAGCACAGCTCAAACAGTAGAATGTACATTTAAAGCATTAACGGATTTTTTTTTTAAAAAACAAACTGTAAATAAGTCAAATTGAAGAACAAAAAAACCCATTTACTCGTTGCAGAAGTACTTGCTCTTTGTAATGTTTCATGTACTCCAAAAAAAGTTCCATTTCTTATTAGTTGTATATCACATGGATAGAGCCAAAATACTTGGTTGTTTATTATTAGAAGGACTCTTTCTAGACATTTTATAATATTTCAAGCCTTTTTACGAAAATGTAGCTTTAATCTGTACAGAGAAAAAAAAGTATTTTAAGTCACATCTTTTGTATGCAAAGAAATGAAGGTTGTGAGGTAAATATACTTCCAAAATAAAGCTGTAGGAAACTACACATTTTGGCTATCAAGTATTTTATTTGCAAAGAAACTACAGACTGATTTCCGGAATAGATATATACTAATAGCCTGTGATGGAGATGCCGGCATTGGACTGGGGTGGACGCAGTAAGAAGTCTACAACACCAGATTAAAGTCCAAAAGGTTTATCTGGAATCACAAGCTTTGGGAGCGCTGCTCCTTCATCAGGTGAGTGTTCACCTCTCCTGATGTCATCACTCACCTGATGAAGGAGCAGTGACAAATAGGTTAGAGGGGGCAACACGGTGGCACAGTGGTTAGCACTGCGCCAGGGACCCAAGTTCGATTCCCACCTTGGGGGAATATGGGAGAGATTATTTCAATGCTTTGATTGTGAGTCGAACCAAGGTCCCTTCAAATGGCAATTTTTGTCCCAAAGTGATACGAACTCAGATGAGATGCATTCAAATTTGGTCTGAGTTTATCACATTTTACCCACTTTCATTGCAAAACCCGGCTACTGTCAAGTATCACAGTACAAAATCCTGCTTCATTGCTCAAAGCAGAACAGAATGCATTCTACATCCGGCTTTTGAATCATTTGCCCCACTGGGTGGGATTTTCTGGCTGCACTCATCCCCAGAACTGCAAAGTCCCACCTGAGGTCAGCGGACCTTGGCATAGTTCGCCCCCTCCCCCTCCCCGCCCACTATGATTCCCGTGGCAGGTGGACAGGATGGAAAAACTCTCCCCCCACTACAATTTATTGGACAACTGAAACAGAGATTTGTCCCTGAGGATGTATTCATATCATATCCATAACAACATACTGAACGTGTGCATTCCTTTGACAAAATCAAGGAAGTATCCCGTGTAATCTTGTCAGGAGTGTCATTGCATCGTCTTGTCAAGATGCCATTAAGGGAGCATGTTCTAATTAAATGAAACATTTAATTTTGCACACAATGTCAAAAGCTATTAATTCATAGTGGTTAGTGCTGCAGCTTCACAGCGCCAGGGTCCCAGGTTCGATTCCCAGCCTTGAGTCATTGTGTGGAGTTTGCATGTTCTCCCCATGTCTGGGTGGGTTTCCTCCCACAGTCCGAAAGACATGCTGGTTAGGGTGCATTGGCCGTGCTAAGTTCTCCCTTAGTGTACTCAAACAGCTGTTGGAGTGTGGCGACTAGGGGATTTTCGCAGTAACTTCATTGGGGTGTTAATGTGAGCCTTACTTGTAAACACTAATAAACTTAAATAGAAACTGCATCAAATGAAAGGTGAAAAATTAAATTTGGGAAGGTGGTCCCTCTTGAAAATATTTTTTTCTGTGTGACATGGGGTATTAACATCTGTAAGATCAGCAAAGCCCCCAGTAGTTGGATCAACTTCCATCTCCCGTTTTTCTGGGACTCTCAATTGGAAGCAGGAAGTTTCCAAGTTCAATAAAACTGGCATTGATAAGGATTCCAGCTGTTTCCTCATCCACCAAAGGTTGTTCTGCCTTTAATTTATGCAACCGAGAGTTCATGGTGCAATGAGCCGTGTGGGACGTTCCTAATACGGAAATTGAAACTGAAAGGATGTCTCGATACAAGACTGTCACAGCGAGCAGCCAGAGGAACAGCAGACACGCGGATTCAGGTCATTTTTCTCACTGTGAGGAAGTGCCATCATGCATCAAGACATCAGCGAAGATGAAATTGAGGTAAATGTTCTAGTGAGACTTATCTATCAGCAGTTGGTCAGTGCCAAATAAGGGTTCTTCCACAAGTGAAGAATCAATGACTGGAGATGGAAGCCCTTTGCAATATATCTTGCCCTTAAAAATTAGGATGAGTCCTGTCAAGACGAAAGCAAGAAAACACTTCACAGAAATGGTTGTGGAAATCTACAACACACTTTCACAAAAAATGGAGCATCAACTCAAAGTTACAAGATTAAGTTTGGTAACATTTTTTGTTCATTAGAGGCTATGGAATCCAGGTGAGTAAATGTGGCAGAGATTTGCCTAATTGGGTGGAGGAACAGCCTGAAGGCACTGAACAGTATCCTCCTGTTCCCAAGGCCTGTCGACTCCCAGCTGGATAAAAGAGTTTTACTCCTTCGCGTAAGGGTGGCAGCGTTACCAGTTGGAGGAAGAAGTTGGGGGGGTGGGGGGTGGGGGGGATGGGGGTGACGGGGGGGGGGGGGCGTGGGTGCTTGTTTGGCAGAGATAGTCAACACAGTTCTGCAAATTCGTACGTGCCTGCTCAAGAAAGGAAATGGCTGTGTTTCCTGTGAGCGAGTGTGATCTTAAAGCTGAGTGACTGTTTGTTTTATAATTGCAAAACAAAAAAAAAATCATTGCTTGGAAAATTGCAAATTCAGCTCCCAGGAACATGCCAGTGATTCAAGATAAATGGGCTGGCTGATCTCAAGTTTAGATTGGTGGGTCATACAGTTACTTTGTTTTAAATGAATTATGGAGTGTGAGGTGGATAGTTTTTAATGTTTGTTTATTAGTGTCACAAGTAGGCTTACATTAACACTGCAATGAATTTACTGTGAAAATCCCACAGTCGCCACATTCTGACACCTGTTCGGGTACACTGAGGGAGAGTTTAGCAGCTTGGGAGGAAACCGGAACACCCGGAGGAAACCCATGCAGACATGGGGGAGAATGTGACCCAAACCAGGAATCGAACCCGGGTCCCTGGCACTGTGAGGCAGCAGTGCTAACCACAGTGCCACCACAGTGAGGTCAGGGAGGAGCTGGTTGGTGGGGAAGCAGCCATGGGCACAAATTGCTGTCCTGTACAGGAACGCAGGTAAGTAATGCTGTGATGCCTCCAGAGTGGAATAGCCCACTGATAACTGCTTCAAAGTTAAAAAGTTTATTTATTAGTCACAAGTAAGGCTTACATTAACACTTACATTAACACTCCACCCCCCCTAGACTGGCTAACTCTAAGGGTCAGGAACAGGAGGGGGCTGTGGAGAGAAAGGAGGGTGGGGACCGGAGGAAGGAGGGTGGGGACTGGAGGAAGGAGGGTGGGGACCAAATGCCTCAGTCTCTCAATCTGCATAACAGGTTTGAGGTTCTTGCTTCCAGTGTAGACGAGAACGAGGGCGGTGAGCTTGGTGAGCAAACTGCACACAGTACAGTAATGCAGACACAGGTCATAGGCAAAGAGAAGGTGAAAAGGAATGTAGTAGTAATTGGGGATAGTGTGGTAAAGGGTATTGACACTGTCCTTTGTCACAATGACAAAGTGCACAGGAGGGTGTGTTGTCTGCCTGGTGCTCGGGTCCAGGATGTCACATCTGGGCTACAGAGGAACCTGGAGTGGGAGGGTGAGAATCCGGTCATTGTAGTACATGTGGGTGCCAATGACATAGGCAAAATACAAACTGAGGATCTGGGGAGGGAGTTTGAAAAGCTGGGAATGGAATTAAAAAGTAGAACCGACAAGGTGGTTATCTCTGGACTACTGCCTGAACTGAGTGAAGACGGGTGTAGGGTTGATAAGATTAAGGAAGTGAATGGGTGGCTCAGGGATTGGTGTGGGAGGAACGGGTTTGAATTTATGGGGCATTGGCATCAGTATTGGGGTGGGTGGGACCTGTTCAGTTGGATGGGGTTGGTCTGAACCGTGCTGGGACCAGAGTCCTGGCTAATCGTGTAAATAGGACTGTAGTTAGGGCTTTAAACTAATTGGGGGGGGAGGGTGCGAGGGTAGGTGACATTACGGGGTCTAAAGTAAAGGAGAGGGTACAGATAAGGGGGGAGGCCGAGGATGTCCCATTAAAAGAAGGAGTAGGGGGTGTGAGTATGGTTGGTGGCGTTCTGGCAAATAGGGTCCAGGTGAAGGCTGGGATGAAGGCACTTTATCTGAATGCACGAAGCATTCGGAATAAAGTGGATGAGCTGGTGGCGCAGATCAGCACAAATGGATATGATCTGGTGGCCATTACAGAGACATGGCTGCAAGGTGACAGGGACTGGGAGCTGAATGTACAGGGCTATCAAGTGTTTAGGAAGGATAGGCAGGAGGGAAAAGGGGGGGGCGTAGCTCTGCTGATTAAGGATAGTATCAAGGTGGTAGTAAGGGATGATATTGGAGCCAAAGAGCAGAACGTGGAATCGTTGTGGGTGGAGATTAGGAACAGCAAAGGGAGGAAGACGCTGGTGGGTGTCGTTTATAGGCCCCCGAATAATGATCTGGAGGTGGGGCGGGCTGTTAACACGCAAATAAGTGCGGCGTGCAGGAATGGGACGGCCGTAATTATGGGGGATTTCAATCTACATATTGATTGGTCGACCCATGTTGGACGCGGTGGGCTTGAGGAGGAGTTCTTGGAATGCTGCCGGGATAGTTTCCTCAAACAGTGTGTGTTGGAGCCGACGAGGGAGCGAGCTATCTTGGATCTGGTGCTATGTAATGAGGCGGGTAGAATTAGGGACCTTGTGGTGAAGGATCCTCTTGGGAAGAGTGATCATTGTATGGTGGAGTTTCTAATGCAGATGGAGGAGGAGAAAGTGGGTTCCCGTACATGTGTCCTTTGTTTGAACAGAGGGGAGTATGGTAGGATGAGAGAGGAATTGACGAATGTTGATTGGGGGAATGTGTTGGAAGGTAGGTCTGCTGAGGAACAGTGGAGGATCTTTAAGGAGATCTTTCTTGGTGCTCAGCAGAAATTTATTCCGATGGTCAAAAAGGATCGGAGGAGGAGAGGCAATAAGCCGTGGATAACGAAGGAGGTGAAGGAAAGTGTTAAATTAAAAGCGGTGGCGTTTAGAGTAGCTAAGAGTAGTGGGCAAGAAGAGGATTGGGAGAGGTTTAAATGTCAGCAAAGAATGAAAAAGAAATTGATAAAGAAGGGTAGGATAAACTATGAAGCTGGGCTAGCACTTAATATAAAAAAGGATAGCAAGAGTTTTTATAAATACATAAAAAGGAAGAGGCTGGCTAGGGTGAACTTTGGACCCTTAGAGGATGAGAGGGGGGACTTAGTGGTAGGGGATGGGGAAATGGCAGAGGCCCTGAATAACTTTTTTGTTTCTGTCTTTACGGAGGAAGACATGAATAATTTGCCGGGTGTTAACAATGGAAAGATGGTAGGAGTGGAGGGCCTGAATGAAATTATTGTTACTAGAGCGGCGGTGCTCGACAGACTGGAGGGACTGATTGTGGACAAGTCCCCAGGACTGGATGGAATGCATCCAAGGGTTCTGAAGGAAATGGTGGAGGTGATAGTGGATGCCTTGGTGATTATTTTCCAAATGTCGCTGGATTCCGGGGAAGTGCCGGAAGATTGGAAAACGGCTAATGTTACGCCGTTGTTTAAGAAGGGTGGCAGGCAAAAGGCGGGGAATTATAGGCCGGTTAGTTTAACGTCTGTTGTAGGAAAAATGTTAGAATCCGTCATCAAGGAGGAAATAGCGAGGCATCTTGAGGAGAATTGTTTGGTAGAGCAGATGCAGCACGGTTTCGTTAAGGGGAAGTTGTGTCTGATGAATTTATTGGAGTTCTATGAGGATGTGTCTAGGGCGGTGGATAGAGGAGAGCCGGTGGATGTGGTCTTTCTTGATTTTCAGAAGGCGTTTGACAAGATGCCTCACAAGAGGTTATTGCAGAAGGTCAGGGGGCATGGAGTTGGGGGTAGGGTGTTAGCGCGGATAGAGGATTGGCTGTCAAATAGGAGGCAGAGAGTGGGGGTCAATGGGTGCTATTCGGATTGGCAGTTGGTGAGTAGTGGAGTGCCCCAGGGGTCGGTGCTGGGGCCTCAGCTATTTACCATTTATATAGATGATCTGGAGGAGGGAACCGAGTGTATGGTGTCGAAATTTGCTGATGACACCAAGATTGGTGGAACGGCAAATTGTGCGGAGGGTGTGGAGAGTCTGCAGAAGGATCTAGATAGGCTGGGCGAATGGGCCAGGAAATGGCAAATGGAATTTAGGCAAATGTGAGGTTGTCCACTTTGGTAGGAATAATGGTAGGAAGGACTATTACTTACGTGGCGAGAAACTGCAGCAGGAGACGGTGCAGAGGGACCTCGGGGTCCTTGTGCATGAGTCGCAAAAACCCAGCCTGCAGGTGCAGCAGGTGGTCAGGAAGGCGAATGGGATGCTGGCCTTCATAGCGAGGGGGATTGAATATAAAAGTAGGGAGGTCTTGCTGCAGCTGTATAGGGCACTGGTGAGGCCGCAGCTGGAGTACTGTGTGCAGTTTTGGTCGCCGCACTTATGCAAGGATATTTTGGCCTTGGAGGGAGTGCAGAGGAGGTTTACTAGGCTGATTCCAGAGTTGAGGGGGTTGAACTATGAGGAGAGGCTGAACAAACTAGGCTTGTACTCGTTAGAGTTTAGAAGAATGAGGGGAGATCTCATTGAGACGTATAAGATGTTGAATGAGATGGATAGGATAGAGGTGGAGAGGCTCTTCCCGCTCAGAAAGGACAGTAGGACTAGAGGGCACAGCCTCAGGATAAAGGGGTGGCAGTTTAGAACGGAGTTGAGGAGGAACTTCTTCACTCAAAGGGTGGTGAATCTCTGGAATTCTCTGCCCGTTGAAGTGGTGGAGGCTGCCTCGCTCAATATTTTTAAGACGCGGGTTGATGGGTTTTTGATAAGAGAGGGGATTAAGGGTTATGGGGAGAGGGCGGGAAGGTGGAACTGAGCCACGACAGATCAGCCATGATCTTATTGAATGGCGGGGCAGGCTCGAAGGGCTAGATGGCCTACTCCTGCTCCTATTTCTTATGTTCTTATGCAATGAAGTTACTGCGAAAATCCCCGAGTTGCCATATTCTAGCACCTGTTTGGGTACACTGAGGGAGAATTTAGCACGGCCAATGCACTTAACCAGCACGCCTTTCAGACTGTGGGAGGAAACCGGAGCACCCGGAGGAAACCCACACAGACACATGGAGAATGTACAGACTCCGCGCAGTTACCCAAGCCAGGAATCAAACCTGTTTGTTTTATAATTGCTGGGTCGCTGGCACAATGAGGCAGCAGTGTTGACCACCGCGCCATCCTGTCTGCTGCCTCTATCCACTGAAATAAAGGCATCTATCGCCTCTTTGATCTTCTGCCAATCTTACTTTGTCAAAAACCAGATCACTAGTCAAGGTCAAATTTGCTACCTTACCACAACAGAGCTTGCTAAAAAGACAGACATTAGCCCACATCTTAATCTGACCTTGGCGCTCTGACCTGACCTGCAATGCCCTACGCTACTTGCAGTTTTTAACAGCAGGGTGCCAGCAAACATTAAAAATATCTAACCACCTGTTGTGTAAGAATCCTAAGCCAAACCACATCTGAAGAATAACAAACAAAATTGATGCAATCACCAGTGAGGGGGCCCTTCTTCTACTCACTGTCTGGGCACCATCTCAGTATGTCTAAGGCAATGGCCTAGTGGTATTATTATGAGGCTATTAATCCAGGAACTCGACTAATGTTTTTCTGGGGACCCGGGTTCGAATCCCACCACGACAGATGGCGGAATTTGAATTCAATATATAAAAAAAATCTGGAATTAAGAATCTACTGATGACCATGAAACCATTGTCAAGAAAAACCCATCTGGTTCACTAACCACAGCACAGTAATTAGCACTGCTACCTCACAGTGCCAGGGATCCGGGTTCAATTCCCTGGTTGGTTCTCTGTCTGCATGGAGTCTGCACATTAAAGTAAAGTTAAAGTTTATTTATTAGTCACAAGTAAGACTTACATTAACACTGCAATGAAGTTAATGTGAAGTTCCCCAAGTCGCCAAAGTCCAGCTAACCAGCACATCTTTCAGACTGTGGAAGGAATCTGGAGCAGCCAGAGGAAACCCATGCAGACATGGGGAGAATGTGCAAAATCCACACAGAGAGTGAGCCAAATCGGGAATTGAACCCAGGTCCCTGGCACTGTGAGGCAACAGTGCTGACAACTGTGCTACCGTGCTGCCTGTTCTCCCCATGTCTGTGTGGGTTTCCGCGGGGTGCTCCAGTTTCCTCACAAAAGATGCGCTGGTTAGGGTGCATAGGCCATGCTGAATTCTCCCTCAGTGTACCCGAACAGGTGCCGGAGTGTGGCGACTAGGGGATTTTCACAGTAACTTCACTGCAATGTTAATGTAAGCCTACTTGTGACACTAATAAATCAAACTTTAAAGTTTCAAAACTTTAACTTTGAACTCTTAAACTTTATCGATCTCATTGCTGTTTGTGGAGTCTTGCTGTGCATAAATTTGGTATTGCAATTTCCTGCATTACAACAACAGCCACATTTCCAAAGTGATTTCATTGGCCAGTGTTGCGGCATCCATCAAATCTGCTTTGTAAATGCAAGTTTGTACACGCTTTCATCCTGTGTTCTGGCCAACATCCAAGTAACAAGATGCCAATATGAGAATCCCCTACAGTCTATCATAGAATCCCTACAATGCGGGAGGAGGCCATTCGGCCCATCGAATCTGCACCGACCACAAACCCACCCAGGCCCTATCCCCATAATGCTGTGCATTTGCCCTAACTTGTCCCCCTGACACTAAGGGACAATTTAGTATGGCTAATCCACCTGACCCGCACATCTTTGGACTGTGGGAGGAAACCGGAGCACCCGGAGGAAACCCACGCAGACACGGGGAGAGTGTGCAGACTCCACCCAGACAGTGATCCAAGCTGGGAATGGAACCCGGGTCCCTGGAGCTGTGAGGCAGCAGTGCTAACCCACTGTGCCACCGTGTTGCCCCGTGAGAACAGGGGTTGAGAGAGAACACATTCTGAGCAGATTCTATCAGGCAATCAATAATGATAAAAGTAAATGTTTAATCCCTTATCTTTGGTCCAGACGTCGCTGTGTGTTTTGTATCCATTTCATCCCCACACTCTGACCCTTTTGGACTTTCTGTAGGTCCCTTATCTCTTTTCATTTACTCCCCACTTTTTTGTAAATATTTCTTCACTTTTCAAGATCCTTTTTCTGAAGCAATACGGGATTTTCATGGTAACTTCATTGCAGCGTTAATGTTACCCTACTTGTGACAGTAGTAAAAAAACTAGATAAAATAAACTACCCTCCACCCCCCCCCTCACAAGGCTAGTCTGCCGTGTTGGGATTTTTATTAGTTGTATGGAAATTTACAGTACTAGTTAAGAGAATGATGTTCCGACTGGCAGCGCTGAGATAAGTAAACAAGACTGTTTACCCTTTCAGAAAAGTCCCTCTGGCGCAAATCTCCCTCGACATGGTTCTTCATTTCCCTTCCTGAGGGCTGGTCGATTAGAATTAACGTATAATCCACAATATAAGAACATAAGAACATAAGAACATAAGAAATAGGAGCAGGAGTAGGCCATCTAGCCCTTCGAGCCTGCCCCGCCATTCAATAAGATCATGGCTGATCTGTCGTGGCTCAGTTCCACTTTCCCGCCCTCTCCCCATAACCCTTAATCCCCTCTCTTATCAAAAACCCATCAACCCGCGTCTTAAAAATATTTAGCGAGGCAGCCTCCACCACTTCAACGGGCAGAGAATTCCAGAGATTCACCACCCTTTGAGTGAAGAAGTTCCTCCTCAACTCCGTTCTAAACCGCCTCCCCTTTATCTTGAGGCTGTGCCCCCTAGTCCTACTGTCTTTTTTGAGCGGGAAGAGTCTCTCCACCTCTATCCTATCCATCCCATTCATCATCTTATACGTCTCAATGAGATCTCCCCTCATTCTTCTAAACTCTAACGAGTACAAGCCTAGTTTATTCAGCCTCTCCTCATAGCTCAATCCCCTCAACTCCGGTATCAGCCTAGTAAACCTCCTCTGCACTCCCTCCAGGGCCAAAATATCCTTGCGCAGCAAAGTCTATTTATTTATTAATCGCAAATAAGGCTTACATTAATAATGCAATGAAGTTATTGTGAAACTCCCCTAGTCGCCACACTCCCGCACCTGTTTGGGTCAATGCACCCTAACCAGCACGTCTTTCAGAATGTGGGAGGAAACCGGAGCACCCGGAGGAAACCCACGCAGACACGGGGAGAACGTGCAGACTCTGCACAGACTGTGACCCAACTGAACCCGATTCCCTGGCGCTGAGAGGCAGCAGTGCTAAGCCGCTGTGCCACTGCACCACCCATAAAGAGAGGCACCCAACACAAGGAGGCAAAGTCAGTGATAGCCCGGAATAAATTCAAAATCCAAAAAAGATAATGGCTGAGATTCCCCGGACTCCAGCGTGTTTCCCCTGTTTGCTAACGGTGGGATTCTCCAGTCCCGCCAGTGGGAATTCCCAATGGCATCACCCCGTGCTGGTGGCAAACCCTCAGGTGAGGCGTGGACTGCCAGCAGGACTGGAGAATCCCGCCGGCGTGAATGGCCAGAGAATTCCAGCCAATAAAGAGAATTAGGAGAAAGGGAATAAATTATGTGGGCAAACTAGCGAGGAGCGTAAAAACTGACAAGAGCTTCTTTAATTATGTTAAAAGGGTTTAAAGTTTGTTTATCGGTGTCACCAGTCGGCTTACATTAACACTGCAATGAAGTTATTGTGAAAATCCTGTGTTGCTTCAGATAAAGGGTCTTGAAAAGTCAAGAAATATTACACAGAAGTGGGGAGTAAATGAAAAGAGAGAAGAGACTGTCAGAAAGTCCAAGAGTGTGGGGACAAAATGGACACAAAACACAGAGCAGTATTCTGAAAGCTTGTGCTTTCAAATAAACCTGTTGGACTTTAACCCGGTGAGACTTCTTACAAAACATGCAGCAAGCTTTGGACCAAAGATAAGTGATTAAACAGTCACCACACTCTGGCACCTGTTCGGGTACACCGAGGGAGAATTTAGCACGGCCAATGCACCCAAACCAGCACGTCTTTCGGACTGTGGGAGGAAACCGGAGCACCCAAAGGAAACCCACGCAGACACGGGGAGAACATGCAGACTCTGCACGGACAGTGACACAAGCTGGTAATCGAACCCAGATCCCTGGAGCTGTGAGGCAGCCACTATGCCACCCTGCTCAGGGCGAGACAGATCAGAGTGAACATAGCCCCCTTAGAAAATCAATCTGGGGAGAGAGTTTCGGGGAGTAAGGAAATGGCAGAGGGAATAAACAGTCTTTATGGTGGAAGATACTTCAAAAATCTCACATTGCGAGAGTGACTGAGTTTCTAAAGTATTTGATGGACTGTTAAAAAAAAACACATTGTGGGCAGGACTTACAGGGGCAGGAAATACAGCCTCGCTCACCCCGAAACTAGAAAATCCTGCCTGAAGTGAATGGACCTTTGCATGCCCCCCCACCCCTCCTGCGGTTCCCCTGGCAGGCAAGATGGGAAAATTTCCCCCTCCTCACTTTAAGATGGTCCAAGGCTTTGAAAGGTGCTATACAAATGCAAGCCTTTCTTTTCTCCACGCCCCCCTCCCCCCCCCACCCCGGTGGGACTGACAGCACACAGCACCCATGTGAAGAAGTCTACGCTGAATTAATTTACTATTAATATGATGAGGACAACATCCACAACAAAATCCGATGGCAATATGCCATTGGCTGCACTATTATAATCACACACAACATCCTGTAGCATCGCTGATGCACTAAATTGGATTTGCTGTATTATTATCACACGTATTGGGATACAGTGAAAAGTATTGTTTCTTACTCACTATACAGACAAAACATACCATTCATAGATTACTTAGGGGAGAAGGAAAGGAGAGAGTGCAGAATATAATGTTACAGCCATAGCTAGGGTGTAGAGAAAGATCAACTTAATACATAGCACAGTAAGAAGTCTCCAGGTGGAATCACAAGCTTTCAGAGCACTGCTCCTTCATCAGGTGAGTGGAGAGTTGGGTTCACAAACACAGCATTTATAGACACAGACACAACTGCAGGATAATGGTTGGAATGCGAGTCTTTACAGATAATCAAATCTTTACAGGTCCAGACAGTGCGAGTGGAGAGAGGGATAATCACAGGTTAAAGAGGTGCAAATTGTCTCAAACCAGGACAGTTAGTCCTGGCAAAATGGCGGGGGTTACAGATAGTGTGACATGAATCCAAGATCCTGGTTGAGGCCGTCCTCACACGTGCGGATTACCTGAAAAGACTCACCATTATGACTTCGTCACGATAGAGACTTCTTACTGTGCCCACCCCAATCCAACGCTGGCATCTCCACATCGTGTCGATATTAGGACAGATGGCCAAAGAGTTTGCTATCTGGGAATGTTTTAGAGTCATCGAGATGTACAGCACTGAAACAGGCCCTTTGGCCTAACTCATCCGGCACAGTGGCACAGTGGTTAGCACGGTTGCCTCACAGCGCCAGGGACCCGGGCTCAATTCTGACTGTCTATGTGGAATTTGTACATTTTCCCCGTGTCTGCGTGGGTTTCCTCCGCGTGGTCTGGTTTCCTCCCTCAGTCCAAAGACTTCTGGGTTCGATGTTTTGGCCATGATAAATTGTGTCCTATGTCAGGGGGACGAGCTAGGTTAAATATGTGGGGTTATGGGGATAGGGCCTGGGTGGGATTGTGGTTGGTGCAGATTTGATGGGCCGAATGGCCTCCTTCTGCACTGTGGGGATTGTATGATTCTAATTAAGTTTCCCAAACTGAACTAGCCCAGTTTGGTCCATATCCTTCTGAACCTTCTCCATCCATGTACCTGTCTCAGAGGAACGGAGAGAAACAGAGGGAATTCCAGAGACTCGGAGGCACCAGTGGCAGAGCAACTAAGATCGGGAATAATCATCGGGGCCAGAGTTGGAGAAAAAGTACAACAAGCTCG